>NC_141152.1:142661645-143019145 GCF_053477565.2 Lygodium microphyllum | reverse complement strand
GGTTACTTGCAACCCCTTCTCAAGATGGATTTTTTTTTCACAAGTCTCCTCCATAATTTCTTTGAGGGGACTTGTGAAATTTTTTTCGCTAAATAGGGGGTTGCCAGCAATCCCTTCTCAATGAAAGTTTTTTTCACAAGTCCTCTCTAAATTTTTGTCTCACTAAACATGGACCTGTTAGAAATCCCTTCCTAACAAAAAAAATAAATTCATAAGTCCCCTTAATGAAATGGAAGCAACTTGTCAAATTTTTTTTGTCGATAAGGGATTGCCAACAACCCTTGTCTAGCAACAAAAAATTTCATGTCCCCTTAGAGAGATGATGGAGGGGAGTTGTGATCCAAAGTTCTCTCTCTCTCTCTCTCTCTCTCTCTCTCTCTCTCTCTCTCTCTCTCTCTCTCTCTCTCTCTCTCTCTCTCTCTCTCTCTCTCTCTCTCTCTCGCCAAGAAGGGGTTGCTGGCAATCCCTGTTCGGCAAAAGAAAATTTGCATCCCCTTAGAGAGATGATTATAAAGTCACATAATCTCTCTCTCTCTCTCTCTCTCTCTCTCTCTCTCTCTCTCTCTCTCTCTCTCTCTCTCTCTCTCTCTCTCTCTCTCTCTAAAAAATACTACAACATTCAAGTGAACAAAGATTAATTCTTCTAGTTAACATAGAAGATAAAGAGAATTTCAAACCAAATGATGATAGAGTCTCAAAAGTCATACAAGTTAGCAGCATGGAGACTTCTCTATTGGTATAACTCGGTATCCTTTTATAGAAGTATATTTGCAATGGTATCTTGTTGATGTGTTCTCTATATGTCATAGAACTATGAATGGTAGGTTCATGTGTGGGCTATTGGAGAAGGGGATACAAAAAACTTTGCCAAGGAAATGCATAGATTAGGTGCACTTGAAGGAGGAGTAGCTCATACATAAGGATCACCAAATTGAGCAGTAGTGGAATGAGGAGATATATTGGAGATATTCTATCTTTCTCGACTACCTAAAGGTGAATTTCCCTCCAACAAGAATGCATTACACAAAAAATATGCAAAGAAAAAAAGGTGCGAGAGACATAAGGATCTAGATTCCTGGTAAGTAATTCCACATGTATTCTTTAGAATATGTCACACTTTCATGTATTCTTCTAAAGAGAATATGTCTGATTGTAGGAAAGTGATACCTCTAGTGCATTTGTTCTCATAACTCATTCTTTGGTAAGGAGTCAAGGTGAAGCCACAATTTCTAAAATGTTTTGAGATGATATTGATTAGCCCTATAATGATACTATTTGTGGATGATAGCATAAAGAAGATGCAATGTAATCCACCTAACTCCTTTACATATCCATTTACATTTCAAGAAAATCCCATGGATACCATCCTCTTTAAACACATTCTTTCCTATTTGATTGAGAAAAATCCCTTCAATACTATCTTATTGGAATACATGCTTCCATGCTTGACTGAGCTAGCAAGTTCTCACGGGGGAGTCTAGAAGTTTATTAGAGAACACGCATTTCACCCTCTAGCAATGGACAACTGGATTGATATTTAATGTTTGCAATAAATATGTTCATTTGCTTTGCACATAGTAGTTCACTAACTTACAAATGCATTTGTGGATTTAGTATTTTTTTGTAGTTTTTGTAGTAAGCTCATGCAATACAATGTGAAATATATCAGTATATTAAAATATTTGATTGTTGAAGTTTGGAGCTTAAAATGAAGAATTCTTGAAAGGAATAACAGCTATAAGTAATAAAGCAATATGGAGCTATATTTTATGGAGATTGTGAAGCAATTGCTTGCAAGAGTCTATTATAAATGAATGCATAACTTCAATCCATATGTAGGCCTAATCAAAAGAGAAAGAAAGAACAATGTGCAAGTATAAGTGGATGTGTTTGTAGTTTGCTCATGTGTGCATAATTAAATTACTAACACATCAATATGTAATTATAAAATACGTGCAAAAAAGGGAGAGAGTGGGGTTGTGAATGTATATGTAGTGTGATATCTCATATGTATGCATAATTGAACCATTAACACTGTGATAATATTATCAAAGATAAGCAGATATGCTTAATCTAGTGATGTAAATAAGTTAAGGAGAGAGATGTACTAATGCATGGTTAGAGAGAGAGAGGAGAATCAATTGTGGTTCTAATGAGGAGGAGAGTAAGATGTGGTGGTAAAGTGGCAGTGCTTGTGGTAGTAATGTTATTGAGGGGAGTGCAATATCAGTGGTTTGTCCCCAACATATGAGGAGAGAGAGAGGATAATTGGTTGTGGTTCTAATGAGGAGGAGGAGCGTAAGATGTCATGGTGATGGTGGCGATGCTAGTGGTGGTGGCGGCAATGGAGGAGCAACATTGGTACTTGATATATTCCCAAAACAAAAAGAGGACCAAGTGGACTATGTGGAATAAAACTCGAGGTTGCCAAAAAAAGCTCGCTTCTCGCACACACTCCAAGTATGATGCTATATGGATGGGATTTTTGCTTTGTTGTAGCAAAAGCACACCTTGGCTCGGTACATCTTCCCTCTTTCAAAGATAAACAGAATAGTTGAGAACAATAATGGCTACACACAGAGAGGCTAGGGGCTACTTTTAGGTTGATAATCTAGATGTTGATCAAGGCATAACCAATTTTTAAGGATTGACATTGAAGAGGAACCCATTGATACATCCTAATATTATAAAGTTGAACCAATATTTAAACACCATACATATATGGTTGACATTCTTGCAAAAGACTTAGTGAAGGCTAGAAGAGAAGGCATTATTGTAGCATTTAAAAAATATATCCCAAACCTTCAAATGGTTCTTTGTAACCTTGAATCATAGCACTTACAATTCTCAAAATTGATTAATTGTAGCAGTTTTCAAGATATATTCTGTCTTATGAGCTGTATGAGCATCCTCTATGTTCTAGAATCTACATGTGTGTAGGAAGAGGGGAATCACTTGAATAATAAGTTCTACATAATAACATGACTTCCCAATAGTGACTTATTAGGTAGATATTTGAAAATCCAAGCCCAAGTCTTGAAATTTTAACTTCGGCAATCCTTGCAGTAACTGTTGTAGTTATTGTATACACGGGTTTAATCATATGGATTAAGGAAGGCTCATGTAACAAAATTTTCTATCCAATTTGTTATCACTAGTGTGTTCTCAAAAAATTAGGGGTGAGTACAAGGCTTTGATGGTGGTGCTTCTAAACTTTTACATGTTGTTCTAGGTCTAATTAAAAGCATAAATTGATCCAAAATCTCTTGTGAAGCCTATGACTTATTTGGTACATCTTAATTTGATTCTGGCATAGAATGAATGGACTTCTTATAGCATGTTGTTACTATTTTTTTCACACCTTTGACCTCTTTTGGTGCGATCCAATAATGTTTTGGCATGCCTTTGATGTTACAATGTATAGAGATTGGATTACATAGCATTCTCTACATAGAGTTTTTTTTCGCTTGAAATAATTTCATTACTAATCTTCAAGAAAATTGGAAGGATTTAAAGGAATTCAAAGAAGGAAATTGACAAGGGAAATTTCCACATCTATCATTTTCAATAGTGTTGTTTGCCATTGTTCCATGCTTGTTATTAATGAGACTACTACAAAAAATGACACGGTCTAAATGTAAGCTATTACTAACTATCTTGATAAAAAATTTAATACAATATTACTCTCTCTCTCTCTCTCTCTCTCTCTCTCTCTCTCTCTCTCTCTCTCTCTCTCTCTCTCTCTCTCTCTCTCTCTCTCTCTCTCTCTCTCTCTCTCTCTCTCTCTCTCTCTCTCTCTCTCTCTCTCTCTCATATCTTGGAGACCCACAACATGCATCTCCCTCTTCTCATCCCCCTCAATAACACCCTCTCTCTCTATCTCTATCTCTATCTCTCTTCCTCTTTTTTACCCCCGACTCTCTCTCTCTCTCTCTCTCTCTCTCTCTCTCTCTCTCTCTCTCTCTCTCTCTCTCTCTCAATAGATTAGTAGTTCTCTCTCCTTAATTGCTCTACATCACTACATTAAGCTTATGTGACTATTTTTTATAATATTATCATAATGTTAATAGTTAGATTACACATATACAAGTGATATCACACTCTATATACATTCACATCCCTCTCTCTTAATTATTTTCATATATGTTATAATTACATCATGATGTATTAGTATTTCAATTGTGCACACATGAGCAAAACCAGATACACTCTGACACATTCCTCTCTCTCTCTCTCTCTCTCTCTCTCTCTCTCTCTCTCTCTCTCTCTCTCTCTCTCTCTCTCTCTCTCTCTCTCTCTCTCTCTCTCTCAATGCATTAGTTGTTTTCTTGCCTTAACTTTGTTGGAGGTAAAGGCACCTTCGCCTAGCGGCCCGTGTATTACTGCACTGACAGTACCCGCCATTGCATACTATAGGTGGTGGGCGCCTGTTACAGTCACTTATTCTTTATTTTTTTAGTGACAGTTTGAATAAAGGAAGGCTTGGCCACACATTGTGGTTGTTGGAGTTCCCACTTTGAGTTTCGCTCTCTCTCTTATTCTTGCTCTCCATCCGCCATAGCTCTCACCGCCAAGCTTCTTCCTCTTGGGTTCCACTTCCCTTTCAACTGGTATCAGAGTAAAGGCATTGGAGCTTGCCTGGCATTCTCTTCAGCCCTAATTTGAAGAGATTCAACCCAAGCTTCAATGGCAACCATGGCACCTTCATTTGCAGTTATGTTTTGATCTCCCCCTCCTCCCCAAGCTTCCAACCACCCATTGGCACCTTCCATGGCTGTATCAAAGCCCCCTCAACATTGCCAAGTGCTCTAGAGCACTGTTGAAGACCCCCTAGCCCCCAGGAACAACCAGCGCAAAATGCGATGCAATTTTAGGGGCTAGGCTAATCTCTTCCTAGCATTTCCCACTTCTTCACCAGCTTCCCGCCACTCTTGGCAACCTTCCCGATCATTGTTGGACTCCCCTGCATTAGTTCTTGGCTCCCAGTGATCGATTCGAGTGCTTCCCCCTTCAGCATTACTGTATACACAGTCCCAAGACTGTCAAAACAGGGCAACACTTGACATTTACTATTTGATGCTTCTTGACATTGCCTGTTTGATGCCTATGCATGCTCGGTGATGCCCAGAGGTTATGGGATGCTATGTCTATGCTTTGGGACTGATTTGGAGCAGATTTGGGCACTGATTGAGCTTCATTTAATAGTAAATATGCTGCTATAATACAGTGGGCTGAAGCTCATTTACTTGGTGTATGCATTGGTTCTTGGATTCGAGGTGCTTACTGGAGATTTGAATGATCATACCGATGTATTTGGAGATTGTCAAATTCTTCTTTTTAGTTTCGGAATGCTTTTGAGCTTGGATTAGGCTCTGCCTTGGTCATCATTCACTGGCATTTGGCTTCAATTGGCATGCTTTGGACTGATTTATGCCTATTGTCACTGCTTGACATTTAAGCTTCTTGCATTTATGCCTTGGTCAGATATAGATGCCACTTGGTTTGCCCATGCTTGACTGTCACTTGGAGCTTCATCCTCAGATGTATTTGAGCATTTTGGACCTACTGGGCATTACATTTGGTTGTCAATTACATGCTCTTTGAATTGTTTCAAGCTTATGCTTTATGGGTCTGAGATAGCATGGGATTTATGCTCTAGATGTACCCTACTGGGATTTGGCATGTATGATACTATGTACTCGATGTATTAGAGCATTGCTTGCTCTATTTGCATTTGACTTTACTTCCAGTGGGAGCCTCTTGGTATATTTGGATGTACACAAAGTCTTACTTATACTTGAGCTTGAGTTTGTGGGAAAGTTACATGCATTTTCTCTCTTGAGAGCTTAATGTCTGCAGTTAGTCTATAGTGGGCTGATTTTGATAAGGCTTACATATGGATTGAAGTTGTGCATTTGTTAACAATAGACCCTTGCACACAATTGCTTCACAATCTTCGTAAAATATAGCTCCATATTGCTTTATTACTTATAGTTATTGTTACTTTTAAGAAGTCTTCATTTTAAACTCCAAACTTCAACAATCAAATATTTTAATATACTGATATATTTTACATTGTACTACATAAACTTACTACAAAAACTATAAAAAATACGCTAAATCCACAAATGCATTTGCAAGTTAGTGAACTACTATACCCAACAAAAATGAACATATTTATTGCAAACATTAAATATCAATCCAATTGTCCATTGCTAGAGGGTAAAGTGGATGTTCTCTAACAAACTCCCAGACTCCCTTGTGAAAACGTGCTAGCTCAGTCAAGCATGGAAGCATATATTCCAAGAGTATAATATTGAAGGGATTTTCTCCATCAAATAGGGAAGCATGTGTTTGAAGAGAATGGTATCCATGGGATTTTCTAAAAATGTAAATGGATATGTAAATGAGTTAGATGGATTACATTGCATATTCTTTATGCTATCATCCACAAATAGTATCATTATAGGGTTGAAGTGTGGCCAATCAATATCATCAAAAGATTTTAGGAATTGTGGCTTCACCCTGACTCCTTACCAAAGAATGAGTTACGAGAACAAATGCACGCGAGGTATCACTTTCCTATGATCAGCCATATTCTCTTTAGAAGAAGACATAAAATTGTGACGTATTCTAAAGAATACATGTGGAATTACTTACTAGAATCTGGATCCTTATGTCTCTTGCACATTTTTTCTTTGAGTATTTTTGGTATAATGCATTCTTGTTAGAGGGGAATTCACCTTTAGGTAGTAGAGAAAGATAGAACAACTTTGGTAGACCTCCTCATTCCATTGCTATTCAATCTAGTGATCCTTATATATGAGCTACTCCTCCTTCAAGTGCACCTAATTTGTACATTTCCCTGGAAAAGTTTGCAACATCCCCTTCTCCAATTTCCTACACATGAACTTACCATTTATAGTTCTATTACATATAGAGAACACATTAACAAGATACCATTGCAAATATACTTCTATTGAAGGATACCAAGTTATGTATATAGAGAAATCTCCATGCTCCTAACTTGCATGACTTCTGAGACTCAATATCATCATCTGGTTTTGAAATTCTCTTTAACTCCTATGTGAACTAAAAGAATAAATCTTTGTCCACTTGAATGTTGTAGTAGTTTCCTCATTAAAAGAGAGAGAGAGAGAGAGAGAGAGATTATATGACTTTATAATCATCTCTCTAAGGGGACGTGATTTTTTTTTGTTAAATGGGGGTTATTGGCAATCCCTTCTCAGTAATAGAGAGATAGAGCGCTTTGAATCACAACATCCCTCCATCATCTCTCTAAAGGGATGTGAAATTTTTTGCCGCTAGACAGTGGTTGCCAACAACCCCTTCTCGGCAAAAAAATTTACAAGTTGCCTCCATCGTTCTAAGGGAACTTATGATTATTATTTTTTTGTTAGGAAGGGGTTGCAACAATTCCATGTTCAGTGAAAAAAAGTTTGGAGAGGACTTGTGGAAAAAAATTTCACTGAGAAGGGATTGCCGACAACCCCATGTTTGATTTTTTTTTTTTTCACAAGTTTCCTCAAAGAAATGATGGAGGAGACTTTTGAAAAAAAAAATCATCTCAAAAAGGGGTCGCAAGCAACCCTCTTCTCAATGAGTTGCTGGCAACCCCCTTCTCAACAAAAAGAAAAGTCAAAGTAAGTCTCTCTCTCTCTCTCTCTCTCTCTCTCTCTCTCTCTCTCTCTCTCTCTCTCTCTCTCTCTCTCTCTCTCTCTCTCTCTCTCTCTCTCTCTCTCTCTCTCTCTCTCTCTCTCTCTATGTATTTTGTTCATGGCCCTTATCTTCATTTCTCACTATGTGTATCTCTTGCAACTCTCTCTCTCTCTCTCTCTCTCTCTCTCTCTCTCTCTCTCTCTCTCTCTCTCTCTCTCTCTCTCTCTCTCTCTCTCTCTCTCTCTCTCTCTCTCTCTCTCTCTCTCTCTCTCTCTCTCTCTCGTCATTAGGACTCAATAGAGTCAACAGAGAAAGTGGAAAAATATATATAATTTTTTTATGAGAGAGAAGAGGAGAGAAAAGTTTCAAAATAATGTTTAATGAGAGAGAAAAGATAAAAAATAATTATAGCTAAGAAGATCAAATTATGAGTATATGTATGATATGTTTTAATATGAGACATAGTAGGTTGAAACTTTTTGAATGAACTATATTGAAATGTTTGGACCTTATAAACAAAATGCAGTCCTCTCTTTGGGGACATTTTTTTCTCTTACATAAAAAACTTATAATTAACATAATATATAATAGCCATTGTCTTTTGCATTGTATATTTAAAAAACTAAAGACTTCATTTGGATCTAATTGTACTTGGACCAAAAACTTTTAAATAGAGAAATTTGATCTTAAGTTGAAGGGAGAGAGAGAGAGAGAGAGAGAATGTGTGTGTATTTTGATAAAGGTCCAAAGTTATTAATAAGCCCAAAGGTAGTATTGTAGTATTATAAGAGAGAGAGAGAGAGAGAGAGAGAGAGAGAGAGAGAGAGAGAGAGAGTGTGTGTGTGTGTGTGTGTGTGTGTGTGTGTGTGTGTGGATAAAGATCCAAAGTTATTAATGTGTAGGAAAGGCCCAAATATAGTAAATATAGTATTGTAAGAGAAAGTTAAAAGAAAATTTAAAGCCACACACACATAATATGTGTGTATGTGTGTATGTGTGTGTGTGTTTTGATAAAGGTCCAAACTATTAATATAGAAGAATTCCAAAGGTAGTATTGTGGTATTATAGGAGAGAATTGCTAGGATTTTTTAAAGCCACGAGGAGATATATATATATATATATATAGGAGAGAATTGCTAGGATTTTTTAAAGCCATGTGGAGATATATATATATATATATATATATGAGAGAATTGCTAGGATTTTTTAAAGCCATGTGGAGATATATATATATATCTCTCTCCTCGTGGCTTTAAAAAATCCTAGCAATTCTCTCCTATAATACCACAATACTACCTTTGGAATATATATATATATATAATGTGTGTGTGTGTGTTTTGATAAAAATTCAAAGATATTAATGTGTAAGAAAGGCCCAAAGGTAATATTGCCACAGAGAGAGAGAGAGAGAGAGAGAGAGTGTGTGTGTGTGTGTGTGTGTGTGTATGTGTGTAATGATCTAAGGTTATTAATTTAGGAGAGAATCCAAGATAGTAGTTGGCGCCCCCTTCTTTGGCTTCAAAAATTTCTAGCACTCTCTCCTATAATACTACGATACTACTTTTGGGCCTCTCCTATATTAATTTGAAAAAGGAATCTCTCTATCCAAAGTACTTTTCACATTTTTTTCTCTTCTCTCTAATCAATCATTTTTAAAAAGACACGTCTTTCTTGTCCCTCATCAATAATTGTTTTTATCTTCTCTCTCTCTCATCCAAAAGTTATTTTTATATCTCTCTCCTCCATTGAGTCATAATACCCTTCTAATTGAAATTCCTTGCATTCGAAGTATCTAGAATATATATTTGATTTTAAAGACTAGGCAAACCAGATGAATTGCTAAGTTAAGGTGGAGTAGAGTTTGTATGAGCAATAACATTTAAAGCTATGACTTTAGTTCTGCAATATACACTAGACAAACCTACCTTGATTTGTCTCTCTATGTGTATGTGTGTGTGCATTCATACACGTGTATGTGTGTGTCTCATTAAGAACTTGTTTCTATATGTCTCTCTTATTCAAAAACTATTGCCACTAAAAAACTCACTTTCTCTCTCTTTCTCTCATTAATATATATACATATATATATATATATGCATGTATTTATGTGGGTATATTGGAAGTTCTAACACGCACACACGCATGCACACATGTACACATATGATTAGTTCAAAGAAATATAACTATATTTAATAGCCTATGAATATTAAGATACACACATAAAATAGATGCACACATAGATATATATACATATGTGTTATAAGATCCAAGATACATGCTCGACCTTCTTATATATTTAAAATATATATGGTGAATATTATGCTAGCGCAGAGAGAGAACAGATGAGAGAAAAGAAAGATGTAGAGAGAAAGAGAGAGAGATTGAGAGATTGACAACACACTAGGGACTGGAAGATGGGCCAATCCCCCCCCCCCCCCCTTGTGGAGTTATATTATTGACAAGGAGCAAGCTCCTCTGTTACACATAAACCAATTCTTAACTTGTAGATCTTGGAAACAAGATCATGATTCCTTGCACGGTATACAACCAGTTAACACTTGCACAACTTGGAAGTTGACACCTTCTAATCCTTCTTGAGTCTTTCCTTCTCTCCTATACAATATGTGTAGGGATCTCCCCTTGGAACTTGATTTCAACAAAGCTTCCACAGCACTTGCACAACTCGAGGGTTGGCTAGCTTGAACTTACATAGATCCTTGCACAGTATACAACCGACGAGCACTTGCACAACTCTGAAGTTGGCTCCTTTGATCTTCTTGATTTCTCTTCTTCTCTCCTACACAATATGTGTAGGGCTCTCTTCTTGGTGCTTGATTTTAGCAGAGCTTCCACAACACTTTGTGAGACTCGAACCGCATTCTCTCCTCCTCTTGCATACGTGCAAAGTGATGGTTCTTTCACCTCCTCCACACCTAAGGAGAGCCTCACTTTTATAGGCTCCAAGAGCTTCTCTTCTTGGAGAGAGACTTGAGTGCCAAGATTAGAAAGGTTGATCTTCATGCAAGATGTGGCTGTTCCAGGACCTACTCTGCACCACCAATTTTGGAATATCTCTCTGTGTGTTGCTCGAATGGAAAAATATCCAACACAAAAGTTGTAGATCTCATCATTTTTTATCATCTTCGCGGGTCGTTTTTAGAGATCATCTTTCTTTCATGAGATATTTTAAAAATGGATTCACCATGTCTATTTTAAGAAAAACAGTTTTTTAAACTCTATTCTTAACTTGTGGTCTATGCAACCACCTTGAGTCATAGATAAGGAGAGCTCATTAGATTTCCTTGGGCCTCAATCTTAAGATTGACTTCCAAAAGCTTGTGTCATCTTAGATCTTAGAAAGAGAAAATCACTTCTCTCCTCACTTCCAGCGGATCACGTCTCTCATCTTTCTTAGTGAGAGAGTTACCTCTCTCGTCTTTCTTAATGAAAGAAAGTACCTTAAACCTTGACTTGTAAGGGAGAGGATGACCCCAAATTAATGCAATGCTCATTACACACAAGTAAACGTTCCCAAGCGTCCCCAAATGCACACATAAGTACATATATACAATGCTAATGCACTTTCTCTTCTTAGAACTCAATCCATCTTTACTTATGTGTAACTCCTTGGTTCTTGTGTACACTCTTACACTTGACAGACACTTCCTTCCCCCTTCATAACTTGTACTGCATGTACCAGATATCCCCATCACTGTGCTCTAATCACCCCATTAAGTGATGCACTATGAATATTGATCTCTAAATGGTCTCATGGCCATGCTAGATCATCATCAACACTTAAAGAAAAATGAGTCATTAGTTTATTGACATAAATTTACTAAATAGAGAATGCGTAATAAGCAATCAATTTAGTAACAATATGTATGTGTGCATGTATTTATGTGTGTATATTGGAAGTTCTAACACACACGCATACACACAGATGATTAGTTCAAAGAATCGTGCTTGGTATTTAAATGGTAGAGACTGATGTGATTCAAGGGATCTTTACTTATTGGGTACTCAAGAAGTGTGTAACTATTATATTTTTTATGCAACTCTTTAGCATCATGGTTGTATGCGTAGAAGCATTAGTCATTATTTGAGAGCCAAATTTTAAAATCTTGGAATTATTATTTTATGGGTATATATCTTCAATAGATTACAATAAATATTTTTGAATCTTATTTTTAGAAAAGATAGTCCATTTTAAAGAAAAGAATTGGGAAAGAAAAACCGTGCAAGGAAGAGATATATAGGGGCCTACTTTTGGATGTTGTTTATATTCTTAAGTGCCAAGGTAATGAAATCAAATAAATCATGCATAGGGGATGTGCTCACCTATGCATGGGGAAAAATTTGCACCCAATTTCTCTCATGCATTCTTGTCCCTCAATTCTATTCTCTTGCAATTAGTGGTTCTCTCAATTTCTTCAACTTTGTGTAAAATTATGGTGAATTCTTGTAACATTGGTATGAGATCATCACAATTTGGCAAGGTTACTCATGTCCTTCAAGAGAAAGAAGCACACCAAAATCTATCTACCTAAGATGAAGATGGTCACATTGCACACATTCTTCATGGAGTCCTTCATACACAATAAATACAAAAGGAGAAACACATTAGTCATAAGTCTTTCCAGTTTACAAAATTTGATAGTAAGAAAGATGATGAGATTATTTTATCATGATTAAGCGAGTTTAATAATTATTTTGATCAAGAATCCTTTCTTAAGGATAAGCACGTGTACCGCAAATTATTGTCTGACAAGGTGTCGCTATGGTGGAATGTATTCTGCCAAAGTATTGATCGTCCTACCACATGAGATGTGTTTTAAAATAATTTCAAAGACACTTTCTTATCTTCTCAATTTCATCTCAATGCTCAAAGGAACTAGGCTAACCTTTTGTGGCAAGAGGGTGATATTATAGTTACCTACATTGAGAAGTTTTGGTAATGACTTAGATTGTTGTGTATGCTAGAGGAAGTACTAGAAGACATGATCCAATGAAAACATAAAGACTGTTCAATTAGGTTTACAAGCTAAGCTTGATTCTCTTAAGCCTTCCTCATTACAAGTTGTCGTATCCCATGCACATGATGTTGAAAAAGAATCCCAAATCAATTTCACACATCCTCTGCACTCAACAATCTTCTTAAAATTATTTTCAAAACAACAATCAAAATCCATGAAAGGCTTTCATTCCCTTATTTTCAAATGTTGTTTTACCTTCTCATCTACCCAATTTGACATTAAGTGATATTATGAATCAATGATCGAAGCACCCAAGATAAATTTTCAAAATACAAATCTCAATATTCAACGTAAGAAGTTTAAGTCGACATGTTATCGTTGTGGTCTTCTTAGCCATCTACGAGTAAACTTTCGAGTTAAATTGTCAAACAAATACAATAATAACAAAAGTAGTATAATCAACAACATCACTGCTCAACTACATAATATAGAAGAAGTGCCAAACTATACTCTTGATTAGATCATTGAATTTCTACAACAAGAGGTCGTAACAACTACAAGTATGCAAAATACGCACCTCTCTTCATGCTTTATTAAAGATGCAAGGTACTGTGCAAGATTTAGATGTAGTCATTTTGCATGATGATGGTAGCTTGTATGATTTCATTTCTAAGAAATTGATTAGAATATTGCATTTGGAAACCACTCTATCATTGCATAAGGTAAAATGTGCTTTCCAAGGAATAAGGTATAATGAAACCCATGAAGTTAAAGGATTAGAAATGACTATAGATTTTTACAAAGAATAATGTGATTTCCTTGTGGCTCCTTTATAGTATTTTGGTATTATACTAGATATATCTATTCATCAATAGTATAACCTTGACATTGACTATTGCATTCATTCAATATCCCTTGATTTTAAGGGAGAGAATATTACTTTGCATAGTAATTCAAACTTAGAGCTATTTCCTTTGATTTCACATACATAGTCCTAAGACTGCACTTCTTATGCCATCACAAAAGCACTTTTTGGCTACCTATAAGAATTGTTTTACCAAAATGATAATCCACCTTAGTTGCCACAATGTAGAGGAGAGTTAGACCATAAGATCAAATTATTTCTTAGATTTTCACATTTGCATAAGACATATTACAGGCATAGTCCACTTCACCAAAAGGAAACTCAGCAATAAGTCACTAAACTTCTAGATAAATGTCTCTTTCATCCTAGTTTGTCACCTTTTGGATCACATATACTTCTTTTATCGAGAAGAAAAAGAAAACGTACCACATGTGCATTGACTATAGGGCACTCAACAAAATCATTATAAAAAACAAGTATCCAATACTCCATGTTGATGATATATTAGATAAACTAAAGAGAGCTTCAATTCTTAGTAAAATTAATTTAAAATTAGAATATCATCAAATTAGAATGGACATTGTTGATATTTTTAAAACGGCTTTTCATACACAATTTAGTCATTATAAATTTATTATTATGTATTTCAACTTAATGAATGTACCTACTACTTTTGCTAGGCTTATGAACAAAAAAAATTATTGATTATCAGCATTTTGTCATTGTGTTTTTCAATAACATTTTTATTTTTAGTAAGTCAAAAGAGGAAAACATAAATAACATTTATAAATAGTTTTGGATTTGCTAAAAGATAATCACCTATGAACTAACACTACTAAAAGTATATTATTTCAAGATTTAAAAAATATCTCGATTGTATTGTTTTTGTATAAGCCATTAGTGTAGAACCAAAGAAAGTGCGTATTATAAATGAATGGCATGTGCTTAAACACATGCATGAAGTTCAGCTAGTTTTTACACAAAGTTTGTGCATAATTTTTCTTTGATTGCTTTACCTCTAACACTCCTATTACATAAAAATGTTGTTTTTCATTAGGAGGCTAGTCAACAAAAAACTTTTGATTTCCAAAAATATTACTTGACTCATGCTTCTATCTTACAATTACTAGATTTTAATTATCTATATTTTTGGTTGTTATTGATGCCAATGGATTAGGAATAGGCACTATACTCATGCAGAATGACCATCCCTTGTCTATGAGAGCTACAAATAGAAACCTTTCAAGTAGAATTATAGCACATATGGCAAAGAATTATTAGCCATTTTCCATGCTCTAGATTTCTAGAAACATTATCTTATATGTTCAAAAGTTTTAATAAAAACCAATCACCAAGCCATAAGAACCTTTTATCCCAATCTCATTAATTTATGATAGGCATATGAAATGGACTTTCTTTTTTTAGAACTTCCATCTTATGATTTAGTATCAACTAGGATGTGCTAACATTGTAGATATGCATAGTCATTGCCCCTATGATCATGTTTCAATTCATCGTATTCTTAGTTTTGATAGAATAAAAAACTATTTATTTAAATCATGTTTCTTTAGTATCAAATTGATATTTTGATTCCATGATTTTTACTTATACTTTTGACCCTAATTTTTGAGATGTATGGCATCGTATGCATCATTCTAACATTACTAATCTTAATTACTATACTTTTCTTAATGTATTTATGTATTTTTAAAAGAAGTTGTGTGTATCTGCACCATTTAGAGTCATGGCTATGCAAGAAATGTATGCACCCTCTATACGGACCATACAAGTATTCAATCTATTTTAACTACTTGCAAATATTTTTTTATTAGCCTAATTTAAAATATGATATAGCTCAATTTTTTTAGCATTATGGCAAGACATTTGGTTTACTCATGTATTTATTTATACTCAATATCGGTTTGTGAGAACAAATTTCCATGATTTTATCACTAGATTACCCAGTACTTCAGCCCATAATGATAAGATTTGGACCATTGTTCATAGCTTTAGCAAACAAGCCTACTTTATTCCCTATAAAAAAATTTACTTGCTCTTCAAGATGCGCTTTTTATTAGTACTACCTTTCTATACCATGACTTTTCCCAAATTCTTCTTTTTGATCGTGATTATTGCTTCAGTAAAACCATTTTTGGGTTGCTTTATTCAAGAACTTGGGTTCTAAAATGGATTTTACATATGCTTTCCATCTTGAAAGCAATGGTGAGATCGAGGCTACTACCCTCACTATCCTAGACCTTCTTCGATCTTATACAATCGATCAACCTAATAACTAGGACCACCATCTGCTATTTGATATTCCTACTATTGATCCTTTGGCATCTAACTATAATAAATTTTTAGAGGATGTCATTGAACACATTAAACAATCTCAATTATGCTATGTGATTCAAGCTAATAAGAAACATAAAGCCATTAAATTTGATAAAAATATTTTAATATGGTTGTGTACAAAGAAGTGCTAATTAAAATCTCAGGGGGTTTGCTATATATATATTCTCTATATAAAGTGTGTTCATGGCCTATTTATAAATATCCTAATGTGTGAATTTTTCTTGAATAAAAAACAACCCTTTTCTATTGAATCTGTAAGTAACCCCTTTATATGACACCCTTCTGTATGTAAAAAATGTATAAAAATGGTGTTTTAAAACCCCCTTATTTTGAACTCACGCTATATATACATATATTCATGAGTGACCCCCTCGAGATTAAAATCAATTGAAAAATATCCAAAGATCAAATTGGCTCCTCATCGCTATTATGGCCCATTTCATATTATATAAAAGATTAATGATAATGTTTTTTTAATTAGATATACCTCCATATTGACAAATCCTTAACTCCTTTCATATCAATTTATTGAAAATCTTTAAAGATACATCTCCTACCACTCTTGTATTTGATGACTCCTTTATTACATGAGGATAATGAGATTTGCATATAAGTGCATTTTACATATAAGTTTGTGTCATAAGGAGTAGAGTAGTAGTCATGAGTTCTAAGTCTACTCATCCATTCTATGAAACTAGAATAGTGATGCATGCTGTAGTTCATAAAAATCTTTTTGCAAAAAGTGAAAGACATCGTCTTTATGGTCTAGAAGAGAAAGCCCAAGAGCACCACATAGATTTCCTCATTTAAATAACCATTGAGAAAGGTACTTTGGATATCCATTTGATGGGTAGCTAATTATGACGAGTGACCAATGCTATCAACAACAAACAAAATTAGTCAATCAACATAGTCGGTGTATGTTGAGATGGCAAGCTCAACATGTGCAAACATTGATGAGAAACTACCTGGTTAGATGGGTCTACATGTCTACATTTAGCACATTCGTGGTCATTATGATCCTCACATAGCCATTGGCTTATCACTTATTACATTTAGTTTGTTGCACCTACTTATAACTGGCATAGTTATAGTGCCAATCAATTAATATATTTAGTTATGCACTATCTAACTTAGTATGCCACTTTCCTTTATGTTGTATCTTACCTATACTTCTTGCCAGGTGTAGCCATATAGCGTGCCACAACACCAACTGCAAAGGCAATATCTGGACGAGTGGCGATCATGGCATACATAAGACTACCCACTGTGGATGCATAGGGAATCTTGGCCATCTCGGCCCTCTACTCATCTGTTTGCGGACAATCAGCCTGTGATACCTTCACATAAGAAGGAAATGGATAGTCAATAGGCTTTACGTCCTGCATGCGGAAGCGCTCAAGGACTTTATGAATGTACTCCCTCTGTGACAAGTAGAGGAGTCCCTGATGCCTATCGCGTCTAATGCGCATACGAAGTATGTGAACAGATTGTCCTAGATCTTTCATCTCAAAGCTCTTCTTGAGCTAAGCCTTAAGAGCATCTAGCTCATCATGAGCTTTCCCTGCTATCAGCATATCATCCACATAGAGTACCAAAATCAATAAAGAACCATCACGGGCTTTCTTCGTGTAAAGATAAGGATCCATAGCACTCCTGCTGTAGCCCTGTGACTGCATAAAGACATCAAACTTATGATGCCACTCCCTAGGTGCCTACTTCAAGCCATAAAGGCTTTTTTTCAATTTTCACACTAGGTGCTCCCTGCCAGGTTCTGCAAAGCCCTTAGGTTGCTCCATATAAATCTCATCATGCAAGTCCCCATGTAAGAAAGCCATCTTGACATCCATATGGTATAAATCCGAGTCAAGCTGATCAACCAAAGCCAAGACTAAGCGCAAGGTGGTCATCTTAACCACAAGATAAAAGACCTCATCAAAGTCCACACCATGCTCCTGCTTAAAACCCTTTGCTACCAATCTAGCCTTGTATGTCGGCTTGGGGTGTCCAGGGGTACTTTTCAGCTTGTACACCCACTTGCATGGCAAAGCCTTCTTGCCCTTAGGCAAGGAAACCAAATCCCAAGTGTCATTCTTATGCAAGGAGTCTATCTCAGACTGCATAGCCCTCTCTCGGGAGTGACTGTCACCCCTGCGCATAGCCTCATCATAAGTGAAAGGCTCTCCTGCATCTATAACCAAGACATAATGCATCGAGGGTTGAAATCTATTAGGTGGACATCTGTCTCTAGTAGACCGTCTCACGGCAGGCTCTACTGCCTGCCCAACTGCCTATCCAAGACCCTGACCATGAGCATCTGCTACAGCTATAGGCTGTCCAATTGGCTGTGTGAGAGCTCTCGGCTCCTCTAGAAATATGACCCTGCATATCTCAACAACGCTCTCAGGCTGCCTAGGCATCTTGTCTTCATGGAAGACTACATCATGACTGCAGATGACTTTTCGCGCCTGTGGATCCCAGAGACGGTAACCCATCTTGCCTGCATCCCCATAACCAAGGAAAATGCATTTGACACTATTAGGATCTAGCTTACTTCTCTTGTCCCTGGGCACATGGCAAACTGCCTCACATCCAAAGACACGGAAATGCACATAAGAAGGAGGTTTTCCAATCCATACCTCCTCGGCAACCTGGAAATCCAAACCACTAGAAGGTGATTTGTTTATGATATGCACAGCTGTACTAAGTGACTCAGCCCAAAAGCTCTTGGTAGGCCTGCATGGCTAAGCATACTGCGTACACGCTCCTGGATGGTTCTATTTATCCGCTCAACCAAACCATTCTGGGGGGGGTGTAGGGGGCGGTCAACTGACCCTTAATATCCCTCTCATCACATAACTGCTCAAAAGCACGTGAGACATACTCACCCCCATTATTTGTCCTTAGGCATTTTAGCCTATAGCTAGACTGGTTCTCAACCAATGCAAACCATCTCTGAAACACAGCCAAGACATCGGATTTCAGCTTAATGTGGTAAGCCCAAACTTTCCATGAAAAATCATCTATGAACGTAACAAAATACTTTGCACCACCCATAGACCGACAAGGCATGGGCCCACAGACATCCGAATGTACCAATGCCAAGGGCTCACTCATGCGTGGCCTACCAGACTTCTTATGAGTAGACCTAGTCTGTCTGCCATAAATACAATGCTCACATGAATCAAAACATGCATAATCAAGGGGCGGTAAGTACTACAAACCAAAAAACATTTTCATTCCCTTCAAAGACATATGGCCCAAATGGGCATGCCAAAGAGATACATGTGGGATGGAACCCACAAACAAAACATGATCAAGGGAAGAAGCAGATACAATCAAGGGATAGAGGTTGCCAGCCTTGCACCTCTCGCAATCACAAGTCTACCACGAGTAATCTTCCATGCAAAGTCTCCAAAAGATACATGATAACCTGTGTCATCAAGCTGTCCCAGCTGACATGAGACTGCATGTCAAAGCAGGTACATGACATACATCCTGCATAACAAAACTGCTGCCAGAAGGAAACTGCAGTCTAACATCACCAATGCCCACAATATCAAGAGAGTTGTCATCACCCAAGTGCACAGAACCCGAAGCAGTACGGTATGAATGAAACCACTCTTGGCAAGGTGTCACATGAAAGGACGCACCTGAGTCCAAGAGCCAACACTGTGCATACATAGAGTGTATCTTTGTCATCTGTGAAGCACTAGAAGAAGCTACAAGGATATAATCATCATCAACATCCTCAAGCTGCATAACATTGATCTCTTCAATTTTAACACTGGACTTTGCAGGCACTATGCTACGATCAGAAGACTTATCATGCACTTTGTCTTTCCCCTTATCTTTGCGCCTTTCATTGCGCAGTTCATGGCATTGTGGCCTAATATGGCCCTTTTTTCCACAATGGTGACAAGTAACATCTGCATTCCTGCCATGGGATTTGCTACGCGACTTCCCATGTTGAGTGTTGAAATGACTTGTTTTTTGGCTGATTTTTGTTGTTTTTGAGAGCTGAATGGTTGATTTTATGGGATGATTGATTGATTTGGAAGAGGATTGAGAGTGTTTTGGATGATATTGATTGTGTTTTGGAAGTTCATGATGTTTGTTGATGGTTTTATGATGTTCTGATAGGTTCTGAATGGTTCTGTATACCTTCTGTTTTGTTCTGTTTTGGTCTGTTTTGTTCTGATTATCTTCTGTAAGGAGGGAAGGAGTATTGATTGATGAAGAATGAGATATTGTGAAAGCTTAGTGAATGGTTTGTGAGAGTTTGAAATGGTTTGAGAGTGAGTTATGTGGTTTTGATGACCTTTTGTAACCTTCTGTAGGTCTTCTGTAGAGCTTCTGCTTCTGTTCTGTTTCTGTTCTGTTCTGTACTGTAGCTGTTCTGGTACTGTTCTGTAGACTGTTCTGTAAGTGTTCTGTGGAATGTATGTGTGACTTTGGGGAAAGTTTTCTAGCCTTGGAAAGAGGTGAATACAAGTGCAAAAGAGCTGGAGGAAGTGGAAGAAGTAGCTGTTGAAGACTCAAGAGAAGACTAGAATGAAGTGACAGTAGTGAGCTGTGAAGAGACACTGTAGTGGCTCTGGTGACCCTTCATATCAGACATACCTCTTGGGAGGGGTATCCACGACCTAAGAGTGATTATTGAGAGTAATTTTTGAGAGATTGTAGTGAGGATATGATGTATGATTGATGGAGTGTGTGAGAGAGAGTCAGAGATAGCTAATTCTATTAAAACAGAGTGATTGTATATGAGAGATTGAGAGAGAAGACTATGAAGATATTGAAGATGAATACTATGTGATGTATTTCCATTCAAAGATGGTGTATTTCTTTGATTTCTTTGTTCCATTGATGGATTTTGTGAAGATGTTGAAGAATATGGTTGATTCTATTAAAAACCGTGGGAGATTTATATGATGCTGCATGAAGATTTGTTGTGCCTGGTGTTCTTTTCTTCATTGTGATCATATGAAACATGATAAACAAGCTTGTTGATGTTACAAGATAGATTTTCTTGCAAGAGAATTCCCTTTTCCTTGGTGTTCCTCTCGGGGCTCCATGTTTTTGGTGCACAGCCGGGGAATCTTGCCATCAACAAGCACCAAAAAGAGGCTGAAAATGAAGGAATTGGCATTGCCAAGAAGAGAAGAATTCAATGGATGTTTGTAAAGTTCCTTCTTCCACTGAAGAGTTGGAATTCCTCATAATCAAAGCCACTTTCCACAAGAAGTTCATCCCACAATGGCGGAAACACATCACCATCATGATGCATGCTCTATGTGGTGGACAGTTTCCTCTTCCTATTGAAGCAGCAGAAACTTGCATCTTGGTGGCAAACTGTTTGGGAACGAACTGAAGAGCAGAAACAGAGAGAATGACCATCCATGGAAGATTTGGCATTTATTGAAAAGTTTCCAGACAACATCAAGTGGGAGATTGTGAAGAAGCTTCAGGAGTCTTGGTCTGTAGAGGTTCACAGGGACAAGAAGGAAAAGAGTTGGAATTTGTTCGTGGACGCTCAACAGCAAGATACATGGGATGCTTGGTGTACTGATAATCTTCTGTTTGTTCAATTAGCAACCCACTGGAAGTTGGTAGACAGAGTGTTTTTCACAACATACACTATTGAAACCATCAGAAGCTGGCATTACTATGATGATGGCACTACCACAATGCTCAGACGCATGCATTTTGACACCTTCAGAACCGAATACCTTCCTCTGTGCAGTGGCATGAAAGCAGAATTCAGGGACGTTGAAAAGAAAGAAGTAGAAGAAATGTTGGCAAGAGAGTCCTCCAGAGATTGAAGCCTTCTGTTAACCCTCTGTGGAGTACTAACAACATAGTGGAGCCAACCCCCTGATGAATGACGCAATAAAAAGGCAAGCGTTAGAACGAGTCCAGAGGTACGTGAGAAGAGAGAAAGCAAAAATCAGAGCTGAGAGCGAGCTCGCAGCAGAAGCTGCCTTTGACGCCCTTGCGGAACTCTTTACAGAAGTCCCAATGGCACATCAAGCCCTTCCTCCTCCTGCTGGAGGTCCACTTCCAAGCCAGATCCGTCCTGGAAATATTGATGACAGACCAGCGAATGTAGTCCCATTGCCAGTTTTTAAGGGAGAGTACAATGAAGACCCCGATCTTCATGTAGTAGAGTTTATGGTAGCATGTGTGGCTAACAATGCCAGAACCCCTGAGCATTGGTTAGCAATATTCCCCGCCACTTTCAAGGGCGCGGCGTTTCAGTGGTATGAGAGACAAGCAGCAGGAACTTTTGGTACATGGGACGACCTGAAGTTGGCCTTCCTCACTAAATTCAGGCGTGAAGGTTTTGAAGAGCGGATGAGAGAGGAATTTATGAACCTAAGTCAGTCCTCTGGAGAAAGAGTAGAAGCTTATGTCTCACGAATGGAATCCATCCTGAAGAGATGGACTAACCACAATCTAGATGATGGCATACAGAAGGGAGTGTTTCTCAGAGGATTACAACCAGAAGTCCGTAAGTTTGTGGAGCTACAAAGACCAGCCACCCTGCAAGCTGCAACAGAAGGTGCAAGACTGTACGATGAAGTGGAAGCTAGATTAGCAATGAATACAGGAAGAGGAGTCCTACCTCCTCTGATGCCAGGAATGATGTACCCACCAAATGCAGTCCCAGGGACTGTTCCCTACTCCTACCAACAGATGCCCCCGGTCTCACAGTACAGTGCACCAAATCCACAGTGGCCACAATCCATGCCTCACATGGTGGTTCCACCACAACAACAATGGTCCCAACCAATCTCCTCAATGCAAAATCAGCAGCAACAGTGGAACCCTACCAACTGGAGTCAACAGCCAACAGTTCAAACAAGAGCTCTGAATCAGAACCAGAACAGAGACCCCTCTGTACCAGCCCAACCCGTTTATGCAGTAATTACAGAGACTCCTCAAAACCCTCCTGCCAGTACGTCCGGAGGAGAAAGCTTGAAGGATTATTTATCCAACTCAGTTGCAAACATCAAAAAGGAGTTGATGGATGTGATTACAGAACAACTACAGACGTTGAAAGTGAACACAGCTAGCATATCCAACGTTGCAGGAGCAGGAAAAGATGTGATGCGGTCAAATACTTGGTGTGGTAAGTGTCATCAAGCAGGCCATTTAGCCACTGAATGTACACGGAAACCAACCATCCCTGGAGCCTTCTGTTCCTACTGTTTGCGGAAGAATCATACAGAGGACATTTGCTCACTGAAGGAGATGCATGATAGGAGAAGAAAGGAAGAAGACGCAAGATTTAACTTGCTGGAATCCAAAATGACAACACAAGATATTGGACCCAAGCCTAGAGAGTTTGGTCCTAATTTCGGACCCAGACGATTTCCTTCTCAAAGTTACAGAGGACGACAGTCTGGCGGTGGTCAGAGATCAGAAGTGGAGTGTTACAGATGCGGAGAAAAGGGACACATCTCACCAAATTGTCCAAATCCTCGAAGGTCAGTGGATTACAAGCCCTTATGCAGTCGATGCAAAGGAGAAGGCCACACTGCAAAAGACTGTCCAAGCCCAGCCCCAGTGAAAAACAGTGCTACTGATAGTCCAGCCAAGGCCCAAGAGCCTACCTCCAATTTAGTGGAATTGGAAGTTGCTGCCATCACTCGTGCAAAGCAGAAGGAACCACCTATCCGGAAAGAAAATAACCCTCATGTTGAGATATCGAGCTCCACTCGTGACACGCCAGGGTGACCGTTGTATATTTATGTCACCGACTTGTCAGTTGCAGACGCGGTTGGTACACCGCCCATGAATAATAGCTACATGATAGCTATCCTTATCTACTCTAGTTCGTGGCTCAGTTAGTATGCCACCTTAGTTAGTTGAGTTTGGTTTGAGACCCATATATAGGGTTCTTCTATTTCTTTGTACTTGAGTTCTTTTGGCTTACACAACTAAGAAGAGGAAAACTGTTTTCAGCCTCCACCCTTGTGTGTCTTCCCCCATTGTGCAAGCAAGAAAGCTTCAAGCGAGACTCCTTCCTTCTCTCCCACAATCTTGACATGGTATCAGAGCCTTGTTCGTGGTAAGGAGCTCAAGAAAGCAAGCCAAGCTCGCGGTGGTCTGGTAAGAGGAGCAGTGTTGCTTTCATTTCCTGTTTTGGGAGCAGATCTCTGCAGGTAGCACAGCCGGAAATTGCAGGAGTGCATTGTCTCAGGTTGAGACGCCCTTCGCGGTGAAACAGGAGTGCATTGTCTCAGGTTGAGACGACCTTGTTTTTTTGATTTGAGGCCATTTCGGGGCCTGTTTTGCAGACGGAAGTTTTCTGCACGCACTCAAGAAAAGGCTCAGTTTTATGCTGTGCGACCACTGTTCTACAGGTCGGTGAAAAGTTACTGTAGAAATTGCATCGTATGCTTGTGCGCAGAGACATTGGGAGTTTCAGAATCATCCTTGGTTCCTGTTTATGCAAAATCGTCACTAGGAAGTGACTGTGTGGTCAAATACCACTTTCGCCAGTTTTGCAGATTTGCCCTTGTGAGGGTGAAGCTGTGTTTTTTGCAGTGACAGAATTTCTTGCAGTATTCTGTAATGGCGTCTGATTCTCTTTCACAGATTGTCACTGAAAAGCTTGACAAGAACAACTTCCAGGCATGGAAGTTTAGAATGACGAATTTCCTTATGGGAAAAGGATATTGGGAATTTGTTGCAGGAAATGAAGAAGAACCAGTTCTTCCTGATGTTCCCAATCAACAACAAATGCAGGCATTTAAAACATGGCATGAGAGAGCCAGGAAAGTTATGTATTGGCTGTCTATCAGTATTTCAGACTCTATGATTGTGCATATTCAGGATGCAAGTACGCCAAAGGAGGCATGGGATACTTTGTCAAAAATGTATAGCACAAATACGCAAGCCAGGAAAATGCAGCTCAAGCAAGAGTTGCATAATGTGCAAAGAGAAAGTATGAGCATCAACGACTACCACATGAAGGTGAAGAAGATTGCAAATGCACTTGCTTCCATTGGGTCGCCAGTGGAAGATGATGATTTAGTTTCCGTGACCTTGAATGGTCTAGGAAAGGATTATGCACAGTTTCGGACATCCATTTCAGTTCGTGAAAGATTTCCTGATTTTGAGGAGTTGATTGCTCTTCTAATTTCTGAGGAACAGAGAAATGGTGGTGCATCTTCTTCAGGAGGAACTTCAAAAGAAGCTGTCTTCTACTCAAATGCTGGAAGAGGTAGAGGCAGAGGTAGAGGAGGCCGATTTGGAGGCCGTGGCAGAAATCAGAATATGCAGCAAACTCAAGAAAACCAGTCCTATGGAGGAGGACGTGGTAACTCTAGAGGCAGGGGGAGCCAAAGAGGTCGTGGTGGATGGCAAAGAGGCCAAAATGCAAACAGTAATGTTGAATGCTACTACTGTGGTAAAATGGGTCATATGGCTAAAGACTGCTATAAAAAGCAGAATGACATCATGAATGGAAAACTGCAACAAGGGAATTATGCATCTTCTAGTAGACAGGGTGATGACAGAAATGAGCATTTGTTCATGGTGCAGCACATGAACAATTCTATGACAAGTGCAGAAGAAAGCAATGATGTATGGTATGTTGACTCAGGTGCATCAAACCACATGACAGGTCATGCAGAATGGATGGAGGATGCAAGGAAAATGGAAAAACCAGGATTTGTGGAGACTGGTGATGATACTGCACATCCTATTGTGCAGATTGGAAAAATTCCCTTGTCTATGCAGGGTGGGAAAAAGAAATACCTGTCCGATGTATTTCATGTCCCGAATATCACCAAGAATCTGGTTTCAGTTGGTCAAATGGTTGAACAGGGCTTGCAGGTCAGATTTAATCCTCATGGATGCTTTGTTGAGGATATGAAAAATAAAGGTCGCTTGATAGCAAAAGGAAAGAAGAAGGGCAGAATGTTTACATTGGATGCAGACATGTCTGAATTGAGTGCAGCAATGTTTGCACATGGGACCGGTGTAGTTGCAGATATTGATATCTGGCATAAACGCATTGGTCATGTTAATGTACAGCGACTTAAATCAATGCAGGCCCAAAATATTGTTGAAGGATTGCCCAAATTCAAGGTTGCAGAAATGCATAAGGTATGTGAAGCCTGTCAGTTTGGAAAACAGGCAAGGAAACCATTTCCTAGACATGTTCAAGAGAGTGAGAAGCCATTGGAATTAATTCACTCTGATGTGTGGACAACTAAAGCTGCATCTCTTGGAGGCTGTCATTATTTTGTCAGTTTTATTGATGACTATAGCAGAAAAGTTTGGGTGTATTTTATGAAAAAGAAAAGTGAAGTTTTTGGGCATTTCAAAACTCTTAAAGCTATGGTTGAAAAAGAAACAGGCTTGCAGATAAAATGCCTAAGGTCAGATGGAGGGGGAGAGTACCTCTCAAATGAGTTTGCAAAGTTCTTGCAGGAGCATGGCATAAAGCAGCAATATTCATGCAGTTATACCCCACAACAAAATGGAATTGCAGAAAGGAAAAACAGGTATATTGGAGAGGTATCTCGTGCCATGCTCAATGAAAAAGACTTGCCAGATTTTTATTGGGCTGAAGCAGTTGCTACAGCAGTCTACATAATGAACAGGACTCCCACTGCAGCAATACATGGAATGACTCCAGAGGAGAGGTATACTGGTAGGAAACCAGATATTTCTCATTTGAAAATTTTTGGTTGCATTGCCTATGTACATGTGCTAGATGAGCTGAGATCCAAGTTGGATCCAAAAGCTGAGAAGTGCATCTTTATTGGTTACTCTCTGCAGCAAAAAGGGTATAGATGCTATAACCCTTCTACTCGTAAGTTTACAGTGAGCAAAGATGTTGTTTTTGATGAGATGAGTAGCTGGTATAAACCAGTAAATGTGATTGATGATAAAGATGCACAAAATGGTAATGCTACACAGAATTCACAGCAGCAGTCACAAAATATTAGTGGACCTGGAGCGTCCTCTAGCAGTGGTTCACATTCTTCGCCATGGACAGGCAGATTGAGATCAGGAGAATCTTCTCAAAGCAATGCAGATAGTGGTATGCAGGTATCAGGAAAAGGAAAAGAGAAGGTTGATCAGCCCATGTTTGATATGAATGCAGGTCACTCTTATGTGGATGGTGAATCCAGTGGCTCAGAACAGAGCATTGATGATGAGTTGGGTATTCCTTCTATTGTTACACCTGGAGTAAGGAAGACCAGGGATGTTTTGAGAGCACCTGGGAGTGAACCTACTTTGCGCAGGTCTACAAGAGCTAGGTATCCTGTGGATAGGCTGAAATATGATGGATTTATAGCCATTCACTATGCATATATGGTCAAAGTGATACAGGAACCAGAACCCACATCTTTTGAGCAAGCCATGGGAAAAGAAAAATGGGAGAAAGCCATGGATGAAGAAATGGATGCCTTGGAAGCAAATGCTACATGGGAGTTAGTACCTTTGCCTAAAGGTAAGAATGCAATTGGCTGTAAGTGGGTTTATAAGGTGAAGCACAATGCTGATGGTTCTGTGAACAGATACAAGGCAAGATTAGTAGTCAAGGGGTATGCACAAACATATGGCATTGACTATGAAGAAACATTTAGTCCGGTTGCAAGGATGGCAACCGTAAGAGCAGTCATTGCTATGGCTGCATCAAAGGGATGGTCTTTACATCAGATGGATGTAAAGAATGCCTTCTTGCATGGTGATTTGCAAGAAGAGGTCTATATGGAGCAGCCACCAGGTTATGTGCATGCTGTTCATCCTGAGTTTGTTTGCAGGTTGAAGAAAGCCTTGTATGGCTTGAAGCAAGCACCTAGAGCATGGTCTGACAAGATAGGACAGTATCTTGTCACTATTGGCTTTCAGATTTCCAAGGCAGATTTCTCACTTTATGTGAGAAAAACAGAGAAAGATATTATGCTGCTTGTCATTTATGTTGATGATTTGATTATGACAGGTGACAGTGATGAAGATATCCTTCATGTGAAAATGCTATTGAAGCAGAAGTTTGAGATGAAGGATTTGGGAGAGCTGCGTTATTTCTTGGGCATTGAGGTGATTAGATCACCAAGTGGGATACAGCTCTTGCAGAGGCAGTATGGATTGGACATGCTGTCCAAATATGGGATGACAGGCTGTAAGCCTATTTCAGTTCCTTTGGAGCAAAATGTGAAGCTGAGCACAGATGCAGGTGAGCTTCTAGAAGACCCTACTATGTACAGACGCATAGTAGGAAGTTTGATTTATATGACTATTACCAGGCCAGATTTGAGCTATGCTGTTGGATTGGTAAGTCAGTTTATGCAGGCTCCAAGGAAACCACATTTGGATGCGGCTAGACGCATACTTAGGTATGTGAAGTCCACATTGCAGTATGGACTATTTTATGAGACTGGGGTTCAGATACAGTTGCATGGATACACTGATGCTGATTGGGCTGGTAGTATTTCTGATAGACAATCTACCAGTGGATATGTATTCTCTTTTGGGAGTGCTGCAGTCACTTGGAGCAGCAAGAAACAGCCTACAGTTGCCTTGTCGAGCACAGAGGCTGAGTACAGGGGTGCAGCAATGGCTGCATGTGAGGTAGCTTGGTTGCATAAGCTACTTTATGATATGCATCAGTCTACAGATGGGCCAGTTGTCATTTATTGTGACAACATGAGTAGTATACACTTGGCAAATAACCCAGTCTATCATGCTAGAACAAAGCACATTGAGGTGCATTATCACTATGTGCGAGAGAGGGTTTTACTAGGTCTTATTGATCTAGTTTATGTCAGCACAGAGGATCAGGTAGCTGACATATTCACGAAGGCATTGGGCGTAGAGAAGCTGCGCAAGTTCAGAGACCTGCTTGGTGTGCAGGAATTGGGATTGAGCTCGAGGGGGAGTGTTGAGATATCGAGCTCCACTCGTGATACGCCAGGGTGACCGTTGTATATTTATGTCACCGACTTGTCAGTTGCAGACGCGGTTGGTACACCGCCCATGAATAATAGCTACATGATAGCTATCCTTATCTACTCTAGTTCGTGGCTCAGTTAGTATGCCACCTTAGTTAGTTGAGTTTGGTTTGAGACCCATATATAGGGTTCTTCTATTTCTTTGTACTTGAGTTCTTTTGGCTTACACAACTAAGAAGAGGAAAACTGTTTTCAGCCTCCACCCTTGTGTGTCTTCCCCCATTGTGCAAGCAAGAAAGCTTCAAGCGAGACTCCTTCCTTCTCTCCCACAATCTTGACACCTCCTTCCAGAACAGTGAAGTTCAATCTTCCACCAGAAGAACAGAACAGAACAGAGCCTAACAGTGCCATACAGAGCCCTACAGTGCCACAGAGAGTTACAAAGACAGTTACAGAGACAAGACCAGAGGTCCAGGATACAGAAGAGGAGGACGTGCCACAAGTGGCAGAAGAAGTTCCTGTAATTCCTCTGTTGGAAGAAAGAGGGAAAATGAAAATGGGTGTTGCCCCATTCCCTAACCGATTAGAGAAGCCAGTGGATCCTATTAAGGAATACGATCTAGTTAGAGATCTAGATACCTTTAAACCAAACCTCACATTCCGACAATTATTGATGTTGTCTCCCAGTTGTCGGAAAAGATTCAAAAGTATACTGACAAGAAGACGTGGTTTAAGGATTGCTCCCTCAACAGCAACAAAGTCCAACAAGGCTCCAGAGCCTGTAAAAGAAGTGGATGTGGCTAACACTTTCCTAGATCCGGGTACTCCAGAGACTGGCGTATGGATAGAAGGCTGCTTCATTGCAAATGCACTGATTGATGGTGGTTCATCAGTGAACATTATGACGGATGTCACAATGAAGGATCTAGGCCTACAAGGTGTGCAACCAACCCAATGGCTCATCAGACTGGCGGATCAGAGTAGAATCAAGCCTTTGGGCATTCTTCCATATGTGAAGACTGCAGTGGCTGGAAAAGATTATTGGCTGACCTATTTGGTGGTGAAGCCAAACTCTTATGGTACATCCTATCCTCTGTTACTGGGTAGACCATGGCTTTTTGAAGCCAGAGCAAGGACGGATTGATTCAAAGGAACCTTGACCTTGGGTAGAGGACCCAACAAAGTGGTGCTGAAACTTTATGGTTCTCAAAAAGGACATGGATCCACCTCCTTGGAATTATCTTCTGATTCCCCTAACGAGGCTACGGATTGAACATCAGCAGACGAAGATGCTGTCAAACAAATCCTTCCTAAGAAAACAGTGGCACATTCCTTAACAGTAGATACTGTAAGCCGGCTTCCAAAAGATGCAAAGCCATTATCAATGGGTGAATACTTCCTGCCTGAATCAGAAATGACTTCGGAAATCACTTCTGACAGTGAGATAGAAGCATGGATGTACTACTCTCCCTGTTACATGGTCACAGCAGAAGCAGAAGCAGAAGCAGAGGCAGGAGAGGAAACAGAGAATCTGTTCTTCTGTTACAGAGCTCCTACAGAAGCAGAAGCAAAAGCAGAAGCAGAAGCAGAGACAGAAGCAGAAGCAGAAGCAGAGACAGAGACAGAAGAGGATGAATATGATATGGACGACGAAGGTGATGAAAGTGAGCCAGAAGAGTCTATCCCACCTGAAGAGGATACATTTGAGGAAGAAGTTCCAGAAGTATCAGAAGCCGATGAGCTCATGCTATGGGACAGAATGGCAATGGTACCATTTGGTCTGGTAAATGGATCTTCTCATATGCAAAACCTTTATAAGACGTGGATTAAGAAGAGCAAGCCGTCTTTTAAGTATGGCTCCTGCCGTCCTAACTCATCCTTGCCAAAGAAAGATGATGATGATGCACCGTGCCAACAAGCACCAATCCAACTAACCCAACAAGCATCCAAGGGTCCCTGTTATGTGACGTTCTTGGATGTGTCATCTTCAGAAGATGAGTCTTCAAGCCAAGAGGTAATTAATCTTGAAACCAAACCCGAAACAGCTCTAATCCCATTCCAACGTCTCAAGGAGCAACCTAAGTCTCCACCAAAAGAAGAAATCGGTTCTAGTGGGACATCAGAAGAGGACATCATTCCCTTGAAGGAGTCAGATCTCTACCCAGAAGCAGTCCGCGGGACCTTTATTCGTGAAGTAGAAGGTGAAAGGCAGTTAACCTTTGTGGATTCAGAAGGCACTGAACGCCGCTTGAAGGTGGGTAGCAGTCTCCCAGAAGAGGAGTTGTTAACCTTGTACAACTTGTTGAAAGAAAATTTGGACGTGTTTGCGTGGTCTTACAAAGACCTAAAGGGGATTGATCCCACAATATGTCAACATCATATTGACTTGGAGCCTGATGCCAAGCCAGTACGGCAACGACAGAGGCGAATGAACCCGAATTATTCCACATTGGTGAAAGCGGAGCTGCTGAAGCTTCTGGAAGCCGAGTTCATCTATCCAGTGGCAAACAGTGAATGGGTTTCACCCATCGTGGTTGTACCCAAGAAGAATGGCAAATTGCGAATATGTGTGGATTTCCGAAAACTTAATTCCAAGACCAAGAAGGATCACTTTCCTATCCCTTTCACAGACCAACTGTTGGACACAGTGGCAGGACAAGAACTTTATTCTCTTCTGGATGGATTTAGTGGATACAACCAAGTCCAAATCGCAGAAGAAGACCAGTCCAAAACAACCTTCACCACAGAATGGGGGACCTACGCTTACCGAGTGATGCCATTTGGGCTCTGCAATGCCCCTGCTACTTTCCAACGAGTCATGATGGCCGCATTTCAAAATCATCTGCATGACTTTATTGAGGTATATTTGGATGACTTCTGTGTCTATAGTTTGATCAGTGAACACTGGGGACATTTGGAACAATGCTTTGACCGATGCCGGGAGTATGGGATTTCCCTCAACCCCGAAAAATGCATCTTTGGGGTCTCTTCTGGAGTCTTGTTGGGCCACATTGTCTCAGCACAAGGGATATCAACAGACCCTGCAAAGATCGAAAAGATCGCAGCTCTGAAAGCACCCACCAACCTCAAACAGTTGAGAGGATTCCTAGGCCATGTGGGTTACTACAGAAGGTTCATAGCCCATTTTGCGACAAAGGCAACTTCCTTGCACAAGCTTTTGAGGAAAGATGCAGAGTTTACTTGGACGGAAGAATGTGACAAAGCCTTCCACACTCTGAAGCAGTGTCTGATAGAGGCACCCATACTGCAACCTCCTGATTGGACGAAAGAGTTCCATGTACACACTGATGCATCAATTGAAGGCTTAGGTGCTGTCCTCTGCCAAAAGGGCTCCTCGAAGCTGGATCAACCGATCTATTATGCAAGCCGAAAAGTCACTGATAGGGAACGAAACTATACAGTGACAGAGCTGGAGTGCTTGGCAATGGTGTTTGCCCTGGAGAAGTTTCGCCATTACCTCCTATCCACCCACTTTAAATTTTATGTGGATCATGAGGCCCTGTCCTTCTTGATGAACAAAGCAGATGTGAAAGGACGAATGATGAGATGGCTCCTTCTATTTCAGGAGTTCGACTTTGAGGTGATTACTAAGCCTGGTCGTTCCCATGTTCTGGCTGATCATCTATCGCGTATCCCACAAACTGCAGACGAGGAGCAGGATGATCCAGACCTCCCTGATGCTTCCCTATTCTTGGTAGAAACTGTAACTCCCTGGTATGCAGACATTGCTAATCTGTTGGCAACCCAACAGTACCCTCCTGGTATCTCTAGTCGGGAAAGGAAGAAGCTCATGTTAGAATCAGCCCCATACACCCTGCTAGGCGGTGCACTGTACAAGAAAGGCAAAGATGAAGTGCTCAGACGATGTGTTGCAGGAGATGAGGTTGGGATTGTTCTGAAGGCTTGCCACGACGAGCCATGTGGAGGTCACTTTGCAGGAGAAGCTACAGCCAGGAAGGCTCTGCTAGCAGGATATTGGTGGCCTACCATTCATAAGGATGCATATGATTACTGTAAAAGATGTGATGCTTGTCAAAGAATGGGGAAACCCACGAAGACAAGTGCCATGCCACTGCAACCTATCCTTCCCTTGAAGCCATTTGAGAAGTGGGGCATTGACTTCGTAGGTCCGATCGACCCTCCTACCAGAAGGAAACAGAACAGATACATCCTCGTATGTACGGATTATGTCACAAAGTGGTGTGAAGCTAAAGCCCTCAAGCGGGACGATGGTAACAGCGTGGCCCTGTTCATGTATGAGAATATCATCACCCGTTTTGGCAGTCCCTTAGAGCTGGTAAGTGACAGAGGCACTCATTTCCTTAACAAAGTCATGGAAGAGTTGACAGAGTTGTATAAGATCCGCCATCGCAAGTCCACTCCTTATTACCCCAGAGCCAACGGCCAAGTCGAAGTCATGAATCGCATCCTCTGCTCGATTCTGACAAGAACAATTGCTGCACATCGTCGTGATTGGGATGATCGACTTACAGAGGCCCTCTGGGCGTATAGAACCTCCCATAAAGCAGCAACGGGCCAGACACCCTTCCAGTTGGTGTATGGTACAGAAGCAGTTTTTCCTGTTGAACTGGAACTACCCTCTTTGAGAGTGGCGATCAAAGAGCGTTTGGGGGATGACGATTCACTGCAACGCCGTCTCCTGCACTTGGAATGTTTGGACGAAATTCGTAGGATGGCTCTACAGTGCATGGAAGCCACGCAAGCTCGACGCAAGGCTTACCATGACAGCTTCATCAAGCGCAAGGAGTTCAAAGAAGATGATTTGGTCCTAGCCTATGATTCACGCTTTGGCAAGTTTCCTGGCAAGCTCCAACAGCGGTGGATGGGCCCCTATAAGGTACTTGCAGTCAACCCTAATGGTTCTGTTCAAGTGCAGACCGTTGATGCCTCTGATGATCCCTTTCTGATCAATGGATATCGCCTGAAGAAGTACTTCCCTCCTTGGGGATCTTGACAATTACGGACACTTGATCCTTTCCTTCATTGGCGCGGCACTGTACTTCTTATGATGTTACTTCTGTTAGCCGTTCTTCAAACACTCCTGATGAAGTGGACGCAACCCTCTGTCCCCTCAAAACCCCCTTCCAGCCTTGATCTCTTATCCTCTATTTTCCACCAGCGACAGTGGCGAGGTGGGTTCTGACACATGGTCTTTCCACCATTCCCTTGTTCAATTTGAAGAAAAGAGAAAAAAACAAAAAAAACAAAAAAAACAAAATATATCGGTCATGGGAGAAAAGGACTTAGGTCCTTGTCATGCCGACCTATTCTTCGAGAAAAGGTGGAAACACCCTCGGGAATAGGGGAAAATTTTTTTAAAAAAAAGAGAAGAAAAAAAAACAGAAGAAAAGAAAAAAAAAACAAAACAAATCTGTTATGAGAGAAAAGGAAGCAATTCCCTGTCATAGCGGGCCTCGTTCCAAGAAAAGGTGGTAAACACCCTTGGGCGGGAAGCTGGCTGTGGAAAAGGTGGTAACACCCAGCAGTCCAGAAAGTGGATTCATTAATTGATATTCCCAGGATCCAATTCCGAAGCTGCCTCCCTTGGTACGCTGTGTCATGGGTCTTTTTGCAAAATGACTACCTGTCCTCTAGCAGACGACATGTTCCTGTCCAATACAACATTCGATTTGATGGCTACCTCCCTGGGTACGCCTCTTCAACAACTGATGACGCGATCTTCATCGACAAACAATCGAGTGATATGAGCTTTCATCCTAACCGGATGGGGAAGTGAGTATGGGTTCCCCTCTGTATCTATCAACAGAGAGTGAGACAGAGGGTGGGGCGAGAGACCAGTCTTTTCCCTTCAAATCAAATGCGAGGTGAGAAGTGTGAATGAAGTGTTGCACGCACGGGATGGGCCTCTCAATGCACAAAGCACAATTTGTCCCTGTGCATTGCACCATAAGGCTCCCTTGCCTTCCTTCTTGCACCGTATGCCGGCACAGGGCGGGATGCACAGTTGCACCATCAAATGCGCACACGGCATACACCCTTTGCACAAGTGATTGTGAGGATTACATCAATGGGTTTCAGGAAAAGGCTGCCCTTCTGTATCTATCAACAGAGCGTGAGACAGAGGGTGGGCTGAGTGTGACTGGAGTTTCTTCAATCAATTACCGAGAGGTGAGATTGAGGGACGTTACGACACTTGGAGTCAGGTATGTTTCTGTTTCCCTGTGCACCCACGGGATGGGTCTTTACCGTCAACACAAAACACATCACCCTGTTCTGTACACTGCACTGTAAGGCTCCCTTGCCTTCCTCCTTGCACCTATGCCAGACCGGTTGGACGCACTAATGCATCATCAACTGTGCACCCTGGCATACTCCTTTCTGCACCATTCCCCCCTTGTTGATTCCTCAACCGGGTATGAGATATGGGTTTCAATCATTCTTCCTCAAGTGATATTAGTCATGGGGTGAGTGACTGTTCTTTCATTCCAATTGATTCCAATTGAGTGACTGTGAGTTGAGTGTAGTATCCCTCATCATCGACGGATTTCTTGCGATTCCTTCCATCAGCTACCTCCCTGGGTGCTGCCGCATGGTCCCTGCCATGACGAACGTGCGCTGTAAAGATGCCTTGGTCCCTCCAGCGCCGACAACAACACTAGACGTGCCATCGACACTCAACCTTGATTCTGGACGAAATGGGCCAAGTTCTTCTAACCCTACACTTTGGTTTTTTTCGTGCTGGTCATGTTTTAAGTGTGGGGAAGTTAGTGGATGGTCTATGGCATGGTCCTAGGTCCCTGTTGTTCGGTTAACCCTATCCGTTAAGGTCTTAAGTGCGGGGACGCGTCCCTGCGCGTCTACCGTGCATATCCTTTGCATATCCTCAACCTGCTCATGCATGTATACCATGACTTGCTTTTACCTTCAGGGGATCCCTTCCCACCCACCCGGTTATGTTCCACCCACCCTTGGGGCTGTTTCCTTGCAGTTTTCCTTCATTCCCTGATTTTGAGGTCCTACCATGTGAATGTACCCTACGTTCACCAAAGTCCCAATCCAACCTTATAGCCTTGTTTCTCCCATTGACCTGGCCATTTTTCCCTTTTACCTACCCCTATTCCGGTGCACGGTTTTTGAGTTATTAATTTTTGAAGCATTTTACGCAATTTAGCCGGTTTCCCATGTGAACGCGCCTTTCTTGCTTCGAAACCATGATTTGACATCATAGCCCTGACCAAAGCTTTTCCCCTGACATTTTTCCTTTTTATACCGCATCATTTCGATACATGGGTTGTCCGTTATTAATTTTCCGGTTTTTTAAGACTTTTTCGTGTGTATTTTTGACATCTTTCCATGTGAACCTGCCCTATTTGTATCGGAATTCCAATTTGATTTGACAGCCGTGTCCCCCGTGCCTTCCCCTACCTTTTTCCTTTTTCCTCCACCCTTTTTCGACGTTTGGATTTTTACTTCTTAAATTTTAAATGAGTTTTCGGGAGTATTTTTGGAGTTTTTCACATGTGAACCCCTCCTATTTCTGCCGGAACTGCGTTTTAACGTGATAACTCTGTGCCCCTCCTTCTTGCGGACATTTTTCCTTCTTATTGCATGTTATTCCGGTGAACGGTTCGTCCGATATTAATTTCCGATCCCATTTTCGGGTTTGTTTTTTGGGTTTTTCCTATGAGCACGCGTCTTATCTTAGTCGGAATTATGTTTTGACGTGATAGGATTGTCGGGCACATCTTTTTGCACAGTTTTCCTTTTTTCCGCACTTCATTCCGATGCACGGATCTTTCGATATTAATTTTTAAATTGCATTTTTGGTTCGTTTTTTGTGTTTTTTGCACGTGAACGCCCTTTACCCCTCCCGGAACCCCCGTCCCGTATTTTTCCTGTTTCCCCCCTGTCGTCCTGCCCACTTTTCATTTTTACGATATTTCGTTTTGACATCCGGATTGGGAGTTATTAATTTTTCTTTATTTTTACATGTATTCGCGCGCTCGTTTTGCGCGTGAACGCGCCCGTTTTCGATTTAACGCGTCTCCACGCGCCCCGGTCGTGTCCGCGTACCCCGTACCGTCACCCCAGCGTCGTTTCAATCCCGTCACGGCAAATGTTTTTACCCCGCCCCGCGCACGTGCGCGGGACGGGGATCCACCCCCTCTTGACCCCGCCCATCCTCCCTTACCCCTGCCCGCCCACCTTTTATTTTTAAAAAAACAATTAAAAACAAAACAAAAACAAACAAAAAAAAAACCCAACCAACGGACACCCTTCCCCCCCCCCCGACTCTCAACCACCTCTCCTCTCTTCTCTTTCTTCTTCTCTCTCTCTCTCTCTCTCTCTCTGCGTAATTTCTCTTCTCTCTCTCTTCCATTCCTTCTCCCTCTCCACCCACTTCTTCTCCCTCCTCCCTCTCCCTTCTCTCCTGCCGACTCCCTCCTCCCTCTTCTCCCTCCATCTCCACTCTCTCTCTCTCTCTCTCTCTCTCTCTCTCTCTCTCTCTCTCTCTCTCTCTCTCTCGCGCGCGCTGTGGGACTGTGCGTGTGTGTGTGAGAGCGCGGCGCTGGCTCAGTCTCCTCGTCTTCATCATCTACACGCAGAGGAGTCCCGTGCCTGCCGCTGTTCCCACACAGAGACCACCCCTCCCCTTCGTTTTCACCGCTACCTCCCTCTCCTTTATATCATCCTCTCAGGCGGCGAAAACCCTAATCACAGGCCCTTCCCTTTCCTTCCCTTACCTCCCCTTCCGGTCCATGGCTGCCGGCCGCGTATAGATCGTCTCCTCGCTTGTGCAGCCCCGTCTCTTCTGCCTCCCTCCCGGATCCCCCTCGCGCCTCCTCGCCAGCCTCTGCCTGGTCTCTGCCTGGCCGCCGCGCCCTCGTCGCCGCCCTTGCGTTCGCCGCCTTCAGATCGCCAGTCGCCGCCGCCACGATCGCGCCGCCGTCGCCGCCGCAGCGCCGCGTTCGCCGCCTCCACCTCCCCTCGCCTCCCTCCAACCTCCACCTCCTACCCCACCTCCTCCTTAGGTTAGAAACTAACCTAAGTTAAAACTTAACTTAACTAACCTAAGTTAACACTTAACTTAACTAACCTAGTTAAACATTAACTAACTAACTTAGTTAGACTTTACCTAACTGACCTAGGTAGACCTAACTTAACTGACTTAGGTAGACTTAACTTCACTAACCTAGGTTGACTTACCAGACTAACCTTGGTAGACTTACCTGATTAACTTGATTAGCTTGACTAACCTGACTTATGACTAATATGACTAATGTAACTAATGTGATTAATGTGACTTAATTAATCACTACATTAATTTTTCCATTTAAAAAATTTCTAAAAATTTCTAAAAATTCCTTCTGCCAGTTGCCAATTTTTGGAACTTTTTCTGCTAGGAATTGCTTTTCCTATAATTTCAGAAAAATCCATCTTTCCTAAAATTACCCATAAATTGCCAAAAAATATGGAAAAATCATTTAAAAATTTGTAAAAAATTCTAAACACTTCTCAAAACCTTCAAAAAAAAATTTCCCTCACCTCCCTTGCTCATTTTCCATTTATTTAAATATTTAAAAAAACAACTAAAAATAAAATAAAATAAATAAAAATAAAAAACCAACATAAATCCAATTAACACATCTGCTAAGGTGTTGTTTGTTGTTTCATCAGTGCTTTTTGCTTTTCCTTTACTGGGACTCTTCCGTGCGCATTCCTGCATTTCATACACACCCTTCCAGGTATTTATTTTATGTGCTTTCTTTATTTATTTTCCCCCTTCATCACAATTAATTGTTAAAATAAACCTTTTAATTCACCCACAGTTTCCACGCGCATTCGCGCTAAACACACATTTTTTTAAATTAAAATCAACCAACCGTTCACTTAGCACGCGCTACGTGCGCTACAGAGGCACTTTAAATTTTTTAATTAAAATAAACCAGCCGTCACATGAGCACGCGCTGGCAAAAAAGCGCTCCACATCACTTTAATTATAATCAATGAATTGCATTTAGAGACCCAGTCGGGAATCGAAGTCCGGGAATCGAATAAAAGCACCGGTTTAACCTAATAATTGGTAATTAAATTTATAATAAGGAACCGCCGTTTTCTTATTAAGGTTTATCACCTAATAAAAATTCACCCATTTAATTGATTAAAATCAACCCTTCATTAAATTAATTCCCCCCTCACTGCACTTAATCCCCTTTTTAATGAACCGTTTCGTGGGATGGGTATACGCAGTTCTTAGTGTTGTTTTCCATGGTCCAGTCTTGGTTCTATCACAGATGTCGTATTGATATGTGTCGGATATGGTATGGTTTTGGTTTCCTGTCTTAGTTACGGTTACGGGTACGGTATGTAGTTTTTTTCTTTTATTGCCTGATACGGGGTTCAGGGTGTTTGTTTGATGCATCGCATGAAGCTTTCGGTCGCATTTGTCTCGAGGTCATGTCAAATTTTTTCTAGGATGTGGTTTGCTTGGGGTTAGTAGGTCGGATCACGTTTTATTTGGTAATCCTCTTATCCTTGGTTTTTGTCTGTTGGTTTGCAGGCATTCACCTTGATTGTCTGTGTTTGTGGTGTGTGTGTAACCATCTGAATGGCGCCTTCTCATGCTCCTCCCCCTATCCAGTACGTCCCACTAGTTAGTAGGGATTACTCGTCCCTACTTACTTTTGAGCCCCTCACGAAGGCAGGACTTGCTGCTTTTGTGGCCACTCCTTTTCCATTACTTCCAGAGGATCCGTCTGTATGTGATGAGTTCCTGGCCTCTTACAGCAAGAAGACAGGAGTAGTCCAAGGCATGTCTATGACATTGACGTCTCGAGGCTTAGGGAAGGCTATGTCCTTACCCTCCAAAGGAGAACCTTTTGTGACCACTCGACAGCTCTTCTCTAATGAAGAGATTCTCAAACTGTTGCAGAAGCAGACAAGGGAAGTCCTTGATGTTAAGAAAGTGATAAACTCTTCAGGAGTTTCGTTTTCTATGATTACTGATCCCGTGTGGAAGACGATGTGTCAGTTCCTTCAGGACAGGTTCATGCCTGCCAAAACGCCATCCCACTATTTGTCCAAAGAGCTTTTCACAGCTTCCAGGATGGTGCTAAAAGGAGTTGCCATTGATTGGAGCACATACCTCCTTACTAAAATGGATCAGCATTTTGTTAAAGTCACGAGGGGTAATGTTACCAATGTTACCTACGGATCATATTTGTCTGCCTTCTTGACCTATTCAGGTTTACAGAAGACTGTGCCTCCACCTCCTCCATCCGATCCAGTACCTCCTCCTCCACCTTCAGAAGAGTCAGCACCTATTGACATTGAGGATGATGATTCTCCGCCTCCCCTGGTCATACAGCGCAAACGCTTGAAGCGGGTAGCGGACAAAGCCCCTGCTGTACTTCCCTCAGTGTCTATCCCTGCTACTTCTGGCAGTGAACTCCCTGGGTATCTCACTTGCACTAATCTGTTCAGAGCACATAGAGAAGGATCCTTGGAGATCTCAGTTCCTTCCCTCAACAGTCTCGTCTCAGGAGATGCCATTCCTTTCCTCTGCAAGGATATTCAAAGTTCCATTGAGTTGTCAGTGACAGCCTGTGTTCAACAGCTGTACGCATCTTTCTATGAGGAGCTCATGCAGTCCAAAGACCAGTTGCATAAGGCAACATCTGAGTTAGCTTCTGCTAAGGATACCCTAGCAGATCTATTTAAGCAAATGGAACAGCAAACCCAACTGGTTGCCACTCAAAGCGATGAGATTTCTTCATTGAAGACCCAGTTATTCGAGGCTCAGTCACAGGTTACTAGCCTTTCAGCAGAGAAGGAGAGGATGTCCAGTAAAGCGAACGAATTCCAAGTTCTTTTAGATGACAAGCTTTCAGCTTTACAGATGGCTAATGACACAGTGGCCAACCAAGCCTCCCAAATCCAGCAGTTGCAAGATCAGCTTGCAAAGTCCCGCTCTGTTCCTCCAAGCCCTCCTGTTCCATTAATTCCTTCTCTTTCACAGCAGGACTTGGCTGCACTACAGAGACAGGCTACTTTGTGCCCTCTATTCCAAGACAAAGTGGAAAGATTGCAGTCCAGAATGGACTTGTTATGGTCTACCTTTGAACAGTTTCAGGACTTTGTCTTACCAGACCATTCTTTCTTTGTCCACTACCACTTGCAGAAGTTGGTCTTCTATATGAAGCTTTCCACGATGGATTTACCTTTTCCAGAGGATGGCTGGAGTGGGGCTTGGTCTGCTGAGTTGTTGACAGAGGTAGTTAGAATGCTCTTTGAAGATTCTGTCACGCCAGACACCATGTTGATGTCATACATGTATCTCCGAGGAGATTTGTTAATTCCAGATGAGGTAGATTTGGCATGGTATGTGGGGGATGTGGTCTTACAGGCTGTTCTATATGTCAATCATTTGGAGTTGCGCATAGCTGATATGTTTCAAAGTTATTCCTCCAAAGTAGCTGATTGTCAGGATAGTTCGTGGCATCCCATGATTGATTCAGTGGTCCTCAATCAAAGACAAAACACAGCTCCTACCTTTGTACAGAGTACTAACCAACTGAGGATGGATCTCTTAACCTATCTTTCCAAACATAATCCCTTTGATGCTACTTTCTTTGATGCCTATCAGAGACGATCTCTCTTGGGACCTTCTGTTCCTACCCTCCTCTATTACCAACAATTGGCTCACCGCTATGCTATATATTTTTCCCTTTGTCAAACAAATTCCACAGTAATTTTACCACTTCTTTTCCAACCTTCAAATTTCCCTCACATTCCTATTTTCACTTACTGTTCCTTTATTGAGGATAGGGTATTTTCCCCTTCTCCACCCTGTCCTTCACCCCTCATTAATGTACCCTCCACATTTCCTATTTATCAATTAACACCGTTCCTTAGTGATTCCTTACAAATTTCTGCCACTCCTTCTTTAACCTTTTCTTCCTTTTATGATTTTTCCTATCCTTCCCTACATCCACTTTCCCTTATTCCATTACCCTCTCCTAACACTTCCATCTCTCAACCACCTCAGTTGGTTAGTGACTCTGACGGTTTTGATACTCAGATTTCCAGAAGAAGGGAATGGAGTTCGGATGATTGCCTTACAGGACCGCAGATTAATTGGCTAGTTATTCCAGGAGAATGGACAGCTTCCAGTCAAGCTTATCAAAACTATGTTCATTTTGCCCAACAATATTCACAGTCTGCAGATCCCTCAGTGAGATTAACTGCTCACTTTGCTTGGTACCTGGCGTATATGCATAGGCACTCTCATACTGATTCAAAGCCTATTCCAAAGTTGTGCATGAATGTCAATGTTAGCATTGATTCCCAGCAGTTGGAGATATTGTATTTTCATGCCCTCTGTTTGCCTAGCAGATACTTGGTCTTCTTGGAAATGAGCTTTTACCCTTTTGTTCCACACGAGATTTCTGTTCTCGTTGAGCTCATCTTAGGACACCTGCGTTATCTTTTAACAGATGTGCCGCCCCAGCCAAACTCCCCACCTGACAATGTCTTCCGCCTGGATCGGCACGCGAGCGCGCCTTAAGACCAGAAGCAGGGGCCGAGCCCCGCCTCCACCTCACGGAGTAAGTAAAATAACGTTAAAAGTAGTGGTATTTCACTTGCGCCAAAGGCTCCCACTTATTCTACACCTCTCAAGTCATTTCACAAAGTCGGACTAGAGTCAAGCTCAACAGGGTCTTCTTTCCCCGCTGATTCTTCCAAGCCCGTTCCCTTGGCTGTGGTTTCGCTAGATAGTAGATAGGGACAGTGGGAAAGGGAATTCTCTTGCAAGAAAATCTATCTTGTAACATCAACAAGCTTGTTTATCATGTTTCATATGATCACAATGAAGAAAAGAACACCAGGCACAACCAATCTTCATGCAGTATCATATAAATCTCCCACGGTTTTTAATAGAATCAACCATATTCTTCAACATCTTCACAAAATCCATCAATGGAACAAAGAAATCAAAGAAATACACCATCTTTGAATGGAAATACATCACATAGTATTCATCTTCAATATCTTCATAGTCTTCTCTCTCAATCTCTCATATACAATCACTCTGTTTTAATAGAATTAGCTATCTCTGACTCTCTCTCACACACTCCATCAATCATACATCATATCCTCACTACAATCTCTCAAAAATTACTCTCAATAATCACTCTTAGGTCGTGGATACCCCTCCCAAGAGGTATGTCTGATATGAAGGGTCACCAGAGCCACTACAGTGTCTCTTCACAGCTCACTACTGTCACTTCATTCTAGTCTTCTCTTGAGTCTTCAACAGCTACTTCTTCCACTTCCTCCAGCTCTTTTGCACTTGTATTCACCTCTTTCCAAGGCTAGAAAACTTTCCCCAAAGTCACACATACATTCCACAGAACACTTACAGAACAGTCTACAGAACAGTACCAGAACAGCTACAGTACAGAACATAACAGAAACAGAACAGAAGCAGAAGCTCTACAGAAGACCTACAGAAGGTTACAGAAGGTCATCAAAACCACATAACTCACTCTCAAACCATTTCAAACTCTCACAAACCATTCACTAAGCTTTCACAATATCTCATTCTTCATCAATCAATACTCCTTCCCTCCTTACAGAAGATAATCAGAACAAAACAGACCAAAACAGAACAAAACAGAAGGTATACAGAACCATTCAGAACCTATCAGAACATCATAAAACCATCAACAAACATCATGAACTTCCAAAACACAATCAATATCATCCAAAACACTCTCAATCCTCTTCCAAATCAATCAATCATCCCATAAAATCAACCATTCAGCTCTCAAAAACAACAAAAATCAGCCAAAAAACAAGTCATTTCAACACTCAACATCCCACAAGACTTGGACCGAGATTTCTAAGAATCCCATCCACAGCCACTGCCACTGCCATGCTTTCCATATCCATCATTCTTGCCTCTAACTGTCATAGCATGCGACACACGAGAGGCATCCAAATTCTTAGGATTAACCTCTTCCTACAAAAGATCACTCTCAACATCAGATAATTTCAAGGTAGTAGTAGAGGCACATAATGCAGTGTGGAATACATCCCATGACTCATTAAGAGTACCAAGCAAGAAAAGAGGAGTGACATCCTCTCCAAAAGTGGTATCCTGCAAAGTCAAGTTCTTGAGTATAGCATGGAACTGGCTCAAGTGAGCAGACATAGTCACATTCTCCTTCATGCGCAGATCCATAAGTTGCTTCAGCCATAATACATTTGACTCGCTGGACTTTTCTTGTCGTAGAGATTCTTGATTTTATCCCACAATTGCCATGCACTCTATTCTTCCTCAAATACATTGTAATAAACCTGTTCTGTGAGAGAAAATACTATAATGAATATGCATAACTCATCAAGCTCAAGCCATTCCTCATCTGGCATAGTTGCACGCGGATGCCCACTCAACCTCAATGGTTTGATCTGCGATTTCTGCACCAACACCTGCCAAATCTTGCTCTTCCAATAAGATTAATTCGTACCATCAAGCTTAGCTATGTTGAAAATAGCATGATCAGTGGACAAACTCGCCATAATGCAGGCTGGAAGATTGTAGACAGTTCAAAACTGCTTGTTGTTTACTGCAGAAAATGACCAAAAAATCACCAAAATCGAGAGAAAATGGCGAGAAAAGTGTAACCAAAGCTGCTGCCCACCAAGTACTAGTGAAAGTACATCATTTCAAAATATTTCAGCATGAAAAATCCATGTCAGTCCAGAGTTATATGCTTGTTGTAATAAATGACAGCAAGGTACTGTGAGAGGCAATTGCTGACCAAATCACTGCACCAAGTCAAGAAATGACAGCCAAGACATGACCAACCATAAACGGGCACAAATCAATACTAAACAATCATCAAGACCCTGAGCAAATACCCAAACATGTCACCAAAGCATCCGTTAGTGAGTAGACATACCCCCTAGACAATAGGGCAAAGTATACATAACACTGGCAAGACCTGACACCAGTAGGCGTATGCTCACAAGAGTGCAAAGCCCAAGCTCAGGTCAAAAGCAACTCCAAGATATCAGTGCATGAACCATGCAACATTTAAGTGTAAGAGATCCCAAAGTCTCAAGTACCTGCAAAATTCTCAAAATAGCATAAACCTCTTGCTCAATGTCTGTCAAGCATACAAGATGCTCCCACTGGCTCAAATGGCAGATAAACGAGCTCAACAGCTCAAGCAAACCAAGTCAAAGTACCAAAGATAGTGTAACGTGTCCCCTAGTATCATCCAGGACACGTCTTAGCAGTCCATCGGAAAGGATGTCTAGAAAGCTCCGCCCGGCACTCCCATGGAATGTTACGGGTTTTGCGATCTAGTTCTTCCCGCGTCTGCCACGTAGCGGAAGTATCCTAGCCATTCCCACTTAGGATCGACCGGAATTAGGGTTTAGGGTCTGTAGATAAGCAAACCGGTGGGCGGCTATATAGTAGATTCCTGAAGACCCCGTCCATCTTCGTTCTATGTATAAAGGTGATGGATTATAAATCTACTCCAGGATGTTCATCATCCCAATTCTTTGTCTATAAAGTGGAGAATGCATTGCAGTCATAAACATGACCCGAAATACCAAAAACTTGTTCCACGCTTCATAGTTCTGCAAGACAGCATTGAAGATGAGGAAATGTTTGGACAGTAACAATTTCTTTACTTCATTTTATTGAGATCTCATAAAAACAATTCCGTTGTTGGTCGGCTCTGATACCAACTGTAACGTGTCCCCTAGTATCATCCAGGACACGTCTTAGCAGTCCATCGAAAAGGATGTCTAGAAAGCTCCGCCCGGCACTCCCATGGAATGTTACGGGTTTTGCGATCTAGTTCTTCCCGCGTCTGCCACGTAGTGGAAGTATCCTGGCCGTTCCCACTTAGGATCAACCGAAACTAGGGTTTTCCTAATAGGTCATTAGCTAACAGCAACTAGCGTCAGACCCGAGCGAACTACTTTACGCAGAAACACCAGGTCCGAAGCGGATTCACGCTGCACTTGATTCAAGGAGAATGGGAAATGAGAGGGATGCAATGCTCAACCTCTCTGCCATAAGGCATAGTCCCATTCTGTTCCCCTAAAACAGCGTAAATCGGGTAAGACGTAACTCTAGGTCATCGTTCTCGTTATTCTTTTTGATGATGATGATCATTCCGCTGTTCTTCGAGATTTTTGAGAAAAGTTCCCGGCTAACCGGGACCACCCAACCGTAGGACGGACCCATGGCCCATCCTCCGCACTTTTCTCGGTTTGTTTTAGTTATGTAATTATCTAACACATTAATTTGACATATAACAATCAGCTTCTTTAATTAACCTTGTTAAGCACTGGTTCCTTCACGTAATCTTATCACGTGACATAGAAAAACAACATCAAGCAAGTTCTTTTAACATTTCATCATTTTATCTTTGAAATACAAGGAGTTCCGCCCGTAGGCTTTTCCATAATCTGCCCGAAGGCTAACCAATAATCTCCAGGGATCACTATTCCAAGCTTCCGCCCGTCAACTAGTATGCGGGCCTCAAGATCCAATCCCGAGTCACGTTAGCCTCTTGTGCAGGACCCGGAAGGCGAGGGATTTATGGCCAGAGCCCCCCTGGCACCCAACCGTCCTCCTACTCCAAGTAGAACTCAACGGAGAGACCTCTCGCGGCAGCGGGTTCGGTCCACATTCCCGGCGCGGTCAACAACCCCCTTGGTTAGGGTCAGGAAGGCAGTCGCGGGTAACTGAAGCTGCCTCTCCCTTCAGGCCTTTAACCTGAAGTATAGGTACTTATTTAATTTGTAATTCATAATTCAAACAGAGCCCTAAAATCTCTAGCAAGCACAAACATTTCCATTAATCAACCCAGTTGTATGGCAAACTGCTAAGGAAGTGTTCTTTCCTTTTTGAGTGTATCAGCACTCGTTCCCAAGGTGTCTTGTAACTTGGCAAGATCTCTTACATTCCGGTGTAGGGCATACCCAACTTGGTTAACCCTAAGGTACCTTAGATACGCTAGTTTCTGGTTTACAACTTTCCTTATTTAGAAGGATATCCAAAAATACGTCTTTTTGCAAGATAACTTGCGTAAGGATCTGCCGTCCTTGATGAGGGTTTTTCCCTTTTCTCCTTGTGAATCAATCACAAAATGATTTCATACATGTTGCGCAAGTCCTGCGATGGAATAATATGTTTAGATTCTTTAAGCTGACGTATGTCAGGCCTAGGGTTTCTTCATTTAAGAACCTTAGGGACAAACCCTAGTTTCTTATCTTTATGAATTTATTGTCCCTATAGTAAGGAAAGTAGTCAAGTGTTTAGGGTATGAATGTTTCTATGTTTAGATTGGTTCAGTTATCTTTTGGAAGGTAATATTAATCGTCTTGTTACGGTTTTACCATCCTTGTGACAATTTACTCTCCCAATCAATATAGTTTAATTTGGCATATAGCCTAATGCCAAGCTGATACAAAGAGCGACAATACTCCTTAGGACAAAAAGGCCTAGCTGTGAAATTGGTGTATACACACTTTATTAGTTCCCAAGTCCTCAAATAGCAAGGAAAAAGTATTAATAGAGTGTCATCTAACAATTCCCCATTACATTTTCTTTCCAAATGAGTTCGTATATCTAATTTTTATACTTGTTAATTCCTAACATTTAACTTCTGTTTTCTTTAAAGATGAACTCATGCCAAATAACAACAATTGCCTTGCTAAGATGTGCAACTAGCAAAGATAAGTCCCTCGTAATTTAAGCATCGAAAGAAACCTTTCTTGAATGTAGTCATTTACCATGAATCGTTGCGAAAGGAATAAGACTAATGGTACAAGATATAATTTCTACACCTTAGGATTTTACTAAAATATATTACTATAGTAAATGGATAATCTTGCTCGTAATTTATAATGCTTGATGCAATTTGAAGAAAGCTAAGTTCTATACATTGTCATTCCTAAGCTAAACTCCTTCGTTACAAATAACTCGAACAAATATATCCTATCCTTAACATTTTTCCTTTGCATGATCGACTTAAAACCGAATTAAAGCCAAGAAGAAAAACATGGCTTTGAGGTGAGATATCCACATGGATACCGGGGGATGACCCTCCCGCAGCTACACCTTGGACTTTCTTCGGCGGCATCGTAGATTGAATGTGAGATAGCATTTTCCTCTTTCTTCTGGAATTCCACCGTCTTCTCCTTCTTTCCCTTTCTTTTGTCTTTTTTTTCCACTCTTCCTCCTTCACTCCTTCTTTTCACTCCCTTCTCTTTCCCTCCCTATCTTTTATCTCACGGCTATTTTTCCCTTACGGGGTACCATCCGAGGCCATGATGATAGTTAGGTTCAGGGGGAAAATAATAATGGGGATACGGGGGATTAGGAAGAAAGCTTAGGGAGTTGTGGAAAAATGAGAGTTATGAGGGGGTTGAAGAAGGGTTAAAAAGGGTTATAAGGGGGTGAAAAAAAGGGTTTAGGGGAATAAAACACGGGGGTTAGGTTCCCAAAGCCAAGGGAGGGGCTTAAGGGAAAAAGGGACAAAAAAACCTAGGGGGTGTGTGGTTCCAACCCATGGGGAGGGCTAAGGGAATTTTTGAAACCCGGGGGGAAAGGGGCTTAGAGGGATTAAAACCCGAGGGGGGGGGGGGGGGGAAAGGGGGCTTAGAGAGCCCCCTTGGAAGCTTCCAAGCCTTCTGGAAGCCTCACAAAGGCACGTGGGGGGGTGAAAGGGGTTGCGTGGCGAAATGGTGGCTGATGGCAACAGATGGCGGTTGAACAGCAGCGGATGGTAGCGGCCTCTCATCTTCCTCCCTCGACTCGGAGTTATGGCGGCACTCTCCTTGTCTCGCTGAGCCTCTTCTCTCATGGCTCAGCCTCCCCCCTGTACAACGCCCCCCCCCCCCCCCCCCTCGTTTAAATAGTGGAAGGGAGGGGGATCTTTCCTCACGGCGTGTCATCACGCATGGTCCCCCTCCCTCCTAAGGCTCCACCAAGGAGCTTATAGCTCCTTCTATTCCCCTCCCCCTCCAGCTCATCAGTCGGCTGGAGGGATAAGGGGGGAATTAAAAAATTTTCCATAAATCCCATTGATTTCTTTAACGCGGAATATTACAGATAGATAACCAAGACAATGCCTCAATAGCATCCAAGGTCATAATGGAAAAAGCCAAGTCGTAACGGAAAAATCCAAGTCAAGTTCAACTGCTCAAGGGAATACTCAAATGAATGTCGAGACGAGCTCAAACAATTGCCATCCACAACCAAAGCATAAAGCATTCACCAAGACATCATAACCCGTACTGGGTAGCCTAGGCATAAACCATATCATAGATGAAATGCCAACTGCAAAGAAGTGATAATCAAACCCAAATCGAGCTCTAATCTCAGCTCAAAAGCATTTCGAAGCATAAACAAGACATGTGGCATAGTCCAAATACATCATGACATCATATCGAGTAGCCGAGAGCACCCCATGACCAATAGGCGTAACCCAACTGTAGCATAAATAGCTTCATCCCTGAAGTTTCCAACAACATATAACCTCTGTAAACTGAGCAAATCAGTTCTTAATCCAAGCTCAAATCCATAAGCAAACCATAGGCATACATTCCCATATGTATAGGCACCAACCGGGCATAATCGAGCATCAAATGCCAAGACCTGTAAGCATAAAATTGAAGTAACAGGTGACTGCCCTATTTTGGATAGATATGGGATTGTTCAAAATACTCAGTGGGGTGGCTGAACTAAATCAGCTCCAAATGCGTCTCACATAAGAGGCATAACAACCACAAGTGATCAGGTATCAATAGACATTAGTAGAAGCATCACATAAGCCATAGGCATACAAATACATGTTGTCTCAGACTTGAAATCTATTGCAAAATATTATGTCATCAAAATTTGGAAAATCCAACATCACCATCGCATCCGGAGTGTTCCAAAACCCCAACTTAGTCTCTTACCTTGCCTGAATTGGGTTCTAAATGCCCGAGATATGACAGAGTGATTTTTGGGCCAGATTTTGAAACAGGCGCAAAAAAAATGTGAGCTAGAGGGGGGGGGGTCTCCTATCCCATGTGTCAACAATGGGGCCCAAAGGGGGCACAAATGGGGGCCAAAGAAGGCCTACACCAAGCCTCAGCAAGCCTTGATAGGCTAGAAGCAAGATCCAGGTGAAGGAAGCTCCAAGAGGTGTGAGCTATGACTGCCCACAACCTGTGAAAACCCTGTTTACCTAGACCTATGGACTGAAGTAAAAATCTCAAAAAATGAAGCAATACCTCAATGTCAATGCCCTGATGGTGCCTCAATAGGCCAGGAAGAAGCTCGGGAAGCCGGGGAGTGATGGGAGCTCAAGAGAATGAGCTATGGCTGTCGAGAAGGAGACCCAATGCGAGTGGGAGTCAATGGGAAGCTGAGAATGCCACGAGCCAAGCTCAAGAGTCGGGAAGCCGTGCTCTGACACCAATTGAAAGGAGAGAAGGATCAAATCTTGCAATCGAGAGCTATGGCGAGAGAGCAAGAGCAAGAAAGAGAGAGACAAGAAATGGGAACTCCAACAGTCACAATGTGTGACGGGACTTCCTTTATTCAAACTGTCACTAAAAGAATAAAGAATAAAGTGCAAGTGACGGGCGCCCGCCACCTGCAGTGTGCAGTGGCGGTGACTATCAGTGTAGTAATATATGGGCGGCTAGGCGGAGGCGCCTTCACCCCCAACATGAGAAAAGGGGAATTATTCTACAACTATAAAAGCATGTACTTGATAGAGTTAAATGATGAATGCTATTGTACTTTATACTTTTAGGCTTGTCTCTCTCTACTCAAGATTGTATTTATGAATCCAAGATAATCTATCTCAGAACCTACTTCATTTGAGTAACATTCAATGTCTAGTTTGAGTCATCATGCTTCTTATCTCAATGTCTTTTGTCCTCCATAATTAGATCTTGCTCAAGGATCCGTGTTTCTCAACATGGTATCAGAGCCATGGTGAGCTACGTTTAGCTCAGCTCGCTGCTCCTCAAGCTCTCCACAACCTTTGGTTAGCCTCAGCTCCATAAGAATCTTTCATCCCTCACTTGATTTTCACTCTATCATTCTTTACCTCTATAGCCAATAGCACCTACGTCCATTGGAGCTCCTATATCTCTTCACCAAGTCATATTTCTTCGAGCTTTCTTCTCCAAAGTTGTTCTTTAGGTCATGACTCAACTTCTTGGTACAAAAATTGAGGAGATTGATGTGCATCATGCCCAGCATTTACATTTTTCCAAATCTAGGGACATCTTTGACAGTGACTACTTTGAAGGCTTTGATCTCTCAACTCGAGCAAAATGAGTACAAATCCTCTTAGGGGGTCTTAGTTCCATTACTGGGGGTTCTCATCTCAAAGGGTTTGAGTAGATTCAACTTGTGGATCTTGTGGGAGCTGGTTTACTAGTCGTTGTCCTTGTTTTGATAGGATAGCCATAGCTATTTTGATCTCAAGCTCAAAAATTATTTCATTTTCTCACTCCTTTGGCACAAACGACCCACTGCAACTCTAATCCACTGTACCACTAAATTTCCAACAAGTGCAACCCTCAAACTCAATAAGAAGAAGGTTCAAGAAGATCAAGCATCAACATTTGGCACTAAGCTTCAAGATCATATCTCTTGATACTAGATAGTATTGTTTAAATACGAATAGCTATTGTGTCTTTTGGCACAATTTCTTATTTTCCAACTCTCTTGTTGGATTTACCTCAATTATTGAAGATGATTTGCTACTGCTTTTGCCATCCAATATGGAAAAAGACTCACCATCATGCCACTTCAAAGGAATGGACTTCCACTCTTGGTAGACAAGGATCAAGTTACCTTGATGAAAAATGATCTTTGGTCAATAACCACTGACCAAGAAAAGAAACCCAGAGATGTTGCTCTTGCAGTAGTATGGCAAAAGAATGATGACAAAGTCCAAGTCATCATCAAGCTTGAGCTTGATGACTGTAATATTTCCACGCAATTAAAAATTAGTTTGTTAGTTTGAAAGTTAGTCAATTAATTAATAAGTTAGTAAGATTACTAACTAAAGTAAAAACTAACTAACATTTATAACTTAAAATTTTTATTTAATTAAAAGTTTTTTTTAAAAACAAGAGTCATAATCCGATATTTTTTTCGGATTGACAAGGACCGTAGCCACCCTTCACGGAAGTTACAACGTAAACAAGAGTTATGAGCCATATTAATCACTAGTGTTAATGTGTATAGTATGGATAGTCCAAAAATATTAGATTTTTGGGAAAAACTAGCATATTTTAGATATTACTTATTGTAAATATCCTAAAAAGATATGGAAATTTCTAGAACTAGATGTCATGTAAAAAAAAAGCAAGTGATTTTTTTTCAGTTTGTTTTGGAGATTTAATACAAAAAAAGAGAGGGATTTACGAAATCGCGCACGCTATAATCGCAGTTTACAAGCAGTAAATAACACTTTGAACATGAAGAAGAAAAATGAGTGATCTAGAAGACTTCTAAGCAAGTGTCTTAGGGTTTTACCCCCTTTTAGAGCCAATGGAATCATCAGATTTATAATTTGAGATTAGATTACTGATTTTTCCAAGATTCCCTCCACAAAGAGCTATTCTTCTCAGCCACAAACATTCTTCTCTTGTTTAGCTATAAATATGAGGCATGGGAAGCAATTAGAAAAGACAAGGAGACCCCGAGAGACTGCAAGAGAGAGGTAGAGAGAGGGAGGTAGAAGGATACCCCTCCAAGAGATTGTGAGAAGGAGCTTGAGAGAGAGAGAGAGAGAGAGAGAGAGAGAGAGAGAGGAGTTACCCCGAGAGGCTGTGAGGGAGAGAGTTAGCTCAATTTCCCCTATCTCGGTCTTCAACTAAGCCATCTTCTCTTATGCTCTCCCATCTCAAACCCATTCCTCCTTCTTTATCTCTCGAATCTACTTGTGAACGATGGCCCCCAAGCGAAGAATGTCGTGTGTGGATGGCAATCCTATAACCAGCAACGAAGCTTCGAGTGAAGGCATCACTATTAATCCAACTACGGTATCGGTCGTAACTAATGTATTTCCAAATTGATAGATGCTTGCTTTGATTCTAGCATGAGATACGTTAGGCCCCATACTATGCTACACAAGAATAGGTCATCAAAAAGGATAAATTTCATCTCCATATTCAAAAGGTGGAGTTTGCAAAGTGCATCTAGATGCTATGCGACAAATCCATATGTAGCAAGAACAACATATAAGGTTCCAAGGTATTGTCAACTCCCTCTTCTTGCAAATTAATAGCTATGTTTTTGCCACGTTGAAGGGATATGTTGAGCTTGCATGCCTGATGAATTGCATGGCAAGCAACTTAGTCTAAAAGAGAATCATTTTCAAATATCTAGACCCTTGCCCAAGCTCTCGCTAATATCACAAACTGATAGCTCATGTTTGATAGATTGGGAATCTTGATGTTGTGCTTAGCTAGTACAAACAATGATCATAAGGATTAAAGACTAAGATGCCTTGGGATCTGTCAAATAACCACTACGTTTATCGATCCAATTCGGGGATTGGGCTAGATACAAACAACAACACTAGGTCTCAAGGCATGTAGAGAGCTCAAGGGATTAGAAAGCCCCAAGACAAAGTAAACACCACTACTTTTGGGAAGAATGTTGGGTTTTCGATCAATGTAAGTGATATATAGAACTCACGTCTTGTACAGTGTTTGAAACCTTAACTTATGCCCTGGTTGAGGGAAGGGAGTGTTAAGTAAATTTTCGCTTTTAGATCCCAAGGGAGAGAGCAAATATGCGATGGAAAGGTTATCGTATCTATTCTTGCATTGTTTGGAAAAATACAATTGGTTTTTTTGGTTGTTCAAACATGCTTTTACATTCAATTGATTGTTGAATTGTCATTTGGATGATTATTCCAAGTGCTTGTGATTTATAGTAAATGCATGGCAAGGGTCTGTGATGACAAGTTGCCATGGGAATAAAGGAATGTTTTCTTGAAAAATGATATTAGGGTTGAATGCCTTGTTTCTGCTTGATTTTTAACTGGATCAATTAAGGAAGAATATTTTGCACAGGTAGATCACCTCCATGATCACACAGCGGATCAACCCGAAGAGGGCACTGCTCGATTTATGGACCGAAGGTCAAGTGGTAAAAAGGCCAACCACAGGAATGATGTTTCACTCCTAGACAGCTTGTGGGTCAGGTGGAGCTCTGGACACCCCTTACCAAGTCTGGAATGGAGTTGAAGAGCTCCGTGGCCCTAACGTCTATGGCGTTGGAAGATTCTATTCTAGATAAAGGATGGAATTTGTGGTGCCATGTGATTTGGAGCAGTTACTTCTACAAGGCAAAAGGGATATATAATTCTCATGTATGGGTAGGAGACAAAGATTAACTTGAAGATAAGTTAAGAAACTTGTGTGTCAAAAGAACTGCTTGCTCTGTTTTTGTGTCAATGCAATAAATTACTCGAACGAACAGTGTTTCCTAAAAGGCTTAATTAAGGAAGTTGATTTTAAATGTCTCACATAAATGTGGTAAGACCTAATTAAACAACTAAAGAACACCTATTGAGGGAAGCGAGTGGGCAGAATCCCTGATGGGTCCGTCCTACGAGAGGGTGGTCCCAAAGAACTGGGAGGCTTCTCACAACCGACCCTTAGAAATTGTTAGGATAGAACCCCAATTCATACTGTTTTAGGGGACCAAAATGGGACTGTGCCCTACGGGTAGAGAGATTGAGCGACGCATCCCTCTCATTTCCCATTCTCTTTGAACCAAGTGCGGCATGGATCTGCTTCGGCTTGGGTATCTCTGTGTAAAGTAGAATGTCCAGGACTTGATGCTAGAATGTTGTCGAGAGACCTTGACCACTAGGAACCCGAATTTCAGGTCGATCCTCGTGGGTTCGGTTGCGAATGTTCCATTGCGAGGCGGACTCAAGAAACCCTAGGTGAAAAACCCCATAACATTCCATGGGAGTGCCATGCAGCATCGCTTAGATTTGTCTCTCGATGGACCGCTAACAATGTGCCTGGACAGTCGATAGGCAGGTATGCTACAATGACAATTATATCCACCATGTAGACACGTATGATACATCTCATGCCACTTGGGAATTGTTGGACACATTGTTTGGTGCCCAATCTAAATCTTCAAAATATGAATTGTTGATTTTCATCCTGGATATGAAGGCCAATACATCCCTTGCAACCCATAACACTATATTAGAAAATTTGGGAACTTTCATTGTCAAATCGTTTGGGGTCGAAAGTCTACCACGAGGGTAAGAGACAACAAGGTGAAGGGAGATTCAAGGAGAGGAGTAGACAGAAGAGAAGGGATTGAAAGAAGTAGAAGATGTAGAAGAATACTCACAGAGGTGAAGCCTGTCAATTTATTTCTACATTATGAGAAGATAAATCTCTTGTAAACAAAAATGTACATAAAATAATACCTTCCTCTATGCTACTCAGACCACCAAGCTGATGCTTCCATTGGCTCTGAAAGGGGGATAAAATACTAGCATGATTAGCCAGAATGCTCCCAGATCACTTTTTCTTCTTCTCTCACTTCCGAGTGTTGTTCACTACCTGAAAACAACGATCGCGCGTCCCACGATTTTGCCAATCCTTCTTTTTACATAAAATCCTATCAAAATGGCTAAAAGCTACCTACTTTCTTTTACAAGTCATCCTATTCTAGAAGTTGTCTATAGTTCTTGTATTTTTACAACAGATAATATCTAAAATATCAAAAATTGTCTAAACTTGTCCAAAAATCTAGTAGTTTTAGACCATCCACACTATGACCATTGACATTAATGACTAATATGGCATTGGCTCTCTAGATCAATAAGAAAGCCGCACTCTAGAGTTTTTTACACTATGTGTGCGTAGCGGCATGACATCCACCCCCTCCAAACCTGCACATCCTCCGGCATGTGCCAAAGTCTTATGGATTTGTAGTGTCAGAAGAAGTATCCTCAACCATGTCTATGTCTTATTCTTCCATATTCTCATGTTCATATTTAGAAAACTCTTGAATGACTTCATACATCTCTAAAGTGTCAACATAAAGAACCTCTTTTTCTGCCACTAATTGCTGTAGAAATTTCAGCCACTATATCAACATCAACCAACCTTGAAATACCTTCATTTGCAGCCATCAAACCATATTTATTTAGCTCTTTTTCAACCCATCCTAGATATTTCTTTTCAGCCTTGCACATGGTTGAAATATTCTTAAAACTTCCAAGACTATATGATGTCCATTCCTGCAATCTAGACACAAACACAGTTTCCCCCTTTCTTGGAGACATAATTATCTTTCTAGTGTTAAATGATGTGGATCTAGGACATGACACAAGCTATGGTGGATCAAAGATGTAAACCAAGTTCATAATGACATGGACAAGTAGAGACAAACTATTACACAAGTGAATTAGGTTCCAAGATAGATTAGCTTGGACTCATAAACACAATCTTGTGTAGAATCGACAATGACAGACACTTAACTGAAAGTACAAAGCATCATGATATTGTGTTCATTTCATAGTCAAGTACAATGCTTTATAGGCTTTGAGTTGTTCCACTCTCCTCACTGTGCATATGGGATTCAGGACAGCTCCTCTTGGAGCATACATCATTTGTCTATTTTCTCAACACCCCCTCTCAAATGATGAGTCCCTACACTTGCTGGCTTTTGCCCCCCCTTCATGATAACATGGCCTGGAAGACTAGCTCATAGGCAGCCTAGTCAAGTTAAAGCTTGAGACTTTACATTCTTGGTAAGGGTTGTACAAATCAAATTCACTAAGGAAAAGAAAGATCCACTATGGGAAAAACATATGTAAGAGACAATGAAAGTTCTTCAAAGCAATCTATCAGAGTTGTTGATGGTAGTGGAAGCATATTCTTCTTCTTCTCCTTCTTCCATGAATTGGTTCTGGTGATGATCACTTTGAAATTGTTGGGCTCTCTTCTTGTGGAAACATTCACTGGCTACATGGCTAGTCTTACCACAATAGTGACATGTAATCCGATCCTTGTTATTGTTGTTGATGAATCCTCGACCTCTTCATTTAGGTCCAACAGCTCCTTTGGTGTACAAAAGATTGTCCCTAGATGATGAGACATTGTCTTTTGCATTCTTGGTTTTTACTTTGCCTTCTTCATCAAGTAGTGAGTGCTCAATATCTTTAAGTGTGAGGCTTGGAACATTACTCAAGGTGGACACAAGATTTTCATATGGATCCTTGTTTACACTTGTAAGCAGTACGGCTATTGCTTCATCTTCCTCGATATTCTTTTTAAGAGATGCAAGTTGAGTTTTTAAACTCTTAAACTTATTAATGTGTATGGTCATAGAAGCACTGTCTTTGATATCCTGTTTATAAAATTGCATGAGAAGTTTTACCTTTGAATTCTTTGCTTGAGTACCAAACATTTTATCAAGTTCCTCCCAGGCGGTTTTAGCATTTCTAATACCAGATATATGATGTAACACATCATCACTTAATCCCCAAGCAATGATGCCTAGTGCCTTATTATTCATCTTTTTCCATTCTTTGGATTTGAACTGGTCTTCTTCAACGAACCCGTCTTCATCATCTTCCTTCTTGTTATCTGCATCATCTTCAAACAAGTCCCATAAGTCCTTTCGCATCAGGTGGTACATGGTCTTTTCCTTCCAGGCATGGAAACCTTCTCCATTGAACTTTTCTATTTGATCAAGTTCTGCCATGTTGAGCAGCTCCAATTAACTGAGAAAAGACCAGCAAGGGGGATTTGTGAAGTGTCATAAGGAGGTTAGTGTCAACTGACACTAGTTGAGTATCAATAGATACTATTCTTGAGCTTAGTATTGAATGTCGGTGCTTGATCTTCTTCTTGCTTGTTGATTTGAAGTGTTAATCTTGCTGGGAACTAAGTTCAAACTCAGATAAGAGTGGCAATGTGTGCCCTCAGTTGAAAGGAATGAGAAATTGAAGGAAAAATGAGCTTGCACCTTGATGGCTATGGCTTCCTGGATTAGGGTTTTGACCCAGGCCTGGTTTTTTCTAGATATCTAGAGCTAGAGTTGATCATTTTGGAAACTTTTTTTATGGAAATGTAGCTTACTCCATGCTCTACAAGAACCCCATGATAATCGTCAAGATCGGGTACTGCAGTCTGCGCGCAGATCAGCGAAACGTAAACAGGCGTAGATATGGCAGTGACGTCGAATTTCAGCAATGCCAGGCTTGTAGGTATCCAATGTCAGGCTTAGATGTGATAGGCAGAAGCTCCTTGAGTAGAAGAACAATCCTCCTGAAGAAAGCACACTGAAATATTGCCTGGTTTGAGAGATATGAGAGCTCAAAGTGAGGTATGTCCTGCAGGCCACAAACTGGGGCTATGGCATCAAATGACAATAGTGACGATGCTGAGGTCCAGATAGACAAATTTCATGGGTTGATGTGATACAGGGAAGCTTTGTGAGGTGAGAACAACTTTCCAAAAGGAAGCTCAGAGAGATTTGGTATGTGGAGTGAGATACAGGAGCTTCAAGATGACAGGGTGCTGCTGGCTATGGCTGCCACAAGGTCCAATTGAGATTTGAAGTTGAAACTGAAGATATGAGCTGAATGTGGGCTAGTTAGAGATCACCAGAGATGAAGGGAGACTAGAGATTCAGAGTGTGAGCTATGCCATGCTCAACTGAGCTCTGATACCATGTTAAATGATGTGGATCTAGGACATGACACAAGCTATGGTGGATCAAAGATGTAAACCAAGTTCATAATGACATGGACAAGTAGAGACAAACTATTACACAAGTGAATTAGGTTCCAAGATAGATTAGCTTGGACTCATAAACATAATCTTGTGTAGAATTGACAATGACAGACACTTAACTAAAAGTACAAAGCATCATGATATTGTGTTCATTTCATAGTCAAGTACAATGCTTTATAGGCTTTGAGTTGTTCCACTCTCCTCACTGTGCATATGGGATTTAGGACAGCTCCTCTTGGAGCATACATCATTTGTCTATTTTCTCAACATCTAGAGGCACTGCCATAGCCTCCACTTACAGCAGTGCTATCTAAAAACCCTTAAACTCTCGTGCATTAGGTGGCATGGGATTATCCTGCAACCTATCCCGATTGCAGGGATGATTCACACAAACAGCGAGAAACTGTATTGCCTTTGTATTATCTTTACTTTGAATACGAGCATATAAAGAACCATCATCCAAGGCTTTTGTTTCCAACCTTAATTCCAAAATATAGGGCTACCCAAAATCATGGGATAACTATATGAATCCTACACAAAAAAATGATATTCATCCCTAACATCTCCAATAGTCACGGTTACATTCGGACAAGGTGCATAAAGATCCCCTGATGAATTGTTTGCTGCTTGCACGCACCGTCCTGAATCTACATCAACTGGCCAACCTCCATTCTCATACAAGCTACATGCCATAACATTGATTTCGAAATGATAATCTAAGAGAGCTATTCAATGTATCTCTCTTTCTCCCACTTTAACAATTGTCTCTATTGTAGCACAAGCCCAATGCGTTCATGAATAATGACTATTTGGAATAAAATGAGCATTCTCTTCTTCGTGTGCTTGTTGATGGACATCCCCATTATACATAGCCTTCTTTCTATGCTTAGTGCTGCCCATAATACCATTTTTAGCCACAAGCTTGCTATCTATACTCCCATTTAGCCCATTTTCAACATCAGCCTATTCCAAAACAGCATCACATGCATCATCATATTCCCTCTAAAGATGTTTCTATATGTCTTTGTCAATCTGCATCAATGCTCACAAAACTTCACCATCAAACTATCTTTTTCGTTTTAGCATATCAATGATTGCATCATGATATTCACGCTTTGCAATTCCAAGAACTTTGCCAAGTGTGAATTCTACTCTACTGCCAAGTATGCATTCTTCCAAGACTTTTTTAAGGTTTGTCGCAGTCTCAAGATCCGATTGTAACCTGTAACCAGGCTGCTTGCCCCTTTTCTTTCCTTCTTGTTTCTTCTCTTGAGATGCATCCTCCATAACATGCTCATGTATGGCTTTTTCAGCCTCTTTCTGCTCTACTCCATTTTACTTCATGTTGCGTTTAGATGGGCCTGAAGAGGAAGGATTAACAATGTCCTCATTTATTCTTCTCTTTTCTTCCACAAGAGATTCTTGATTATGAACCTCAGCTAAATAAGCATAGACTGAAAAGGAATCCACTGGTGCACTCCATCTTGTTCTCCCTCGTATACACTAACTTGCATCAACCAATTCAAACTTTGTTGTTTTGCCTTTTTCCATGCAATCTAATGCTTGCATCCAAACGTGAGATTTTGCTTTATCCATGCCTCCTTTACGAGCTTTATCGGTCCTTTCAATTCTCAACCCATATGTGGCTACATCTATGGAAAAATTTTGTCCTTGTATCCATATCTTCCAACCTCTTCTGCATGCCACCATTTCCAAAATTTGGCTCTATTGGAAGACCAGTTTATGTTGCATGTATTTTGCCATCTTTCCAAAAGACTAACATTTTTGCTTCCACTTCATGGTAGGCTGTACAGTCTCTCTTTTCATGCTGTAAACTGTCACACCAAATACATGCTCTTGTATCCTTCTCTATACGGCCTTTGGGCTGTTGCTCAAGCCTTCTCTTCTACCTTAGCATCCAACTTTTCGATCTTTGCATAGATTTCTATCAAATTTAGCCTCAAATCACACATGCCTTTGATTAATTCATCCAACAGCATCACCTTTAAGAGTCAAACCAATGGGTATAGCCAGTTGTTTGCCATAGCGACAAATACCTTTGCTACAATTTCAGCCCCCTTCTAAGCACTGGTAGGTGTGGTGCCTATACCCCATCTTAATTTCATCCATTCTCTCTTTACAAAGATATGCACTGCTTTAGTTACATTAGCCCAATCTCATTTCAGCCCTGTTTCAAAAGAGACATCTTCTAAACGATTAGTCAGCTTCTCCTACAAGACAGGATCTGCAACCTTTAGAAACAAATCAATTTTCTGACTCTTCAATGATTGCTGCTCTCATTGGCACCCAACTGTATATACCGACTTTCAAATTCACTGAGCAAAGCTGTAGCAGCCAATCCTTTATTAGGCTTTTCAATCCAATCTATAAATGTCTTTTTAGTTACCAATCCTGCATCTTCCAAGAAAAACTCTTCTCTCAAAGCTTTCTTAAAAGCTTCCCAATCAGCATCTCTTCTATGTAACTCATCAATGATCATGCAATGCATGCATGGCCAAACGGGAGAAATACTGACTCCATGCATACTATGGTACCCCATGAAACATCTTTTCTTCATACAATCGGATGAAGGCTGAAACATTTTGACCTTTAAACTGCTTCAATTATTGTCCCACTGTCTACAATGCATTCACAACTAAGGAATCAATTCTTTCTACTTCCTATCGAGTTTGCATCTATTGTTGTAACAACAATTGTTGTTGTTGCTGCTGCAACAAAGCAATCATTTATTGTAAAGCATCACCACCACTTGAAGCTATAGAATCCCCCATCTTTACACACCTGCTACTGACTTTCAAATTCACGAAGCAAAGTTGTAGCAGTCAACCCTTTATTGGGCTTTTCAATCCAATCTATAAATGTCTTTTTAGTTACCAATCCTGTATCTTCCAAGAAAAACTCTTCTCTCAAAGCTTTCTTAAAAGCTACCCAATCAACATCTCTTCTATGTAACTCATCAATCCAATCATGCAAAGCATGCATGGCCAAACGGGAGAAATACCGACTCCATGCATACTACAGTATCCCATGAAACAATATATTTTCTTCATACAACCGGATGAAGGCCGAAACATTTTGACCTTTAAACTGCTTCAATTCTTGTCCCACTATCCGCAATGCATTCATAGCTAAGGAATCAATTCTTTCTGCTTCCTACTGAGTTTGCATCTATTGTTGTCACAACAATTGTTGTTGTTGTTGTTGTTGTTGTTGTTGCTACTGCAACAAAGCAATCATCTATTGTAAAGCATCACCACTACTTGATCCAGTAGAATCTCCCATCTTTACACACCTCTACTGTTGACTTTCATGTCAAGTTCACCACTGTCGGAGAGTTTGGGGTCAATATTCTACCGTGAGGGTAAGAGACAGCAAGGTGAAGGGAGATTCAGGGAGGGGAGGAGTAGATGGAAGAGAAGGGGCTCAAAGAAATAGAAGATGTAGAAGAATACTCACAGAGATGAAGCCTGTCAATTTATTTCTACATTATGAGAAGATAAATCTCTTATAGACAAAAAATTACATAAAACAATACCTTCCTCTATGCTACTAAGACCCCCAATCTAATGCTTCCATTGGCTCTGAAAGGGGGGTAAAACACCAGAACACCTAGCCAGAATTCTGCCAGATCACTCCTTCATCTCCCACTTTGGAGTGCTATTCACTACCTAAAAACAGCAATCACGCGTCACGCAATTTTGCCAATCCTTCTTTTTACATAGAATCCTCTCAAAATGGCTAAAAGCTACCTACTTTCTTTTACATCGAATCCTATTCTAGAAGTTGTCTACAGTTCTTGTATTTTTACAAGAGATAATATCTAAAATATCAAAAATTGGCTAGTCCAAAAATCTAGTAGTTTGGACCATCCACACTACGGGCATTGACATTAATGACTAATATGGCATTGGCTCTCTAGATCAATAAGAAAGCTGCACTCTAAAGTTTTTCACACTATGTGCATGTAGCAACATGACGGCGTGCACTTTGGAAACCCTCGATACCTTTATTATTTGACCACATGGTCAAATCTTATTGTCTTACTTAAAGATGGAGTCTACCCTAAATACTATATAAGCTACCTTTCCAAATCCCACTTTCAAATATGGATCAAGATTTAGCCACACGATCAAATATTTATCACTTATTTGAAAATGCAACTTGGAAATTTCTCAAATTCTCTAATATTGTTTTCCATCTTAATTATATGAAAAGTCTATGAACTCAACTAGCAGGGATTAACTTAAAAATAGAAAAATACATTTACATTGGAGTCTTGCTCAAGAGTCTTTCTCCAGAATTTGGTAAGGTATCTACCACAATAATTAATATGTGAAATCCAAAGCTAGTAGACATTAAAGCATCACTCCAAGAAAAAGAGAAAAAGCTCAAAGAAAAAGAAGAACCAAGCACTTCAAAGGAAGAACAAGTTCTCTATGTCAATAACAAGTACAAAGGGAAGAAAAACATTGTTTGTGACTTCTACAAAAGAACAGGACGCATTGAAAATTTTTGTTATGCCAAGAAAAGATCATAGAAGGCCTACTTTAGCAATTGCCAAGAAGAAGAAGAAGACACTCAAGAATACAAGGACAAGCCTCATTAGTCCTTCTATTCCCACTATTCAGATTGACTTTTTTAAGCCTTGTATATACTTGCATGCTACAATCATAAGCTTTGTAATCGGCATGTAACTTGTGCACTATAGCCTCTACACACTTAGTGAGGCCTTGTGATAGCCTCTAGCTTTTTATTTTTGGTATTTTCCATGTCTACACTTAGCGAGGTTCTACTCATGACAGCCTTTGTATACTCAATGCTTTTTATGGTTATGATTGAGGAAGTGTGTTGAGATTTATGCAATTACACTCCTAAGATAGCCTCTTTGTATAGAGCAGTAGGGCAAGGGATATGCAATAGCTTAGGAGAAGTAGCATGAATCCCATAGGCACAGTGAGAAAAGAGGAAGTTTTCGCAATCCCATAGGCTAGGAATTCATCCTTTAGGCTAGGTTGCTTACCATGCAATCCATCAGGGATGCAAAAGCTGCAACATATACCTTCAATGTGGCAAAAACATAACTACCAATTTGCAAGAAGAGGGAGTCAACAATATGTTGAAACCTTATATGATGTTTATGTTATGTATGAATTTATCACATAGCATCTAGATGCAATTAACTTCTCTTGATACATGCATTTTGAAAACTCAATCTTTCGAATATTTGAGACGAAGTTTATCCTTTTCAATGAGCTGCTCTCATGTGGTATAGTTCAGGACCTAATGTAGCTCATGCAGGAATCACAGCAAGCATTAATGTAGCTCATGCAGGAATCACAGCAAGCATCTAACAACTTAGAAATGTACTATTTATATTTGGTACCGTAGTTGTATTGGTGGTGACACCCTCACCCAAAGCTTCATTGATGGTTGTGGGATCGCCACTCGCACGCAACATTCTTTGCTTGGGGGCCATTCTTGATCTTCTTTCCTTTTAGGGGAAACTTTCGCAAGAACTTCAGCAGCCTCTTGCTGCTCGAATAGAGGGGCAATTGGGATAAAACAAGCTTGTGGGGTAGGGAATAAGCTCGGAGGGTAGGGAATAAGCTCATGTGATAGGGAATAAGTTCGCGGGAAAAAGGAGAAGGAAGAATGCGTGTGGACACCCTCTATGGAGGGGGGAAAAACCTTCTAGAACCTTCTCTCTCTCTCTCTCTCTCTCTCTCTCTCTCTCTCTCTCTCTCTCTCTCTCTCTCTCTCTCTCTCTCTCTCTCTCTCTCTCTCTCTCTCTCTCTCTCTCTCTCTCTCTCTCTCTCTCTCTCTCTCTCTCTCTCTCTCTCTCTCTTTGTGTAGTGTGTCGTCTCTCCTTTTTTTTCCCTTCGATGGGGGGGTGGGGGGGGGGGAGGGGGGGAGAGGGGGAGAGGGGGGGAGGAGGGGACTTTATAACGAGGGAGGTGGGGAGGAAGTTGGCCGAGAGGGCTAGGGGAGAGGGTGGTAGGCCACGTGGCCTCCCCCTCATCATCATCATCATCATTATCTTCTCCTTCATCATCATCATCTTCCACTTCTTCCCCTCACCGCCACCTGTTCGGCGTCGACAAGGAGTGAAGTAAAAAAAATTCATTAATTTTAAAATCATAGGGGGGGGTCCTATGAAAAGGGGGGAATATCATATCCTCTCCCCCTTAGAGAACTTGAGATGTCCTCATCTCAAAAGAAACTGGGGGTTTCATTTTGGAACCTATCGGGTAGGACACATCACGCATTCATTGCAACACTCTGGTCACTCATAAGCATTTCCGTCTTTTAAAACAACAACTTATTATATTTAATATATCCGAGTCTGGATTACAAGAGAAACGTTTATTGTAGTTACATCTCATGAATATCTTCTAGGTTTTTCCTAAGTATCTAACAATTTCCCGGTAGATTCTGGATTGTTAAAGTTTGTACAACTTCATTTCTTGTAAGTTCAAGTTCTATTTGAGTCCTATTGGGGCAATTAGTGTGGATATGTCCAATGTTGTGGCACTAGGAGCATCAGTGCTTAGGGTGCTTTGGACATTCCCTTTTGAAATGACCTATCTCCTTGCAATAAAAACAGTGCAGAACTTTATCACTTGGGGTCACAAGATTCTTGGTTGTCTTTGGCAGGATTTTCTTCTTTAGACCAAATTGCCCTAGGATCCTTTTAGCGGACCGAAGTAGTACTTTATCTCGAAAAATCTATTTTTGAATTGTCCTCTTTATAGATCTAAACTAAGTTCCATGGGCAATCGGCTTTGCTTGTAATACTAAAGAATACTCCCAAGCTTCGATATTCTGGTAAGACCCAATCTATATTAGTTGAGAAGAAAACAACTTAAGAGGAATTCATTGTAAGTTATAACTATCATTCCTTTTGCTAAAGTATCTCTGATCATTGTAAGTTCTAAGCTCAACATTGATGCAACTCATATTACTCGGGTTAACTGTAGTTACAAGAGTAAGGTTTATTTCAATGCAAGTTGTATTACATGTCGATAAAATTTCTAGGATTCCTAATCATCCTGAAGAGGTGTAGTGGGTTCTAGGTCTTCATCTTCATCTTATCCCTCTATATATCCAAAGACTGCACTTGTGTAGTTTCATTTTCTTGGAGGCTCAGTATCTTCTAGACTTAAGTCATAGGAATTATGCTTGGACGTGCCCTAGCTCATTGCAATGGAAGCATCGACGGTTGGGACATCTCTTACAGATGTGCCCTACCTCTCCACACGTGTGGCATCTCTTGTCATGATCTCGGGAATCATCTTTGTCACAATTAACCGATTTAAGCTCTTGGATGATTGGCTTTGCTCAAAGTAATACATCTTGCAAGTCTGTTGAATGCATTGCTTCAAGAGGGTGGTTCAAAGGAGTGTTCAAGCCATGGCAAAACTTGGATATTTGCTGAGTAATATCCATAGATGGTGCGTATTTTAGTAGGGTTACAAAATTTGAGTAGTAGGCTTCCAAGGTTAATTCCAACTGCTTTAGTTAGAAGAATTCATTCATCCTCAAAGTCTAGTGGGTTGGCGGAAGGTATTGTCCACGTACAGCATCTTTCAGCTGAACCCAAGTGACATCGACTTCAAAGATACCTTGATCTTTGCACCATTTCTTCCACCATATCCGAGCCTGGCCAACTAACTTAAGTTTGGTTATCATTGCTTGATTGGCACAAGCAGTTCCCACAACAGAAAGATAATCATTCATCGACTCAATCTATGTTTCCGCCTCCACTGTGACGTCTATTCCTTTCCCACCAAACTCGGGTGCCCTAATTTGCTTGAGAAGAAATTTCTTCTCTTACATGTCAGTATTCGTGGGTGCAGAAGGTGCCTGACAATCAAGCCATACCACTTAGGTTATTCTATTTAGGATATGTCTTTACGAAGCATACATTAATCAATCACATATCATTATGAAGTTTCACTCTGATACCAAGTGTAACGTGTCTCCCTATCATTGTCCAAGCACATTTTCAGCAGTCCATCAAGAGACTAATCTAAAAGTCATTGCCCGGCACTCCCATGGAATGTTACGGGGTTTATCACCTAGGGTCTCTCGAGTCCCCCTCGTAATGGAACGTTCGCGGCTGAACCCACTGGGATCGACCTAAAATTTGGGTTCCTAGCAGTCAAGGTCTCCTAACAACATTCTAGCGTCAGGTCTTGGATATCCTACTTTACGCAAAGATACCCAAGTCGAAGCAGATCCATGCCGCACTTGGTTCAAAGAGAACGGGAAATGAGAGGCATGTGTCGCTCAACCTCTCTACCCATAGGGCATATTCCCATTTCGGTCCCCTAAAACGGCATGAATCAGGGTTCTATCCTAACAATTTCTAAGAGTCGGTCGTTGGTAAAACCTTGTGAGAAGCCTCCTAGTTCTCTAGGACCACCCTACCATAGGACAAACCCGTCGGGGATTTTGCCCACCCACTTCCCTCAGCAAAAACCTCATATTACTATGAGATTTGATGCATAAGCAGAGTATTATATATTCTGCAAAAAAAACCCTACAGGTATTCTTTGTTGCTTTTTTGCCCATCAAAGACTGTTTCAAACACCATTTTAGACCTACAAGGTTATGGACAGTAGTTTTGGGGTATACTATGATTTCAATTGTGTTGATCAAAAGTGGATACATAGGTTACATATTTCAAATCTATAAATTTGGGATATTTGCAAAGAAGCAAACATAATTTTTATCTACAAATAGGTTATAGATTACATGTACTATTGAGCAATTAGTAAAAGAGGCTGCTTGGTGTATTGCTATGCACTTGTTGTAAAAGGTTGTAGAAGACTTGCTTGTTGTTTTGTATCGATCTTGTGAAAATGGTAGAGAATAGTGGAAACCCCATCATTGAGAATCTAAGCAAAAACAACTACCCATCATAGAAGTTTCGTGTGACAACCTTCCTTATTGGAAAAGACATCTATGAGTTTGTTTTAGGTAAAGAAAAGGAGCCAGAGGGCTAAGAGAGGGCTAAGAAATCCTCTGACTGCAGAAGAATTAAAGGCATGGAAAGAATGAAATATATGCTGAAAGATATCACAAATTATGTATGCTCTAGGAAGAGATGCTTTGTATCCCATAAGCACAGTGAGGAGGGTGGAACAACCCAAAGGCTACATAAGCATGTACCTGGTTCTTATTTCAATGCAATGTCATTGTACTTTTTGTCCCTTCAGTGAATGTCATTGTCTACACACACAAGATTGTGTTTATGAGTCCAAGCTTCTATATTGGAACCTAATTCACTTGTGTGGCAGTCAGTCCTTCTTATCTATGTTATCACAAGTCTTCCCTTTCTCTTCCATTCGCCATAGCCATACTCTAGATCCATGCATTCTAACATGGTATTAGAGCCATGGTGAACATGGCTAAGCTCATCAAACTTTTCCTTTACCTCCTCTTCATCTCTAGTCAGCTCATTGCCAGCTCATGAGTTCATTTCTCACTCCAACTCCACTTTTTCCTTATTGGGAGCCATAGTCAACTTGTACCTACCATGCTTGGAGCTTTCATATCTCTCAAACCAGGGCATATCTCACTAAACTTCCTTTTGTGGACCTCTTGCTCTACTCAAGGGGCAACTTCCTATCACTTCAAACATCAACATTGCCCTGTTTTGAGCTCAGCGTTACAAGAATTCATCATCGCCATCTATTTTGCACCTGCACCTATTCATACGGCCTGCTCTCTCTACACACAGCACAACTCTCGTCGACTTCATAAGGCAACTGAAGCTCCATACTTAAGCTCTCTCCACTCAAAGGGTTTCCAGACCCTTGTCCTAAAATCCTAAACAGGAAGCCATAGCCATTTGGGTTGAAGCTCATAATACACTTCATTTTCTCACTCCTCTCAACTCACTTAAGTGTTTGCCACTCTGGTTTGGTGCTCCACTCAATTCCCAGCACTTCAAATTGGTAAGGAGGGGAGAAATCATCCAAGTTCTTCAAAGCATAGTATCTTTTGATACAGATTTCTTCCTGGCACTTGTATTTCTTGACACATCCAAAAATAATTCATTTGATGGTTTTACTTCAGTTCTTCTTGAAATGACAAACATGAAGATTTTAATGTGGAATACCCAATTGATTAAATCCCTTATAAGCCTCAATCTCATTGTAAAATGATAGACACTATTGCCCGAGTATACTTGCAGTAGTAAGACCTCCTTCAAAATGTTTGAACTTAAGCAAATAGCCAAATTCAATGGTGAAGGCTTTCACATTTGGAAATAAAAGACGATATACCATCTCATGAGGAAAGACATTTGGGATCTATTTAAGGATGATGTAGGAGATGCAGATGGTGAGAAGGAAGATGATGAAGATGGGTTTGTTGAAGAAGTCCAGCCCAAGACAAAAGAGTGGAAAAAGATGAACAATGAGGCTCTAGGTATCATTGCCTAGGAATTATCTGATGATGTATTGCACCATATCTCTGGCATCAAAGATGCAAAAAGGGCATGGGATGAGCTTGACAAGATTTTTGGAACTCAAGCTAAAAACTCAAAAGTAAAATTACTCATGCAATTCTATAAGATAGATGTAAAGGATACTTCTTCTATGACCATGCACATTAATAAGTTTAAGAGCCTAAAAACTCAACTTGCAACTTTAAAGAAGAACATAGATGAGGATGAAGCCATATCAATGCTACTAGCAAGTGTAAATCAAGAACCATATGAGAACATCGTGTCTACCCTAAGTAATATTCCTAATCTCTCACTCAAAGACATTGAGCATTCTCTACTTGATGGAGAAAGTAAAGTTAAAAACAAGGATACAAATGAAATCATCTCAAAGGACAACCTCTTGTACACCAAGGGAACTTATGGAGCAAAAGGACATATACAAGGATTCAACACCAACACCAAGGATCGAGTCACATGTCATTATTGTGGTAAGACTAGGCACATGGGTAATGAACGTTTCCACAGGAAAAGAGCACAATAAGTGCAAAATGGTAACCATTAAAATTTGTTCATGAATGAAGAAGATGAAGAAGATGCTTCCACTATTAACAACAACTCTGACAAATTGTTTTGAAGAAATTTTCATTGTATATTTCCCATGGTGGATTTTGTTTCCCTTAGTGGATGTTGTTTTGTAAAAACCCTTGCCAAAGATCCACAGTTTCAAGCTTTAACTTGACTAGGCTACCTATGGGCTAGTCTCCTAGGCCATGTCATCATGTGGGGGGGAGGGGGGCAAAAGCCAACAAGTGTAGAAACTCATCATTTGAGGGGGGGTGTTGAAAAATATGACAAATGATGTATGCTCTAGGAAGGGATGCTCTATATCCCATAATCATAGTGAGGAGAGTGGAATAACCCAAAGGCTACATAAGCATGTACTTAGTTCTTATTTCAATACAATGTCATTGTACTTTTTGTCCCTTCAATCAATGTCATTGTCTACACACATAAGATTGTGTTTATGAGTCCAACCTTCCAACTTGGAACCTAATTCACTTGTGTGATATTCAATCCTTCTTGTCTATGTTATCGTGAGTATTCTCTTTCTCTTCCATCCGCCATAGCCATGCTCTAGATCCATGCATTCTAACAATATAAAAGACAAAAATATAATGTATTGGTTACCTATAGTCATTTATAATACTCTGCTAAGATATATAAGAAATGTAGAAACTTTACATATAGCTTGGATAATTTTTGAGAACATGTTTTTAGTAAATGCAAAGGCATGAAAGATTCAACTCAATCAAGAGTTGAATACTTTGAAGAAAGGGAAGATATCTATAAATGAGTATGTTTCAAAAGTAAGAAGCATTATAGATGCCTTAGCAACTATTGATACGATGCCTGATGATGATGATTTGGTTTATCTACCTTGGGTGGCCTTAATAATGGGAAGGCCTAGAAATCATTTGTCACCTCTATATATAGGGTTCCATACATATATAGAAACCTTATATGGTTATCAACAGATTGGGTAAATCATGTAAAAGAAGTAGTGAATAGGTCCAAGTATTTTACTCAAGTTTAGGAAGGAGACATGGTAGACCCTCTTCAAGAGGCCATGGTATGGGAGCTACTAATGATAACTAGCAAAATAGGTTAAACCAACAATTCAATGAAATGCTGGTTTCAAGAGGCTGTGGAAACTTTAGAGACAAGGGGAGCTCTAGAGAAAAAGATGGATGACAGAATAGAGGTTCTAGTAATCTTGGTATTGTTTGTCATTATTGTGGCAAAATAGGTCATATTGCAGCCCAATGTTATACTAAGAAGGATGATTTTTACAGTGGTAAATTGCAACAATGAAACTATGCATCATATTTACGATAGAATGAAGACAAAAATGAGCGTTTGTTTGTTATGCAGCATATGATGAATGCTATTATAGAAAAATAGACGCATGATGATGTATGGTATGTTGCTTTAGGTGCATCTAATCATATGACATCTATGCTAAATGGTTTGGAGAGATGCAAGATTTACAAAATCTAGGTTATGTGTAGATGGGTAATGATTCATGCCACCCAATTTCACACATGAAAAAAAGTCCCTTGTCTTTGTATGATGGTTGAACAAAGAGTGTGTTAGATGTATTATATGTGCCATCTATTACAAAGACTTTAGTGTATCTTGGCCAAACGGTAGAGCAAGGGCTGCACGTTTGATTTAATGCAAAAAGTTGTTTTGTGGAAGACTTTAATTATAAGTGTAGGTTGGCTACAAAAGAAAGTAGAGTTTACCGCATGTTCACTTTAGATGCTGGAATTCTTGCTATGAATGGTACTATATATGCTACTAAAGGCAAATGAGTGGTTGTAGAAATTAATGGAGTCCAAAGGGTTGGTTATAAGGTTGCATGCTTTTATAGTTGTAGAATTTCATAATGTGTGAAGCATGTCAATTTGGTAAGCAAGCAAGACAACCTTTTTTGCATGATAGAGATGTCAAGGTTTTAAGGGGAGAGAGAAAGAGATAGACATTGAGATAAACCCACACACAAAGAGTAGAGTACTCTCATATTCTTCACCTTCATTATTCAGAACACCTTAGACTAAAGTCTAGTCACACACTACATAACAATCTAGGTCACTATAACTGGCTATGTCACTAACTATGGTTATGGTCTATTACAAAGAGGCAGGCTCATAGGCAAATGAGGACCCTGACTTGTCATAAATGGTGGGCATATAAGGAGTCATAGTTTTGAAAACTATACCACTTATTCATGAGCAAAGATGTAGCCACAATATAGTAGAGAGTGTGGGAATTATGCAACCCCACATGCATTGGCAACCTAGAGATATGACACTCCTATGTAGAGAGACTATGTGATGTACCATACCAACCAACCCATCAAATTCTTGCCCTACCACATCTACCTTCTTTAAACATGACATGGTGAGGAGAGTAATAGACACTTACAACATGTACAATCAATAGATCACATAAGTATATAGGATAAGCACTTTATTTATGTAATGGATATTTTGGCTTCTCTCCTTGCTTTTATATTTAACATGGCTTTAGTAAGGCTTCCCAAATGAGTGGACCATAAATACGATCGTGCCCATCCACAAGTGTAGAGATCCCTCAAATCTTGGTAACTACAAATCAAGGTGAACCACAATTAGCTAAGTATATAGAGCAATGATTGAGGTTGAATGTAACACAATTGGTTGAGAAGCCCTCAGTGACACGAATTTGGTGGCCCACTGGCCCATCAAGAGATATTCTTAAGTGATGCCACCTAATACTCCTTAGAATAGCATGGGTTTTGTCACCTTGTTCACTTGAGTCCACTTCACAATGGAAGGTTCCAAACCATAACCCACAGGGATCAACCTGAATTTAAGTTCTTAGAGTAGACTAAGTTCATGTCTAGCATCAGTCTTTGAGAATCCACTTTGTGCTCGATTGAGAAGCTCTCATTGACATGAATTTAATGGTCCATCAAGAGATATTTCTAAGTGATAGTACCTAACTCATTAGAATAGCATAGATTTTGTCACCTAGATTCTCTTAAGTCTAGTTGACAATACAAGGTTTTGTCCATAACCCACAAGGATCAACCTGAATCTAGGTTCTTAGAGTAGATTAAGGTTAGCTTTGGCTCATCTAGCATCGATTTTTGAGCATCTACTTCACCCTAGATCACTCGAGCTGAAGCTAACCTGTGTCACACTTGGTATAAAGAGAGTGAGAAACAAGGAGTCATGCAACATGTCAACCCCTCTACCCATAAGGCATAGTCTCACTTTGGTCCCCTAAAATGATAGGAAGTCAAGATTCTATTTAATCTCCTAATTGGATCAATGTGTAATTTATAGCTAGCATATTTTGAAGAAGCTCTTGTCCAACCAAGATCACTCTGCCTTAGGATTGATCCATTAGGGATCTTATCCTCTCGCTTTTCTCTTTGGATCATCTTTAGTTATCTAATTACCTACTATGCTTATGCTTCAGCACTTGAAGGCAGCCTCCTTAATGACCCTTTTAGGACACTCTATTCATTCACATAATTTATATCACAACACTCAAACAAGATAAAACAACCCTTGTCAAACAATTCTTTTATTTATCTTGAAGAATTCTTATTATAATTTATCCTTCCACCCATTCGGAAGTAACAACCTAAAGATTTAATCCCACCAAGATTCCATTGTTAACTAGTATTAGGGCTTTCCATGAATACTATCCTAGATCACGTACGGGTTAGGTAGTTCCTAGGTATATAAGGAATTTACTAGGCCAAAGCTTTGTTCCTTACCATCTCTTACTTAATGTCCTCCCTACGAAGTGATATCTCACCATCGAGGCTAGGTCCGAGCTCTTAAAAGTGGTAAAACTAACCCCCTTGGTGTAGAGTTCCACAACTAGCCTTGGGGAAGGTCTAGTGCAATCCTTCATTTTAACCTTTTAAGAATACACAACCAAGGCAACCAATCTATCATCATCAACTATGAAAACATTCATTTTCCCTAACATCAATCCAACAATCACTTCAAATATTTCATAAGAATCAACCAACCTGTATTGCCCAAGAGGGCCATCTCTTCCCCAAAACACTAAATCTTTTCTTAAAGAGACTAATTCAACAAACCGAAACAATGACCTTTTAATAATTCACAAAAGAAGATGCAACCCACAGCAACTTATTTTTCCTCAAAGTGCAGTCATATAAAGTGATACATGCCACTCTCTTAGTGCTTAGGTTACACATTTAAATCACACACCTCTAGCCTTTTCTTTACATCACAAGTCTTTTCTCAAAATGATTCAATATTTTATCATGCACAATTTTCTTTGTTCTATTCCTATGAATAACATTTACTTTCAATGTGTGGTAGTTCCTTAATGCAAGAATCATGAGAAATTTAATAACATTGGGACTTAAACTATATATAAGAATCATTTCCATGGAAGGCAACTTGCTTCCTTCCCCTCTTAGGATTAAGATCATGAATAACTTTCTTTTTTTCCTATTCAATCATGTAACAAGTACCTAGGGTTCTTTGTGATTCGTGTGTCGAAAGTTATTTTGTTTGATGGAGCAACTAAGTTCAAGGCATCGTCATGCTACCCTTGAGCTCTAGATCTCAATAGTGCTTTTGCAAGACTCTAAGGCTTATAAGCATGGCTTGCCCTTCCAATCTTTCTTGGGATATCTCCTCTCTTCTTATTCTCTCTCTCTCTCTCTCTCTCTCTCTCTCTCTCTCTCTACATGCATACATATATAAATATAAATAAACAAATAAACATATATATATATATATATATATATATATATATATATATATATATAGTGATTCCAATCCTTCATAAACAACAACACCAATGTCTAAGGTCCGTTCAAATGCTTTATATAGCCTTAGTAGGGGAGGGTTCTTGGTGCACAAATCAAATGTTGTATGCGCACGTAGTGAATGTCAAAAGGTCCCCAAGAACAAATAACGCTACTAACACTCATAAAGTAAGAAGAAGGTTTTGCAGGACATGAAACAAAAAGACAAATTAGGTACAATCTCCCCCCATGCCTTATGTGAGCGCTCCATAAGGCATGTATTTATAAATTTATTAGTCTATAGCTCAAAAATAGCCCAATAAATAAAGAATAAAGCAGTTGGGCATCCCAAAAGTCGAGTTATGTCCAATAATAAAATATTTAAGCCGAGCGCCCATGTGCATACAAAATAATAAATGTTTATCAAGCGCTTTAATAAATAAGCACGCCTAAATAAATATTAGTGCCACGCCTTTAATGATAAGGCGTGCGCCCATCAAAAATTAATAACTTCTCTAGATAATTTGAATACACGCCATCGCTTAGTGCTTCCCAATGCCATCAGTGCATGCTTTACATATCAACTGAAGCATTCACAATTGTTATAAAATAATAAAATTAAACTGACAAAAGTGAATACCTAGCAGTCTTCAACTACAAAATAAATAAAAAGATTTGAACTCTGTCCTAACCTTAATTTAATATGAGTGCACTCTAAACTCATAAATGTCCATTAATTTAAATATGTATTTTGCAGAATCACCAGTTGTAGAATCACCCATGTGCACATTAAATTAATCTGACACCCAAAAAGGACAGGCGTCCCTATCAACTTCTCGCACAAGGAATCCACATTGTGTATGAGCCCCAACAAATAAATATAGTTTTATGGAATCCATCGTAAAACATCACAGAATCCATTGTGGAATAAAAACCTCACGGAATCCGCCGTGGTCTCACAGAATCCACCATGGAATATGCCTCCTGGCAACATACCCCGGGGTGGGATAGCAATTGTCCTCAATTGCTATTAGCTCAATGTGGAGCAAGTAGTGAGGGGTAAGCACTTAGGTCGCAGGTGTGCATCCATTAGGCTTCTTCAATAGGGTGATTTTTAAACTTAACCAAATATCTAGAATATCTACGACCAGTTCTAGTAGTCATAAAGTCTGTATCTAGAATAGTTTCAGGTTCAAGTATTTCAGTTTCTTCTTCTAACAAAGGAGGGTTTTCATAAATAGGGTGGATAGGTAATTGGCCTCTAAAGGGTCATAACAAACTGATATGAAAAGTATTATGAATTTTTAAGTATTGGGGTAGTTCTAATTTAAATGCATTGTTATTTATTTTGTGAATGATTTTGAAAGGTCCATAAAATCTAGGTGCTAACTTAACAATAGGGCATTTCTCAACACTTTGCAATCTTTTCTTTTCAATGCATAACCAAACATAATCTTCAACTTTGAAACTCATGGCTTTTATTTTCTTATTAGCTTGTTTAGTGTATGATTACTGGGCTTTCGCAATCATATATTTATCTTTAGCAAAAATAATAGTATCTGTATTGGCAATATCATTAGCAGCTTTAACTTTGTTTGACAATGATGTAACAATAGTGGGCAATCTATGTCCATAAATAATTTCAAAAGGTGCTTTATATGTAGCTGTGTGTGGTGTATGATTGTATGTAAATTGAAGTAGATGCAAGTGTGTATCCCATGTTTGTGGTTTTGAAATTGTGTATGCAAGCAAAAGATCTAGAATTATACTGTTAGTAGCTTCTGTTTGCCCATTGGTTTTAGGATGAAATGTAGATGAGAAGTCAATCTTAGCACCTAAATTAGCAAACAAAGTAGTCCAAAAATTACTATAGAATGTAGAATCATGATCATAAATAATAACTTTTGGCAAACCATGGTTAGTGAAAACAATCTTCAAAAACAATTGTGCAGCTTGAGATGTAGTTAAAGTTTTCTTACATGTTAGAAAATATGTTTGTTTGCTAAATCGATCTACTATAGTCCAAATCATGTCATGATTAGCTTGGGTATTAGACAAACCAGTTATAAAATCTATTGAAATATGTTCCCATGGTCATTTAGGAATTGGTAAAGGTATTAACAAACCATATTGCTTACTGTGGTGTCACTTGACTCGTTGACAAATTAAACACTCAGAAACAAAGTTAGAAACATCAGATTCCATTTGTGGCCAGTAAAAATCTTCAACCAATGTTCTTAAAGTAGAAATAATACCTCTATGGCCTTGATATGGGGCACAATGAATTTGATGCAACACAAATGATTTAAATGGAACAATGACACACAATCTTTTCTCATAAAACATAAATCCATGAGAATAAGACAAAAAATCAATTGGAATCTAGTTATTAGCAACTAATTTATTCCAATCAGCTTGAAAACTAGGGTCATGGTCATAGGTATCTTTCATAGGGATAAGGGAATCAAAAGATAAAATGGAAATATTATGGATACTTGGTCTTCTACTCAATGCATTGGCAACAACATTCTCTTTTCCGGGTTGATATTCGATAAGTGGATGGAAACTTTGAATGAAAGTAGCCCATTTGATATGATGGTCAGAGATTTGTGGCTGACTAAGGAGACGTTTAATACTTTGTTGGTCAGTTTTGATCATAAATTCAAATCCCATTAGATAATGTTTCCATTGACATAAAGCTTATACTACAACTAACAATTCATTATCATAGATAGAATACTTCAGTTCAGAGGGTTTAAGTTTGCAACTAGAATAGGCTATGGGATGTGAATCTTGCATAAGGACAACTCCTATTCCTGATCCGCTAGCATTAGTGACTACCAGAAAGAATGATTGGTTAAAGTCAGGTAATTGCAAAACAGGTGCATGTGTTAAAGCATGTTTCAGTAAATCAAAAGACTTTTGCTGATTATCAGACCCATGATATACAACACATTTCTTGATGCCAGGAGGCATATTTCACGGTGGATTCCGTGCCATGGTGGATTCCGTGAGGTTTTACGGTGGATTCCGTAAACTTTGTTGACCGGGGCTCATACACAAAGTGGATTCTTTGTGCGAGAAGTTGATGGGGATGCCTATCCTTTTCGGGTGTTTCATTAATTTAGTATGTACATGGGTGATTCCGCAAAATGCATATTAAATTAATAAACGTTTATGAGTTTAGAGTGCGCACTCGTAATAAATTAAGGTTAGGATTGATTTCTAACCAGTTGATTTATTTATGTAGCTGAAGACTGCTAGGTATTCACTTTTGTCGGTTTAATTGTATTATTTTACTAACGATTGTGAATGCTTCAGTTGATGTGTAGAGATAGTAGCAGTGGCGGAGGAAAGCATTGGAGGATAGCGAGTATTCGAGTTATCACTTATATTTTGATGGGCGCATACCTTAGGCATGGCGCCTATATTTTGACGCGCCTATTTATTGAGGCGTTGGATATTTGTTTATTATTTTGTATGCGCATGGGCGTACGATTATAATATTTGTATTTGGACATTCTATTGGGTATGCCTGACTCTTTGGGCGATGCCCATTAGCTTTATTTCTATTTTGTACTAAAGCAAACTCAAAAGCCAAAAGCGTGCTATTTTGGGGCTATTATTTGAGCTTGAAGATGATTAATACATGAAATACATGCTTTGTGGAGCGCTCATATAAGGCATGGGGGGAGATTGCACCCAATTGGTCTCTTGTTCATGTCGTGCATGCTTTTTACCTTGAGTTTTGTGCAAAAAGTAGAGTTCTTGGGGACCTTGTGGCATTTACTATGCAAGCATACGGCATCCGATCTGCACCAGTGGTATCAAAGCAAAGCTGAGATCGAGAGCTTCCAATCGCTACCCATCTTGTGCAAAGGCGGAGCTCCTGGAACAATCGAGCTCTATGATCAATCTCATCGCGAATGGTCGATACGGGTGGATTCCTGGCGGTCAAGAACCTCTGTTTCCATCCTCTGATCGCGAAGGACCAGCCTGCAACAGCGGAGGACCACTCCTATATCCTCTTATACAAGTCGTAGAGATACAGAGATAAGCCATATTTTCTCTTAAGCTCCAAGCTTAAGTTTTTAAAATTTTTAAAGCTTAGCTTAATTTGAAGCTTTATAAAAGCTTCAAATCGTTGATCAACGGGGACGTCAGGACCTTCAGGGCGCCGAAATTTCCACCGAGGACATATTCATGTCCTAAAAATCGTCGACTGATTAAGAAGCTAAAAGCTTCTTAGTAAACTAAGTTCACTAAGGCTTCCCAACTACTCAAGTTCAAAGTCTACAAATTCTGCAAGTCTTCTAAGTCACTCAAGTTCTGCAAGTTCTGGTACTCTGCAAGTCTCATAAGTCTGCAACTCTGCAAGTCAGACAAGTCACTTGAAGTCAAAATTGACTTCTGTCCAAAACTCCTAGAAGGACTATTCCCGCACAGAAACTCCAAACTGAAAGTTGTTCTCTGGAAGGTAATGTTCGCATACGCAGACTTGCTGAACAAGTTTCAGCACACGCAGAAGGTCAAAACGCAGATTTTTCAAAGATTACAAATTTTGCAATAGCCAAAGACGAAGATTGTGAAAGCCGCACATAAAAATATATAAGCCTTGTACACCCGATCTTGAGCTACGCTCATCCCGCTAATTGGATTTTGAGAGTATGAGGTTTTTTTTTAAGTTTTGCAGGATGACGGAACCACATATGGATGATTTAATGGCTGAAGGCGATCTTCCTGAACCTACGATTGAGCAAAAGCTAGATTTAATTAAGATGCAGTTGGATGAAGAACGACGAGCCCGGCAAGCATTGCAAGTTCAATTGGCTAATTTACAAAGATCGACTACTGACAAAGAGGAACCACAATCTGAAGATATTATCCGACGTACCATTGACGCGACTCTCGAAGCTCAATCCATCCGCAAAGAAACAAAGATAAGTAAAAGAAATTTCAAATTCCGTACTTTCAATGGCACCCGAGATGGAAAAACTGTTCTTGCATTCATCAGTCAGTTTGATGATTACTTTTATGAGGAAACATATGTAGAAAAAGATAAAATCAAGTGTGTCAGTAATCATTTAGTGGATAGAGCATCTCTTTGGTGGACCGTGGTTCGTAAGAGTATAGATTGTCCCACTACCTAGGAGAATTTCAAGAAGAAGTTTATGCAGAATTTCCTTCCTCCACAATTCCATGAAAAAGCCATAAAGCAATGGGACCTTCTTCAGCAAAGAGATCGTGAGCCTATTCCTCAGTACACCGAACGTTTCTGGAATGCATTACTCCAGTTACGCATGCTTAAAGACGTACCTGAAGCGACTCACAAGCACAAGTATATGTTTGGATTACTTGGGCATTACTACGCTGAAGTCAATATGTTCAAGCCTGCAACTCTTGAAGACGCAATTTCTTTAGCTCATGACACTGAAGACAAGCTTCAAGGAAGAGACAAGCATCCACAGCAATTTCAAGCCAATGGTAACTATGGATCTAAGCAATTCAATTCAAATTTTAGAAGATTTAATCAAGGTCGATTTCCTTCATCATCTTTCCGTAAGTCTTGGGCAAAACCACCTGCTTTACCATCCAATACCAATCAAAACCCCAAGCTAATTTCACAGCCAAATCCTAATATTCCTAGACTTCCTGCCATTGCAAACAATGTATCTAAAACCAAACCTATAGTGTGTTACAAATGCCACCAACCTAGACATTTAGCAGCCAATTGCCAATCGAAGAAGCCACATGTCCATATTAACTATCTTGGAGCAATGGAAGATGACGAACATGAAGAAATGCCTGATTTCACGGAAGATGAAGACGACATTACCACTCCTTCGGATACTTTACCAGGTATGCCAACTCCACATTCTTTATTAACAATGAAATGTCTAGTGCATGGAAAAGAAAAGATTATTTTGCATGATGATGGTAGTACTCATGATTTTATTTCTGCAAAGTTAGTGAAAGAATTGAAATTACAGACTGTTCCTACGCATTATCGCATCAAAGCAGCATTCTTAGGCACAAGGTATAATGGAATACAGGAAGTGCATGACTTAGAAATTCAAATTGGTGAATACACTGAAAGAAGGAATTTTCTAGTTGTACCATTACAATCCAGTGATATTATTTTAGGTATGCCTTGGCGTCATCAGCATAACCTTGATATAGATTATTCCACACATTCAATTAATATTCATTTTCAAGGAAAACATATTACATTGTATGGTATGCATGCATCTAATGCTTTTCCACTGCTTTCGCATACTCAAGCTAAACGTGCATTACGCAAAAGTAGTAAATCTTATCTAATTTGGATGAATGAACTGCAAGTTAAAGAAAAACATATACACCCTAGGCATAAAGAATTTCTTACACACTTTAAAGACTGTTTTGCAGAAGATCTACCACCTGGTTTACCTCCTTCACGTCCAGAAGACCACAAAATAGATTTGATTCCTAGTACACATCCACCTTGTAAAGCACCATATAAGCATAACCAGATAGAGCAAAAAGAAATTCAAAATCAAGTTGAGGAATTACTAAATAGAGGATTGATTAGACCTAGTAGTTCTCCATTTGGTGCACCTGTTTTGTTGGTAAAGAAGAATAATAATACTTATCGTATGTGCATTGACTATCATGCTTTAAATAAGATCACAATAAAGAATAGATATCCAATTCCTAGAGTCGATGACCTTATGGATAAACTGCAAGGTTCTGCCATATTTAGTAAAATAGACCTTAAATCTGGTAATCATCAGGTGAGATTAGATAAGTCTGACATATTCAAGACTGCATTTAGAACACAATTTGGTCATTATGAATTTTTAGTGATACCTTTCGGATTGACTAATGCACCTGCTACATTTAGTAGAATGATGAACCGTATATTTTTGAAATATCAGTATTATGTTATTGTATTCTTTGATGATATTTTGGTGTTTAGTCAAAATGAGAAAGAACATTATGAACATTTGTCCTTGGTTTTCAAGTTATTGAAACACTACAAGGATTTGGGCCATTAGCGACGCCGATTAGCGACGGCGGATAGCGGCGTCGCTATTGGCGTCGCTATTGGCGTCGCTATTGGCGTTGTAATAGCATCGCTATTTGCGTCGCATTTGCAATGCAAATAGCGACGCCAATAGCGTCGGGTCGCACGGAAAAAACGCGGCCGAAACCGGAGCGCGGTTTTCATTTCTTTTGCTTCGAGTTTTGAGAGCAAGAGCGAGGGAGAGAGCGACCGTTGTGAGAGAAGAAGAGGAAGAAGACTTTCCGCCGTTGTTCCGAAGGAGAGGAGGAGCCTTCATCGCAAAGAGAAGCCGCCCCACGCTCGCCATATCTCATTGGTGAGTCTCCCTCTCTCTTTCTTTTGCTTGTTCAAGGTTTAAATCACTCTCTTTTGCTTGTTTAGGAGAGGAAATGAAAGAGAAAGAGAGGGAGAGGGAGAGAGAGGGAGAGAAAGAGAGGGAGAGGGAGAGGGAGAGGGAGAGAAAGAGAAAGAGAGGGAGAGTGCATTCTCTCTCTCCCTCTCCCTTTTGCTTGTTTAATGTTTAAATCACTTTCTTTTTTGCTTGTTTAGGAGAGGAAATGAGAGAGTAAGAGAGAGGGAGAGGGAGAGGGAGAGGGAGAGGGAGAGGGAGAGGGAGAGGGAGGAAATGAGAGAGGGAGAGAAAGAGAAAGAGAGGGAGAGGGAGGGAGAGTGCATTCTCTCTCTCCCTCTCCCTCTCCCTTTTGCTTATTTAATGTTTAAATCACTTTTTTTTTTGCTTATTTAGGAGAGGAAATGAGAGAGAAAGAGAGGGAGAGAAAGAGAGGGAGAAGGAGAGGGAGGGGAAGGAAATGAGAGAGGGAGAGAAAGAAAAAGAGAGGGAGAGTGCATTGTCTCTCTCCCTCTCCCTTTTATTTGTTTAATGTTTAAATCACTTTATTTTTTGCTTGTTTAGGAAATGAGAGAGAAAGAGAGATAGAGAGGGAGAGAAAGAGAAAGAGAGGGAGAGGGAGAGGGAGAGGGAGAGGGAGGGGAAGGAAATGAGAGAGGGAGAGAAAGAGAAAGAGAGGGAGAGGGAGAGAAAGAGAAAGAGAAAGAGAAAGAGAAAGAGAGGGAGAGTGCATTCTCTCTCTCCCTCTCCCTTTTTCTTGTTTAATGTTTAAATCACTTTCTTTTTTGCTTGTTTAGGAGAGGAAACGAGAGAGTAAGAGAGAAAGAGAGGGAGAGGGAGAGGGAGAGAAAGAGGGAGAGAAAGAGAAAGAGAAAGAGAAAGAGAGGGAGAGGGAGAGGGAGAGAAAGAGAAAGAGAAAGAGAAAGAGAAAGAGAAAGAGAAAGAGAGGGAGAGGGAGAGGGAGGGGGAGGAAATGAGAGAGGGAGAGAAAGAGAAAGAGAGGGAGAAGGAGGGAGAGTGCATTCTCTCTCTCCCTCTCCCTTTTACTTGTTTAATGTTTAAATCACTTTATTTTTTGCTTATTTAGGAGAGGAAATGAGAGAGAAAGAGAGGGAGAGGAAGAGGGAGGGGAAGGAAATGAGAGAGGGATAGAAAGAGAAAGAGAGGGAGAGTGCATTGTCTCTCTCCCTCTCCCTTTTGCTTGGAGGATGTTTAAATCACTTTTTTTTTTCTTGTTTAGGAAATGAGAGAGAAAGAGAGATAGAGAGGGAGAGGGAGAAAAAGAGAAAGAGAGGGAGAGGGAGAGGGAGGGGAAGGAAATGAGAGAGGGAGAGAAAGAGAACGAGAGGGAGAGGGAGAGGGTGAGAGAGAGAGTGTGCATTCTCTTTCTCACGACGGGTTTGGTTGTTTGAATCACTTTCTTTTTTGCTTGTTTAGGAGAGGAAATGAGAGAGAAAGAGAGAAAGAGAGAAAGAGAAAGAGAGGGAGAGGGAGGGGAAGGAAATTTAAGATAATAGACTTATCGATAATGGTATGCAATGTGCTTTGCCATGGGCCACGTACATTGGTGACTCTTTAAGATGGCTTAAAATTGGTCAATTCCTTTATAATGTCCAAGTAGGGGATCTAATTGTGATATGCATAATTCATTGTTTTTGTATTAACTTTATAGGCATAACAAATTAGAAATCATGCCAACTAGTCAATGGAATGACTAAAAGAAAATGATACCCTAGCTAATGGTCATTACAGTACTTCATCAAAATGAACCCAAAAGTATTGCTATAGAAGAAGAAACCCTTAAATTGAGTATAGGATATTTTCTCTCAGGTCTTATGACTATGAGTAGAATTGATTGAAATAAATTTTATTACTATAGTTATTAAATTTCATAGATGGTGCGCATTAATTTTAATACGCGATCCTAGGACAAAAAAACCACATTTCTAAGATGCTTTTTGTTGAGACTGATTTATTATTAGACTAAGAGATCCTCAATGATGCTCAAAATGGATTACTTATACTCAAAGCCGAGATATAACAAATAATTATCTACCGAGACAAACAAATCCTTGAGCATGATACAAGGTCGAGATATAACATCGGAAAATCTCTCAACTACTATATACAATGCAAGATTTATGGTCAACTTGCAACTTGACGTACATCTCCATAAAGCTATCCATTTAAGCCTTGTTTGCTGTAATGTAGATAAGATGGAAAACGAAGAAGGTCTTATTGTTCAAGACCGCGAGATGTATCTTAATTAGCGTGTCCCATGTCTTTGCTCTCAATGCAAGTTGGCAATTAAACGAAAACGCCGATTGTCTATAGAACACGTACGACGATTTGGTGAGTTTCAATCTAAGATCATTGATCAGGCAATTGCAGATTTTCAGCAAACGGTAATTTGAAGTTAATATTAATCATGCATTGTACTCTCAAGCTAATTGAAAACCATACACAATAAGATTCGGTCTTGTTGGCAAATTTTCTATCCAGGGGGGTGATGTCTCGACCCAAGGGGGAGTGCACCCTTTGCGGCCAATTAGAAGAGTTCGTGGACATGCGATGGATGGATTGCAAGAGCCAATCGACCACTCGCAAGGCCCATCTATACCGTCAATGCCAGAGGAGACAGACAACCTTCCCGACCTACCTACAATCTTGGAGCTTGAGATGGAGGCAATGATCGATGCATTGATTCCCATGGATGTTGAGACATCTGACCCGCTTAGAGAGGAAGCATCCATACCATTATATGATGGGTGCCGAGTATCTCGGTTGAAGACATTGCTTGCACTCTTAAGTGTGCAAGCAAAATACGGTTGGAGCGATACGAGTGTGACTGAGTTATTCAGGTACCTTGCACATAGGCTTCATTGATTTTTTTTTAAACAGTATTATTGTAAACATTTGTGTTTTTTCAAGGTGTTTTATGATTTTTTTCAGGTTATTGAAATATCATATATTATCACCTACAAATACCATGCCTGAGTCTCGTGATGATGCACAACATGTTTTACGGAAGCTTGGCATGGACTACAATAACATCCATGCATGTATCAATGACTGCATATTGTTTTGAGATGAATACGAGACTATGGAGACATGTCCAAAGTGTGGTGCTCACAGGTATCGATAGGACTTGCAAGGGCAAACCATCCCTCAAAAAGTTCTCAGACACTTTCTGCTCATCCCCCGCATAAACCATATGTTTCGCACGTCTGCCATGGTAAGCTTGACAACGTGGCATGTGCAGAATAGGTCCACGGATGGAGTTCAACAAATATCAACGGATTCGTGCGCATGGAGCCACATTGACTCTACCTTCCCAGGCTTTGCGCGAGAGCCAAGGAATCTTCGGCTCGGTCTCGCCATGGATGGTGTGAACCCATTCGGTCTGCGCTCGACTTCTTATAGTGTGTGGCGTATAGTGCTTGCCAACTACAACATCCCTCCATGGCTTTCTACAAAGAAAGGACATCTCATCCTTAGCTTGCTCGTCCCGAGCCGCTACAAAGTAAAAAATATGGACGTGTATCTTCGTCCATTAGTCGATGAGCTTAAGATTTTGTGGGAGGAGGGGGTCACTATGCAAGATATGAGCAGGCGCGATGGTCGGCGGCGGTCAGTCAACATTCGAGCCATTCCCATGTGGACGATGCATGACTTTCCAGGATTGGGAGAGTGCTCAGGTGAGCAGACCTTTGTTCTCGCTGGTAATATCTATATTTTATTTCATTCAATCAAGTATTCACTAGGTCATGGCTCGCCTTACAGGTCTGGTTACCTCAGGTTATCATGCATGTCCATTGTGTGGGCCACAGTTAGACTCCCGAAGGTCACGAACCATGAAGAAGATGGTATATCAAGGACACGCCGCTTTCTTGTCGGAGGATCATGAACTCAGGGAAGGTTTTTTTGGACGACCTCCAGCACGTATGAACACTGCAACCTAGTATGAGCTGAAAATGGTAAACCTGGAATCACATCCAAATGGAATGCGACGGTTCTCAGTTTTCTACGAGTTGCCATATTGGACCCACTTACAGGTCAACCACTTGTTGGATCCCATGCATATTTTCAAGAATGTGGGCAGCTTGCTATGGGACCACATCACAGGAAAGAGAGACACTATAGGGTCATGAATGGATTTAAAGAAGGTAGGTAAGATGGAGGCGCTTTGGCCGCAGTCGAGTGCTGAAGGGGGAGTGCAGCTTCCTCGCGCTCCCTAGGTTTTGTCTACCAAAGAAGAGCGCATTGTGAAGCAAGTAATCAAGTCTATCCGCACTCCGATGGGTATGATGCGTTCTCCCAGGTCTGCATTTTCTAAAGATGACCAAATGTCTGGGCTAAAATCCCATGATTGGCATAAGATATGTCAGGTTTGTGAACAGAATGGATTTTAATTAGCGTGGATATTTTACAATTTGAAAAGTGGCCATTATTCATAATGCTTTCTCATTTGTGGTAGTTTGTCCTACCGATCGCGATCGCAAGATGCCTTATTCCAGAAATTCACGGGGCCATTTACAAGTTGTCGACTTTGGTGCAATGGATCTCACAGAAATAGATTAAGACGTCCTCTATTGAATCCGCAAGGCAGGGAGCAGTTGAGACGGTCTGTCTCTTTGAGAAATACCTGCCCACTAGCATGCTCACGATACAAGTTCACCTTCTTGTGCATCTTGTGGACGAAGTGGAGATTGCTAGACCTATCCATACGCGATACAAGTTCACCTTCTTCCTGGAGCGCTTCATGAAAACCCTGAAAGGCTTTGTGTGACAACAAGCTCGTCCAGAAGGTAGCTTGGCGGAAGGTTGGTTGGTGTCAGAGGCGTTAGTGCATATCTCACAATGGCTACCAACGGTGGAACCAGACAATGAAATGCTATGGACACTGAAGGATGATGATAGGCTGACTGGAGATGTGGTGGTTGGAAATGGAGTAGAAAAAAGAATGGATGCCTCAATGGAAGAGAAGGTGAATCGCTTTTGTATGTTGCACCATGCCTCCATGGAGACGTGGCTCGCTAAGTACCAGATTGCAAGGCAAGATCGTGAGGAAGCGCGAGCTGAATTCCGACGCAGTATGCGTCACCGACCGATTCGATATCCTGAAGGCATGGAGGAGATGCCGCGGTTTATGTCAACATGATGGTTGCATGGAGCCTTGACCGTAGCATCCAGCAAAGGGACAGGTCTCAATGGAGGAGTGGGAGTTCTCGAGGGGATGTAGTCCAAAGGTAATGAGGGGTTTAGAATGTGTCGTATCTAAATTTGCTTGCTACATCTAATTTGAGTGTTTCAATGTACAGTACAAAATATATAGTGCAGCGTGGTCGCGCGGACGGCATTTTTGGGTGGAGTGTTTTGACATAATGCGCTCCACAATGGACTGTGGTATCATGGCAAGGTTTGAGCAAGAGAGCCGGCGACGAGCAATGGATCCGAACACGATTGTGGATGAGATGGAGTATTTTGGGAACTTGCAAAGTATTATTACGGTGGATTACCGTAGCTTCTCCATGATACTATTCGATGTGCAGTGGTTCAAAGTGGTACTTAGAGGAGCTGGAGCAACAGTTCGACGAGGTCCATCTGGATTTCTCGAAATAGATTCCGAAAAAAAATGGACGTATTTGCTTGCACCTTTGTGTTGCCGGCCCATTGTGAACAGGTGCAAATAGTCATTTGCTTGCTAATTGTAATACGACATGGTTTATGTCACAATGGTTTGAACTTGCTTTGTAAGTGTTTGTAAACAGGTAATCTTCTATCCAAACCCCTGACAACCTCGATGGTGGTATGTTATACCTTCAACTCCTCGAGGTGCGAGAGTATATGATCAAAGCGATGTTCCAGGCATAGATGAAGAAAATATGCAAATAGAGGGGTCGATATTACAAGGGGTGGAGGCCACCGCAAGCTTGGAGCTCGCATCGGCTAACAATGATGGAAATACAGAAGTCGTAGAATTTTTTGAGAACGAGGCAGACTCGTTCTTTTGTGGTGACATGTCTATCGACCTTCTAGTGTATACAGAGTTGTGTCAGGAGATTAACATGGGACCATAGAATTCTTCATTCTTGGAGAATTGTATTATTCAATTCGTTGTTTAGATCTTCCATAAAGGTAGATAAGATATGCATTTTAAGAGGGATTTTTCAAAAATGATTTATATTATTGTGCTTTGTATAGTTTAAATTGATTATTCTAACATCATTTTTTATCTGTGTAGGTGACATTTTCAGGATGAGTCGAGGGATGAGCGATGAGGAGTTTCACGACATGATGGCACGCATGTCTCCAGATCAGCTCGCGAGATTCAGAGAGATGGCAGAACAGGAGCTGTCTCGTTCTTCGTTAGGGCGCTCTGCTAGATCTGCTTCAGTGCAATCAGATGCTTCAACGATCTCGACGCTCACGACTTGGGCCAGAGGGAGGGACTGCAGGAGGATCAGGGGGTGCTGCTGTGGAGACACGGACGTGGTGTCTCCGTCTCGTCGTTCAGCTGGAGCTACGTCACCTCCAGGATTTTTCACACCTGTGGGGACGTCTACTCCAGTTACTCCGGCTTTTGCGCAGTCGTCGGCAGGTGGCACGCCTTTTGGTGGCACTCCTTTTGGTGGCATCCCCTTTGGTGGCACCCCTTTGAGTAGCACTCCGGGAGAGGGTACCCCCGTCGGTACACCGAATGTACAGGGGTCTCCTGGATATGCCCAGGAGCATGGACGGAGATGGGAGAGGGCCCATCTTAGGTAGACTCCTAAGGGTTATGGATACCTAGTGGATAGTAGGTCAGGAGCCATCATCATGAATGATGAGGGGAGGAGGGTGATGGCTCGCATGAGGAAGTTGTGCCAACAAGTTTTTCAGCACAACGTCCTGGATCATTGGAGGAACATATCAGAGGGGAGCAAGGACTACAGATGCAGACGACTGGCGCCGACTGAGGGAGGAGGCTATAGATTCGCCAGGACGTTGGAGTCAGCAGCGGGAGGCGACGAGGGCACGAATCGAGGCCGAAGCGGTGCATCATCTTGGGAGTGGCGGCCACAGGACATATTTGGAGGACTTTGTAAGTTTCTCTTTTGTTTTGCTTATTTGTTTTTTTGAAATATTCTTTGTACTGACAATCATGTTTCTAACAGTTAGCATTTTGTTTTCTTTGCAGCACTCCATTACAAATCGCAATCTGCAAGGCCTTGAGACTCGATATGCAGAGAGGCACGGTCTCAGGGCATTGATCGACCGATTGTATAGACGCGGCCGCCCTGTAAGTCACTCATCTTTCTTGTCCGTAGTTACCATGAGATATTTGAATGCATTATTGTATGGTGGATTGATATATTGTTTCTTTTTCTGCAGAATCCGTTTGATGCTCCTTTGCGGCGGGACGAGCTTTCGGGGGATGAGGATTTGTAGCTCGCCCTTGGATCCTTAGAGCTCACACACCTTTAGTTTTTAGTTGCCTGATCTATGTAGACATTTTCTATGTATTAGTGATATCGTTTCATGATTGTACCAATCGTATTTTATGCGATCATATATTTATTTCATGTATCAGTTTTATGATTTCAGTATACATTCTTTTTGTTTGCAAGCGCTTTGTATGCAGCAGTGCAGAAACTATTTTGTATGGCTCTCATACAGCACACAGTGCTATATCTGCCCTGCCACAAAAAAAAAATTTCTCTGTTCCCGTCGTTATTTGCGTCGCAAATTTGGGCAGCCACAAAAAAAAAATTTATCTGTTACTGTCGCTATTTGCGTCGCAAATTTACTGCTTGCGTCGCTATTGGCGTCGCTATGAGCGTCGCAACTTTACTGGTTGCGTCGCTATTTGCGTCACTATCTGCGTCGCATTTGAGCGACGATTCTATGGTATCGTCAATAACGACGCTTTTTGCGACGACGGGGGAAAATTTTGTTGTTTGTATTTTCATCGCTTTAAACGTCGGTATAAGGTCTATATCTTGTAGTGAAAGATAATCAACTGTATGCTAATCTGGAAAAGAGTGAGTTTTTTAAAACAGAAATTGAATATTTAGGTCATATTGTATCATCAGATGGTATTAAGGTTGACCCTAAGAAGATAGAAGCAATATTGAACTGGCCTATACCTAAAAATGTGCATGAGTTACGATCTTTCCTAGGTCTTGCTAGTTTTTACAGGAAATTTGTGCGAAATTTTTCATTACTTGCTTTGCCTTTGACTAAACTTTTAAAGAAAGGTATTGTTTATCATTGGTCTGATAATCAATAGAAATCCTTTAACTTATTGAAACATGCATTAACCCTCCTATATTACAACTACCTGATTTTAATAGACCATTCTTTTTAGTAGTTACTGATGCTAGCAGATCTGGAATAGGAGCTGTACTTATGCAAGATAATTATCCCATAGCCTATTCTAGTTGTAAACTGAAACCCTCTGAACTTAAATATTACACATATGATAAAGAATTATTAGCTGTGGTACAAGCTTTAAGACAATGGAAACATTACTTAATGGGTTATGAGTTTATGATTAAGACTTACCAACAAAGTATTAGACATTTACTTAGCCAACCCCAAATATCTGACCGACATATCAAATGGATAGCCTTTATTCAGAGTTTTCATCCAATTATCCAATATCAACTAAGTAAAGAAAATGTAATGGCCGATGCATTAAGTAGAAGACCCACCATTCATAATATTTCTGTTATATCATTTGATTCTCTAACTCCTATGAAAGATACTTATCATCAGGACATTACTTTTCATGTTGATTGGAATAAATTAGTTGAAAATAATTGGATTCCTATTGATTCACTGTCTTATAATGATGGATTCATGTTTTATGAAAAGAGATTATGTGTTACAGTTCCATTCAGATATTTTGTTTTGAATTAGATTCATTGTCCTCCATACCAAGGTCATAGAGGTATCATATCTACTTTACGTACATTAACTGAAGATTTTTATTGGCCACATATGGACACTGATGTATCTAACTTTGTTTTTGAATGTTTGATTTGTCAAAGAGTTAAGAGACATCATGGTAAACAGTATGGATTACTTATGCCTTTATCTATTCCATCAAGACCATGGGAACAAATTTCTATGGATTTTATTACTGGTTTACCTAATACTAAAGCTAACCATGACATGATTTGGATTGTAGTAGATAGGTTTAATAAACAAGCATATTTCATTCCATGTAAGAAAACTCTAATAGCATCTCAGGCAGCACAATTGTTTTTGAAAACTGTTTTCACTAACCATGGATTACCAAAAGTTATTATTTCTTATCGTGATTCTAGATTTTGTAACAACTTTTGGATTACTTTGTTTGCTAACCTAGGCACAAAAATTGATTTTTCATCTGCATTTCATCCTGAAACTAAAGGACAAACAGAAACCATTAACAGTACTATTCTAGATCTTTTACGTGCTTACACTATTTCTAAACCACAGACATGGGACACACATTTGCATTTACTGCAGTTTGCATATAACAATACACCACACACATCTATAAAGAAAGCATCGTTTGAAGTGATTTATGGTTATAGATTGTCTACACCTGTTGCATCTTTATCAAGTAGAATTCAGAGTGCTGATGATATTGCTACTATGCACGCTATTATTTTTTATGAGGTTAAAGACATGATTGCCAAAGCCCAGCAATCATATACCAAACAAGCCAATAAGAAAAGACAAGCAATAAATTTCAAAGTTGATAACTATGTTTGGTTGAGAATAGAAAAACGTAGATTACAAAGTGTAGATAGACACCCAGTTGTCAAATTAGCACCTAGATTCTACGGACCATTTAAGATTATTCACAAAATTAATGACAATGCATTCAAGTTAGAATTACCACCTCACTGGAAAATTCACAACACATTTCATATTAGTTTATTACGACCCTTTAGAGGCCAATTACCTGTACACCCTGTTTATGAAAACCCACCTTTGTTAGAGGAAAAGACTGAAATACTTGAATCGGAAGCTATCATAGATACTGACTTTATGACCACTAGAACTGGCCGAAGATATTCTAGATATTTAGTCAAGTTTAAGAACCATCCTGTAGAGGAAGCCCAATGGATGCACGCTAGAGACTTAAATGCTTTCCCCACTCTGCTAGCTCCACATTGAGCTAATAGCAATTGAGGTCAATTGCTATCCCACCCCAAGGGTATGATGCCAGGAGGCATATTTCACGGTGGATTCCATGCCACGGTGGATTCCGTGAGGTTTTACGATAGATTCCATAAACTTTGTTGACCGGGGCTCATACACAAAGTGGATTCTTTGTGCGAGAAGTTGATGGGGACACCTATCATTTTCGGGCGTTTCATTAATTTAGTGTGTACATGGGTGATTCCATAGCGGGTGATTCCGCAAAATGCATATTAAATTAATAAACGTTTATGAGTTTAGAGTGCGCACTCGTAATAAATTAAGGTTAGGATTGATTTCTAACCAGTTGATTTATTTATGTAGCTAAAGACTGCTAGGTATTCACTTTTGTCGGTTTAATTGTATTATTTTACTAACGATTGTGAATGCTTCAGTTGATGTGTAGAGATAGCAGCAGTGGCGGAGGAAAGCATTGGAGGATAGTGAGTATTCGAGTTATCACTTATATTTTGATGGGCACATACCTTAGGCATGGCGCCTATATTTTGACGTGCCTATTTATTGAGGCGTTGGATATTTGTTTATTATTTTGTATGCGCATGGGCGCACGATTATGATATTTGTATTTGGACATTGTATTGGGTATGCCTGACTCTTTGGGCACCGCCCATTAGCTTTAATTCTATTTTGTGCTAAAGCAAACTCAAAAGCCAAAAGCGTGCTATTTTGTAATTGGGGCTATTATTTGAGCTTGAAGATGATTAATACATGAAATACATGCTTTGTGGAGCGCTCACATAAGGCATGGGGGGAGATTGCACCCAATTGGTCTCTTGTTCATGTCATGCATGCTTTTTACCTTGAGTTTTGTGCAAAAAGTAGAGTTCTTTTGTTCTTGGGGACCTTCTGGCATTCACTACGCAAGCATACGGCATCCGATCTGCACACCATTTCTTTAATAATTTCGTTAAAGGCAATGCAAGTAATGAAAAATTTCTCACAAATTTTCTATGAAAGTTGGCAAGACCTAAGAAAGAATGTAACTCATGTACATTTTTAGGGATTGATCAATTCAAAATTGCTTCTATCTTTTTAGGATCAACTTGAATACTGTCAGAAGAAACAATGTGACTTAAGTATTCAATTTGGGTTTGAAAACATTTACTATTTTCAGGGTTAGCATATAATTGATTCTCTTTCAATAATTTGAAAACCAAAGATAGATGTTCATAATGCCCATTCTCATTCTTATTGGAAACCAATATATCATCAAAGAAAATAATTACACAATGCTGATACTTCCAAAATATACGATTCATCATACGACTGAATGTGGCTAGTGCATTATCAAACCAAAAGGCATAACAAGGAATTCATAATGACCAAACCGAGTTCTAAATGCAGTTTTGAAAATGTCAAGTGTATCCAATAGTACTTGATGATATCCAGATTTGAGATCTATCTTGCTAAAAATAATGGCTCCTTGTAGTTTATCCATGAGGTCGTCTATCCTAGGGATCGGATATCTATTCTTGACAGTGATCTTGTTTAGGACATGATAATCAATGCACATCCTATAGGTATTATTTTTCTTCTTAACTAATAGGACAGGTACACCAAAAGGAGAACTACTGGGCCTAATGAGTCCTCGGGTTAACAAATCTTCAACTTGTGCTTGGATTTCTTTCTGTTCAATTTGATTGTGTCTATAAGGTGCTTTACATGGTGGTTGAGAACCTGGGATTAAATCTATTTTATGATATTTAGGGACGTGTAGGTGGTAGACCAGGGGGTAAATCAGCAGCAAAACAATCTTTAAATTGTGAAAGAAATTGTGTGTGCCTAGGATGCATCAGATTTTCCTTAGCTTCAATTTCATTCACCCATACTAAGTATGATTTGCTACCTTTTCTAAATGCACATTTAGCATGTGTGTGACTAAGCAATGGAAAATTACCAAATGTATGTGTTCCATGTAATGTAAATTATTTTTCATTAGAATGAATTTTCATTGAATGTGTGGAATAATCTATGTCGGGATTATATTTGTGATGCCAAGGCATTCTTAAAATAATATCCCTAGCTTGCAAAGGCACAACCAATGAATTTTTATTATCTGGTTTCCTACCAGTATACCTCTCCTCTGGAGTCATCCCATGTATTGCTGCAGTGGGAGTCCTGTTCATTATATAGACTGCTATAGCAACTGCTTCAGCCCAATAAAAATCTGGCAAATCTTTTTCGTTGAGCATGGCACGAGATACCTCTCCAATATGCATGTTTTTCCTTTATGCAATTCCATTTTGTTGTGGGGTATGACTGCATGAATATTGTTGCTTTATGCCATGCTCCTGCAGGAACCTTGCAAACTCATTTGAGAGGTACTCTCCCCCTCCATCTGACCTTAGGCATTTTATTTGCAGACCTGTTTCGTTTTCAGCCATAGCTTTAAGAGTTTTGAAATGCCCAAAAACTTCACTTTTCTTTTTCATAAAATACACCCAAACTTTTCTACTATAGTCATCAATAAAAGTGACAAAATAATGACAGCCTCCAAGAGATGCAACTTTAGTAGTCCACACATCAGAGTGGATTAATTCCAATGGCTTCTTACTTTCTTGAACATGTCTAGGAAATGGTTTCCTTGCCTATTTTCCAAACTGACAGGCTTCACATACCTTATGCATTTCTGCAACCTTGAATTTAGGCAATCCTGCAACAATATTTTGGGCCTGCATTGATTTAAGTCGCTGTACATTAACATGACCAATGCATTTATGCCAGATATCAATATCTGCAACTACACCGGTCCCATGTGCAAACATTGCTGCACTCAATTCAGACATGTCTGCATCCAACGTAAACATTCTGCCCTTCTTCTTTCCTTTTTCTATCAAGCGACCTTTATTTTTCATATCCTCAACAAAGCATCCATGAGGATTAAATCTGACCTGCAAGCCCTGCTCAACCATTTGACCAACAGAAACCAGATTCTTAGTGATATTCGGGACATGAAATACATCGGACAGGTATTTCTTTTTCCCATCCTGCATAGACAAAGGAATTTTTCCAATCTGCACAATAGGATGTGCAGTATCATCACCAGTCTCCACAAATCCTGGTTTTTCCATTTTTCTTGCATCCTCCATCCATTCTGCATGACCTGTCATGTGGTTTGATGCACCTGAGTCAACATACCATACATTGTTGCTTTCTTCTGCACTTGTCACAGAATTGTTCATGTGCTGCACCATGAACAAATGCTCATTTCTATCATCACCCTGTCTACTAGAAGATGCATAATTCCCTTGTTGCAGTTTTCCATTCATGATGTCATTCTGCTTTTTATAGCAGTCTTTAGCCATATGACCCATTTTGCCACAGTAGTAGCATTCAACATTACTGTTTGCATTTTGGCCTCTTTGCCATCCACCATGACCTCTTTGGCTCCCCCTGCCTCTAGAGTTACCATGTCCTCCTCCATAGGACTGGTTTTCTTGAGTTCGCTGCATATTCTGATTTCTGCCACGGCCTCCAAATCGGCCTCCTCTACCTCTGCCTCTACCTCTTCCAGCATTTGAGTAGAAGACAGTTTCTTTTGAAGTTCCTCCTGAATAAGATGCACCACCATTTCTCTGCTCCTCAGAAATTAGAAGAGCAATCAACTCCTCAAAATCAGAAAATCTTTCATGAACTGAAATGGATGTCCGAAACTGTGCATAATCCTTTCCTAGACCATTCAAGGTCACAGAAACTAAATCATCATCTTCCACTGGCGACCCAATGGAAGCAAGTGCATCTGCAATCTTCTTCACCTTCATGTGGTAGTCATTGATGCTCATATTTTCTCTTTGCACATTATGCAACTCTTGCTTGAGCTGCATTTTCCTGGCTTGAGTATTTGTGCTGTATATTTTTGACAAAGTATCCCATGCCTCCTTTGGCGTACTTGCATCCTGAATATGCACAATCATAGAGTCTGAAATACTAATAGACAGCCAGTACATAACTTTCCTAGCTCTCTCATACCATGCTTTGAATGCCTGCATTTACTGTTGATTGGGAACATCAGGAAGAACTGGTTCTTCTTCATTTCCTGCAACAAATTCCCAATATCCTTTTCCCATAAGGAAATTCTTCATTCTAAACTTCCATGCTTGGAAGTTGTTCTTGTCAAGCTTTTCAGTTACAATATGTGAAAGAGAATCAGATGCCATTACAGAATCCTGCAAAAAATTCTGTCACTGCAGAGAACACAGCTTCAGCCTCACAAGGGCAAATCTGCAAAACTAACAAAAGTGGTATTTAACCACACAGTCACTTCCTAGTGACGATTTTGCATATACAGGAACCAAGGATGATTCTGTAACTCCCAATGTCTCTGCACATGAGCATACGATGCAATATCTGTGGTAACTTTTCACCGACCTGTAGAACAGTGGTCGCACAGCATAAAACAGGGTTTCTTTCTGAGTGCATGCAGAAAACTTCCGCCTCCAAAACAGGCCCCGAAACGGCCTCAAATAAAAAAAACAAGGTAGCCTAGGGCTAAAGCCCTATCCCGCAGCATATACTGCCCTCTTGCTTCACCGCGAAGGGCGTCTCAACCTGAGACAGTGCACTCTTGCAATTTCCGGCTGTGCTACCTGCAGAGATCTGCTCCCAAAACAGAAAATGAAAGCAACACTGCTCCTCTTACCAGAACACCGTGAGCTTGGCTTGCTTTCTTGAGCTCCTTACCACGAACAAGGCTCTGATACCATGTCAAGATTGTGAGAGAGAAGGAAGGAGTCTCACTTGTAGCTTTCTTGCTTGCACAATGGGGGAATACACACAAGGGTGAAGGCTGAAAACAGTTTTCCTCTTCTTAGTTGTGTAATCCAAAAAGAACTTTCATACAAAGAAATAGAAGAACCCTATATATGGGTCTCAAACCAAAGACAACTAACTAAGGTGGCATACTAACTGAGCCATGAACTAGAGTAGATAAGGATAGGTGTCGTCTAGCTATTATTCATGGGTGGTGTACCAACCGCATCTGCAACTGACAAGTCGGTGACATAAATGCACAACGGTCACCCTGGCATATCGCGAGTGGAGCTCGATCTCTCAACAATCCATTATGCCACTTCATCTATCCTTAGCAAGTTCACACTTAAGAGATCAATTGTACATATGTTCTAGTACCTTCATCATGTTGTAGACTAAGTTCTTTTGTGTAAAAGAAGAAGAATAATAATAATAATATTTTAGCCCTATTTCTCTGTGTCCTCAAGTCTCCATTGTGTGTGTGCTCTTGGTTGCTTCATGTTCTATCTCCTTCTCTAGTTTCAATTTTGTGAATTTGAGTGATATGGATAGCAGAAGCTCAAGGTGGCACAATAGGGGGAGGGCCAGATTAGTAGGTTAGTGTGAATTTGGATGACATTAAGATAGGGGTGTGGTGGGTTAGTAGGAGTAGAGATAAGGCGGAGAGAGAGAGAGAGAGATTAACGCTTGCAAAATGCAAATGTGGCCTAAGAGACAAGAACTAATACATATGTATCCAATGTCATCTCATCATGATAAAACTAAAGCAAAATAACATGAAATAAATATATGTCAATGTGAAATGTGTGTGTGTGTGTGTGTGTGTGTGTGTGTGTGTGTGTGTGTGTGTGTGTGAGAGAGAGAGAGAGAGAAGGCCATATGACTCGATCCTTTTGGCTTTCAACTTCTTATGAGAATTTACAAATTATCATTTGTTCATATTGTGCTTTTCTTAGTATTATAGGCAATTCTAACACGAAGAGCATTTGCACTAGCATAAAAAAGGTTGATACCATACTACTAGGTTGGACATTTTGATATAAATCAATGGGAGGGCATGCCCATTGTGTTTATAAATTCTAAACAAAATTGGACCAACTCTCCACCATACATCTTGTAGGGGACTCTTGTAATTTAATATACATCGCATGTCAATGTGTGCATAGTTTTAATTTTTAACCACCTCTTTCGATGGCACTAGGGTTTTTTTTTTAGGGTTACTGAACCCTTCTATAAGCATTTTGACCTTCAAGAGAAGGCAAAAAATTTTACAGCCTTGTCATAGAAGGCCAAGATAAATAATTTGCCCTTCTTCACGAAAGGCAGGGTTTTTCTAACCTTGCTTTAGAAGGGTAGTTTTTTATTGTTAAAATTAATTAATTAATATTATTAAGATCCACCAAGGCCAAATTTTAAAGCCTCGTGACTGGCCGCCCGATGCCTAGTGCCCACTACCCAGTGCCCACAGCCTAAGCCCCAAGACCCCTAATTTTTAACCTAAAAGCCACTCAGTGACTCAAGACTCAAGAGTCGTGAGTACGACTCACGAGAGATGAGGAAAATTGGATACTTGACAGTGACAGTCTGAGTCTCGAGTCTCGGACCCTCTAGCACCAAGGCACTTGGAAGTTGGAAGCCGGCATTGCCAGGCAGAGTCCAGACTGCAACGACGTAGACGGTAGAAAGCTCAAGCGGTAGCGGGCGCTTGAAGCGGGTGGCGGCCTGTGGGCCATTGGCCATTGGCCAATGATCTTGCACCTGGGTCCTGCAACCTTGCAGGTTGCAAGGGTTTTCGGTGCCACTACTAACCTAGTAGCCAGCGGCAGCCTGCCAGCCTCGACCCTCGACCCTCCAGCCACCAGCAGCGAGTTGTGACTCGCAAGTCCAGCCTCCAGGCTCCAGGTGGTTCCAGAATCCGGACGACAGAATCTGGATTCTGCACTCGATGCATAGTCCAGACTGAGCTGAGACTCGAGAGGGATGCACATAGTAGCACACGTGACATGTCACACATGTATGGCCATTGCAATTTGCAATATGGAAAATGCTTAATAAGAAGAGATATTAGGAAAACTTCTTAGAGTGACTATCATCAAATCTTTACATGTATGCCCAAAACATAAGTACTCGAAATCTTTTAATCGATGCCCTTAGTCAAATGATAGTATACACTTTATAGTTGTATGCTCCAACATTATGTCTTCAAAAAAGTTGATGTAATCATTTTTTCTCTACATTTACTATCAAGGATATCCTCATTTTTCTTTGGTTTGTCGCTTTTTATAGATTTGACTAAGAAATGAAACCACTTTTCTTTGAGATGGATGGGTGAAACCTTGACCTTACTAAGATATAAATGACATAAAATAGTTGATGTGACCTTTCAAATTTTATTTCTTTATTTGAAACTTATGAGCTTATTGTTATTGTGATGCTAGGAGGCATATTTCACGGTGGATTCTGTGCCACGGTGGATTCCGTGAGGTTTTGAGGTGGATTCCATAAACTTTTATTACCGGGGCTCATACACAAAGTGGATTCTTTGTGTGAGAAGTCGATGGGGACGCCTATCCTTTTCGGGCGTTTTGTTAATTTTATGTGTACATGGGTGATTCCATAGCAGGTGATTCCGCAAAATACATATTTAAATTAATAAACGTTTATGAGTTTAGAGTGCGCACTCGTGATAAATTAAGGTTAGGATTGATTTCTAACCAATTTATTATGTAGCTGAAGATTGCTAGGTATTCACTTTTGTCGGTTTAATTGTATTATTTTACTAACGATTGTGAATGCTTCAGTTGATGTGTAGAGATAGCAGCGATGGCAGTGGAAAGCATTGGAGGATAGAGTGTATTCAAAGTTATCATCAATATTTTGATGGGCGCATACCTTAGGCATGGTGCCTATATTTTGTCGCGCTTATTTATCAAGGCACTTGATATTTATTTATTATTTTTGTATGCGCATGGGCACACGATTTAGATATTTGTATTTGGACATTGTATTTGGGTACGCCTGACTTCTTGGGCGCCCATTAGCTTTAATTCTATTTGGCACAAAAGCAAACTCAAAAGTTAAAGTGTGCTATTTTGTAATTTGGGCTATTATTTGAGCTTGAAGATGATTAATATATGAAATACATGATTTGTGGAGTGCTCACACAAGGCATGGGGGGAGATTGCACCCAATTGATCTCTTGTTCATGTCGTGCAAGCTTTCTATATTGATTTGTGTGCAAAAAGTAGAGTTCTTTTGTTATTGGGGACCTTCTGATGCTCACTACGCGTGCTTACGGCATCCGATCTGTGCACCAGTGGTATCAGAGCGAAGTTGAGATCGAGAGCTTCCAATCGCTTACCATCTTGCATGAAGGCGGAGCTCCTGGAACAATCGAGCTCTACAGTCAGTTTTGTCGCGAATGGTCAATACCAGTGTGTTCCTAGCGGTCAAGAACCCCCTTCTGCATCCTCTGATCGCGAAGGACCAGCCTGTGGAGGCAGAGGACCACGTAGATATCTCCTACATCAAGTCGTCTTCAAACAGCAAATAAGACTCCATAGCTTAAAACCTTCAAAGCTTTAAAAGCTTAGTAAGCTTAGTAATAAGCTTATTAAAAAGCTTAAGGGCCCCAATTTTTCGATTTCGTAACGCGGCATCTTGACGCCTCGATCGTCGGCGAAAAAAATGGCCCCCCTCCTAAAAACGAAATCGTTGACAGTTTGGATTCTTAAGCTTAATTACTTAAGCTTCTAAATCCACTAAGTTCTCCAAGTCTTCTAATTCCTACAAGTCACAAAGGTCAATCAAGACCTGCAAATGCCCATCTGCCTGAGCATATAGTTGCAACAAGGAGAAGAAGACAAGAATTAGCTGAGGAGGCCCAACGCCGAGCACGCACAATTCCAAGACAACTTCCTGAAGAGCCCATGCCACTGAGAAATGATACACATCCTATAGACTAGCCCCAGGAGTTGGTCATCTCGAGTCAGCGAGAGTTCCATAAAAGGCCATTTGAGCTTTCATTTGCTTTCCCATGCTCTTTGGACCGGGCCCTGCCTCTAAGAGTCTTAGCCAAGATCAAGAATATGGCTAATGAACTTGCAAACAGGTGAATAGAAGAGAGGAGCATGATAATGACTAGGTGGCGACAAGAGCCACAGGAGTACTGGGAAGATAAGGTCAATCTGGTTCCCAAAACCGTCCAAGGCTACAAGGCACAGCCAAAATGGCGGAGGAGGATTTGGGACACCAATTTTGATGCATGGACTGCCTTTTGTAGTTCACTCCCCGAAGAGCGCAATGATCCTATCTACATGCCATACCCCCGTAGGTATGGAGTGGACTATGATAGAGACTTGCATGGGGATTACGACTTCCCAAAAATATATAATGTAAATGCTAGGAGGCTTGAGGAATGCTTAGTGTTTAGGTTAGAGGATATACTTCCTTCTATAAATCGTTTCCTTGTAGACTTCTCTTCCTGCCCAGATCTAGCGTTTTTGACCACTTGTAATTACCTCCGACTCATCAAATTCCTACTACTCCAAAAAACCACAACCGAGAAAGCCCATCTCCCCCCACTCTTCTTTGATATCAACCTAGGAATAGATAGTAGAGCTATGACTAGGTTAATGATGCGGGCTACTCTTCTTCCTTCCTTCTGTCTAGAACTCTTAGAAAATATGAGTGGCACCCGCTTCACAAGGTGTAATCACCCTTTCTTGTCAACCACTTCTCTGAGAGCTAAGGCCAATATTAAAGAATACCTACAAAGTCGCGCATTCTTATCTCAATGCCTGCGACCGCCCTGTGGTTAAATGGGTGTGATATGCCTTGCCAATTGTACTCCCTCTCTCATTCTTTTAAAAAAATAAAAATTTTTAAAAAAAGCCACAAGGAAACAAAGACAAGGTGACTAGAGAGCAAGACAAGAGCAAAAATAGCAAAGCTGAATCTCCAACCACTCCCATAAAGGTTGTTCACACGCAGAAGCACAGAATCACGGTATTGCTCTCTAGTAGACTCTCTTCACACGTGCAGACTTATTGAACCAGTTTCAGCAAACGTAGAAGGTCATACGAAGATTATACACAACTTCTACAAAGACAACAAATACCGCAATCACAAAAGACAAAGACCATAAAAGCCAAACAAAATATATAAGCCTTGTATACCTGCCTTTGAGCTACGCTCATCCCGCTAATCAAATTTCAAGAATGTGAGGTCTTTTGGATTTTACAGGATGATGGAACAACACATGGATGATTTAATGGTTGAAGGTGATCTTCCCGAACCAATGATGGAACAAAAGTTGGATTTGATTATGATGCAGCTCGAAGAAGAACGAAGAGCCCGACAAGCTTTGCAAGCTCAATTGGCCAATCTACAATGATCTACTACCGACAAAGATGGACCACAACCCAAAGATCTTATATGACGTACCATTGATGCAACACTTGAAGCCCAATCCATTTGCAAAGAAACAAAGATAAGTAAAAGAAACTTTAAATTTCGTACTTTCAATGGATCTCAAGATGGAAAGACTGTACTTGCATTTATCAGTCAGTTTGATGATTACTTCCATGAAGAAACATATGCTGAGAAAGACAAAATTAAATGTGTCACTAACCATTTAGTTGATCGAGCATCTTTATGGTGGAATGTGGTCCGCAAGAGCATTGATTGTCCTACTACCTGGAAGAGTTTCCAAGAGAAGTTTTTGCAGAATTTTCTTCCTCCTCAGTTCCATGAAAAAGCCATAAAGCAATGGGATCTTCTACAACAAAGAGATCGCGAACCTATTTCCCAATACACTGAACGTTTCTGGAATGCCCTACTGCAACTACGCATGCTCGAAGATGTACCTGAAGCAACTCACAAACGCAAGTTTATGTCTGGCCTACTTGGGCATTATTATGCTGAAGTCAATATGTTCAAGCCAACAACCCTTGAAGATGCAATTTCCTTGGCTCATGACATTGAAGACAAGATTTGCGAAAGAGACAAGTGGCCACAACAATTTCAAACTAATGATAACTATGGTTCCAAACAATTCAATTCAAATTTTCAAAGATTCAATCAAAGTCGTTTTCTTCCATCTTCATTCCGTAAGTCTTGGATATGACCACCTGCTTTGCCATCAAATACCAATCCAAACTCTAAGCCATCCTCACAGCCAAATCCCAATATTCCTAAATTTCCTACCATTTCCAACAATGTATCTAAAGCCAAACCTATAGTTTGTTACAAATGCCATCAACCTGGACACCTAGCAGCCAATTGCCAAACCAAAAAGCCACCTGTCCATATCAATTATCTTGGCGCAATGGAAGAAGAAGAATGTGAGGAAATGCATGACTTTACGGAAGATGATGACGACCTTGGTACTACTTCGGATACTTTGCCAAGTATGCCAACTCCACATTATTTCTTAACAATGAAATGTTTTGTGCATGGTAAAGAAAAGATTATTTTACATGATGATGGTAGCACACATGACTTTATTTCTGCAAAGTTAGTCAAAGAATTGAAATTACAAACTGTTTCTACACATTATCGCATTAAAGCTGCATTCCTAGGAACGAGATATAATGGAACACAAGAGGTATATAATTTAGAAATTAAAATTGGTGAATATACTGAACGAAGGAATTTCCTAGTTGTACCTTTACAGTCTAGTGACATTATCTTAGGAATGCCTTGGCATCATCAGTATAATCCTGACATAGATTATTCTACGCATTCAATTAAAATTTATTTTCAAGGAAAACAAATCACATTGCATGGTACGCACGCTTCTAATAAATTTCCACTGCTTACTCATACTCAGGCTAAACGTGCAAAAGCAATTACAAGGATCTGCCATATTTAGTAAGATAGATCTTAAATCTGGTTATCATCAAGTAAGATTGGATAAATCTGATATATTCAAAAGTGCATTTAGAACACAATTTGGACATTATGAATTTCTAGTGATGCCTTTTGGTTTAACCAATGCACCAGCTACATTTAGTCAAATGATGAATCGCATATTTCTGAAATATCAGCATTGTGTTATAGTATTCTTTGATGATATATTAGTATTCAGTAAAAATGAGAATGAGCATTATGAACATCTGTCTTTAGTTTCCAAGTTGTTAAAAGACAATCAATTGTATGCTAATCCAAAAAAGAGTGAATTCTTTCAAACAGAAATTGAATATCTAGGACATATTGTTTCATCAGAAGGTATTAAGGTTGACCCTAAAAAGATAGAAGCAATTTTAAATTGGCCCATACCCAAAAATGTGCATGAGTTACGTTCTTTTCTAGGTCTTGCTAGTTCCTACAGAAAGTTTGTAAGGAATTTCTCATTACTTGCATTACCTTTGACAAAACTTTTAAAGAAGGGTATTATTTATAACTGGTCTGATAATCAACAAAAATCTTTTGATTTATTGAAACATGCATTAACCCATGCTCCTGTATTACAACTACGTGACTTCAATAGACCATTCTTTTTAGTAGTTACCGATGCTAGTGGATCTGGAATAGGAGCCGTCCTTATGCAAGATAATCATCCCATAGCCTATTCTAGTTGTAAACTGAAACTATCTGAACTTAAATATTCTACATATAATAAGAAATTGTTAGCTGTAGTACAAACCTTACGTCAATGGAAACATTATTTAATGGGTTCTGAATTTATGATTAAAACTGACCAACAAAGCATTAGACATCTCCTTAGTCAACCCCAAATATCTGACCGACATATTAAATGGGCAGCTTTCATTCAAAGTTTTCATCCCCTTATACAATATCAACCAGGAAAAGAGAATATTGTAGCCGACGCTTTAAGTAGAAGACCGACAATTCATAATATTTCTGTGATATTATTTGATTCACTTATCCCTATGAAAGATACTTATCATCAGGATATTACTTTTCAAGCTGATTGGAATAAATTAGTTGCAAATAATTGGATTCCTATTGATTCACTGTCTTACAATAATGGATTCATGTTTTATGAAAAGAGATTATGTGTGACAGTTCCATTTAGATCATTTGTTTTGAATGAAATTCATTGTCCTCCATATCAAGGTCATAAAGAAATTATTTCTACTTTGCGTACATTGACTAAAGATTTTTATTGGCCACATATGGACACTGATGTATCTAACTTTGTTTCTGAATGTTTAGTTTGTCAATGAGTTAAAAGACACCATGGTAAACAATATGGTTTACTAATGCCATTATCTATTCCATCACAACCATGGGAACAAATTTCAATGGACTTTATTACTAGTTTACCTAACACTAAAGCTAATCATGATATGATTTGGACTGTTGTAGACAAGTTTAGCAAACAAGCATATTTTATTCCATGCAAGAAAACTTTAACTGCATCTCAAGCTGCTCAATTGTTTTTAAAAACTGTTTTTACTAATCATGGTTTACCAAAAGTTATTATTTCTTATCGTGATTCTAGATTTTGTCATAATTTTTGGATTACTTTGTTTGCTAACTTAGAAATAAAGATTGATTTTTCATCTGCATTTCATCCTGAAACAAATGGTCAAACAGAAGCTACTAAGAGTACTATTTTAGATCTTTTACATGCTTACACTATTTCAAAACCATACACATGGGATACACATCTACATTTACTTCAGTTTGCATATAATAATACACCACACACAACTACAAAGAAAGCACCATTTGAAGTTATTTATGGATATAGATTGCCTACACCTGTTGCATCATTATCAAACAAAATTCAAACTGTTGATGATATTGCTAACATGCATGCTACTATCTTTCATGAAGTTAAAGATATGATTGCCAAAGCCCAGCAATCATATACAAAACAAGCCAATAAGAAAAGACAGGCCATGAATTTCAAAGTTGATGATTATGTTTGGTTACGAATAGAAAAATGTAGATTACAAAGTGTAGATAAACACCCAGTTGTGAAATTAGCACCTAGATTCTATGGACCATTCAAGATCATTCACAAAATCAATGACAATGCATTTAAACTGCAACTACCACAACATTGAAAATTTCATAACACCTTTCATATCAGTTTATTACGACCCTTTAGAGGCCAATTACCTGTACACCATGTCTATGAAAACCCACCTTTGTTAGATGAAGAGACTGAAATCCTTGAGCATGAAACTATTATAGATACTGACTTTATGACCACTAGAACTGGCCGTAGATATTCTAGATATTTAGTTAAGTTTAAAAACCATCCTGTTGAAGAGGCCCAATGGATGCACGCTAGAGACTTAAATGCTTTTCCCACTCTGTTAGCTCCACATTGAGCTAATAGCAATTGAGGACAATTGCTATCCCACCCTGGGGGTATGATGCCAGGAGGCATATTTCATGGTGGATTCCGTGCCACGATGGATTCCGTGAGGTTTTGGGGTAGATTCCGTAAACTTTTATTATCGAGGCTCATACACAAAGTGGATTCTTTGTGCGAGAACTCGATGGGTATGCCTATCCTTTTCGGGCATTTTGTTAATTTTATGTGTACATGGGTGATTCCATAGCGGGTGATTCCGCAAAATACATATTTAAATTAATAAACGTTTATGAGTTTAGAGTGCGCACTCGTGATAAATTAAGGTTAGGATTGATTTCTAACCAATTTATTTATGTAGCTAAAGACTGCTAGGTATTCACTTTTGTCGGTTTAATTATATTATTTTACTAACGATTGTGAATGCTTCAGTTGATGTGTAGAGATAGCAGTGGTGGCAGTGGAAAGCATTGGAGGATAGTGTGTATTCAAAGTTATCGTCAATATTTTGATGGGCGCATACCTTAGGCATGGCGCCTATATTTTGTCACGCTTATTTATCAAGGCGTTTGATATTTATTTATTATTTTTGTATGCGCATGGGCACATGATTTAGATATTTGTATTTGGACATTGTATTTGGGTACGCCTGACTTCTTGGGCGCCCATTAGCTTTAATTCTATTTGGCACAAAAGCAAACTCAAAAGCTAAAGCGTGCTCTATTTTGTAATTTAGGCTATTATTTAAGCTTGAAGATGATTAATATATGAAATACATGCTTTGTGGAGTGCTCACACAAGGCATGGGGGGAGATTGCACCCAATTGGTCTCTTGTTCATGTCGTTCAAGCTTTCTATATTGATTTGTGTGCAAAAAGTAGAGTTCTTTTGTCCTTGGGGACCTTCTGACGCTCACTACGCGGGCTTACGGCATCCGATTTGTGCACCATATTGATAATGACCAGTTGCATTTGAAGGTATGGCCTTCTCGACAAGAATTGGGTGCCCTAAAAAGGATTCTCAACAATTAAGTCTCTCAATGGCTTTTTTGCGAAAGAGAAAATCAATAGAGAATATGCCCAATAGTGTTGGAGACAATGATGTTCCAAATGCAAGCTCTAGCGCATACACACATCCTATAAGGAATGTGAGTGTGGACCTCAATGTAAGGTTAGAAGAGGAGGAAGATAACATTCATATGGAACAAAATATGAATGTACTACAAAGCATACATGAAGTAAGAGAACAATATGAGGCACATGTGGATGCAGTTTTAGACTATGAAGGTTCATTGTCAAAAAAAGCAAAGGGTCAGTGTGTGTATCAGGAACATTGGAAGGTATACTTTCCTTGGAGCTATGCTACACATGATGCAGATAGCAAACAAAGAATCAGTTGCAAGATGTGTACACACTTTAAGATGAGCAATGTTTTTGCTAATATTGGTAGCACAGTTCTCCAACGACCATCATTGGAGATGCACGAAAAGTCCAAAGAACACAACAAAGCAAAGTTCTTATGGGTAGAGAAAGAGCACAGATCAACTTTACCTCTTGATACACATTTGCACAATATGGATCAAGCAGAGGTAGACAAAAGGGTTGCATGGATCAGAGTATTGCTTCAAGTGACGTATTTCATTGCAATCAGGGATAAGCCTCTTTCAGACTTTCAAAAGAATGTTGAGGAATTAGTATTTTTTGGGGCACCATATGTACCTAGTCAAGCAAGTTATGCATCCTATATTTCTTCATCTTCTGCTCATATGTTTTTGGAGGCGTGCTACAAACACTTGTATGAGAAAGCAAAGGCAGAGATTTGTGAAAGTCCCTTGTACTCACTGATGGTGGATGAGAGCACGGATGTTTCTAACGATCACCACATGATCGTATGTATCACATATTTATGTGATAAGGGCAATGGATATGTACGTAATAGATTTGTTTCATTATTGAAAACACATAATGGAATAGCAAAGGGATCGTATGATGGGCTCTCAGAGTTTTTACTCAGCTTTGGTTTATCAAAATCTAAGCTTGTAGGATTTTCCACTAATGGATGTAGTGTGATGCTTGGGCAAAATGGATTAGTCAACCGATTTGGACGAGAGGTACCACACCTAGTTGGAGTTCATTGTATAGCACATAGAGATGCATTGGTAGCTAAGGATGCTTTGTCTACATTGGCTATCTTTGAGATAGTAGAAATGGCTGCTCGAAAGTCTTACAAATGGTTCAATAGTTCTTACAAAAGACATGGAGAATTGAAAGATTTAGCCATTGAATTTGAGCTACCAGTTCATGAGCTCTTGAAGGTGCATGAGATTTGTTGGCTCTCAAGAGGACAAGTAGTGAAAAGGCTTGTTACATTGATGCCAGCTCTATTGCGTATATGGATGAGGGAAAATGCAGAGTTGTATATGTTGTTCACCTCATTCAAGGTTGAATTCTTCCTACATCTGTTAGTTGATGTGCTACACTACTTAAACCTTATGAATAAAAAGTTCCAAGTTGAACAAGTAGACATAACTTCAATAGGAACAAAGCTTATGGTCACTATAGATATTCTAGAGGCATGCTTCTTATTGGGAGACTTTGGTCATGGGACACAATATCTCACAAAGTTTTATTAGCAAGTTAAAGATGGGTACATGCATTTTCCAGTCAACAATGCTGGAGCTATGGAAATGTATACTCTTCATAATAATCAGTTGGGACCTAAGGATAAATGTATCCAATTGACAACTTGGGAGAGTTGCATTGAAATTGGCAAGCAATTTGTACAGAAAGTTATATCTACACTTTATGTGAGGTTTGCCGATTTAAAGCTATTTGAGGTTGCAAAGATATTTAGCCCTAAGGATTACCCACATGATGTCCGTGGATGCTTCACAATGGGTGCAATTTGGATAAATGCCTTATTAGAAAAGTTTGGGACCCTTGTTGATGTTGATGCATGCAAGCTTGAGTATGGAGACTTTATGGTGAAGTTAAAGAGGACATGTCCAGGTCAAATATGCATGGTGCATGGCAATTATGTGGGCATGATGTTGAGTTTGATCAAGCCTTTGGAGAGATGAAAAAGTTATGGTGTTCATGCTTACTTATTGTTGCAAGCACAGTTGATTGTGAGAGAGGATTCTCTAAAATGAATCATATCAAGTCCAATGATCGCAATAGGATGTCATTGGAGACCTTGAATCAGCTCATGTTTCTTTCATAGAATGGTGCTAAAGACCCTTGGGATATTGATTGGGATGCCATCTATGCCACGTGGGATGGATTAAGAGCTCACCGTAGTGTCAATGTGGTAGGAACAGAGTTATGAAAGCATGAGTAATGGTATGCTTTGATTGTGTTGCTATTTTGATATGTGACCATGGATTATTATAGAACTATCTTGTTTCCTTTTGAACTATCTTGCTTAATTGAACTCTAGCCTTCCTCCTAGCATTACACTTTATTCTCATGATATTATTTACAATTTTATTTTGTTATGCTTAAAATCATTGGTTGAGTAGTATACTAAGTGTAGAAAATTTTATCGTATCATTGTTGGTATTATAGTTTTGTAAAGAATAATGAACACGACAAGGCAAGAAAACAGTTCAAAGAAATTATACATTGATTAACCCGGAGTTTGTAAAATAGTATTCTTTTAGCTAGAAAGGCAAAATTTAGAATAGGCGACTCTCGAAAGGCAAAGTCTTCCATAAGAAAGGCACTTGCTAACCAGCTTTTCACATGAAGAAACCTAGGGTACTTGTAAAAATGAACATTGGATGGCACTCCTGTAATTTGACGTACATCGCATGTCAATGCGTGCATGTTTTTAAATCTTTGACCACTTCTCTTTTTTCGCAAGCCCATTAAACCGACTTGTTAAATGACTATTTCCATGGCAATTAAACATCAACCAATATAACCTCAAGTTAACTTTCGACTCTATATTGAGTCGGGGGCGGGAGAAGCAAAAAATCACATTAAGGTCGATAGAGTAATGCAGGGTTTAGGGTTTTGTTACTCGATCGACAGATAAGGCAGACAAGCGCAAGAAGAAGTTATGGATTCGTTCGGCTCCTCATCGGATTCCTCCTCTCAGAGCTTTTCCAGCGAAGAGGTCAAGCTGCAGATGCAGAAGCAGCTTGCATTGGCCTTTGCAGAGGAGTTTTTCAGTGTAAGCTTCCTCCTTCTTTTGAGAGAGAGAGAGAGAGAGAGAGAGAGAGAGAGAGAGAGAGAGAGAGAGAGAGAGAGAGAGAGAGGCATATGTCTCTGACACCATTTGAGAATTGCACATTTTGATTCGTTTGTCCTTTTTTTTCACTGCTTTCCTGTGAGATATTTGTGAACTTCTATGAAAGAACTTTTCCTCCTGTTACAAGCATAGCTTGTTATCACTCATTTTATCTCATTCCCATTCTCTGTACACCCAGCTTTAGATTTGTTTCTGGTGCAAGTGTGTAGTGCTTTGGTTGTACGTGCTTTCCGTTATATACGAGTCACTCTTGTAGAGTTGCAAGGGTCTTTTTATGTAAGGATACAATAATGTATTCACTCATTGCAATCAGAGGCAATATATTGCTCTGGTCTTACAGAAATGTAGGAATCATTTTATGTGAGGACACAGTATCGTATCTCCCTTTGCAAGGATACATCATTGTATCTCTCTATGCATTACATATATTGTTCCCATTTTCGTATTTTCTTCCTGTTGAGTTTTCAGGTCTTGTTTGTCAGGAACTGACCACCGTTATTTGCCTTCTGTAAGACTCTGACTGGAGCTGTCATTTGTGCCTGCCAATTTCACAGACTGTGCGGGACAAATGCTTTGCAAAATGTGTAACTAAACCCAGCAGTAGCTTGAGCAACAGTGAAAGTAGTTGTATTTCCAGGTGCGTGGATCGATACATTGAGGCGACTGGTATTATAAGCCGCAGTGTTATAAGCTCTGTACACCAACACAATACCCCATTCTAGCATCATACTTTGAAGATTGGAGACCCTATCAAGCAGCTTGATCATTCATTGATGTTCTTGGAGGGACTATTGGTCGACACTTGACCGATCCTAAAGCTGGGACTCATCCCTTCTGAAGTTGCATGGAGCTGGCAACAATGCACTTTAGGGTTGTCATTGAAGTGTAGCTGTTGAACTTGATCTCAAAACTCGTTTCTTATAGTGATAATAATAGCATGTTGAGCTACTTATTTTGTTTGGGCCAGGCATTGTGTCCTGAGGAGGTTGGACCAGCTTTGATTGATAATGTTGATGATCTGTGTGCCTGATGTGCACCTGCCCTTTACAATATGTCTGGGTGAAAAAGCTGAATCATGCAACATATGACTCTGAATAAACTGCTCTATTGTTCCATTCCTTTTAAATTGTGGAAGCAAATGGCCTACTGTGCAGCCTTTCAGGTTGTTATGGTGTTGAGAATTTACTATTGGGAAAAATGGACTTAACATCCTCACATTTGCACCCCTCGAGCACAATGCCAGATCTTGCTTCTGAGCTTTATTTCAATTAAAAATAAAACAGCTAGCCTTGTTGTTACTCTGTTTTGCGTATATAGTTAGAAGGTGTATATGCATCACCCTATCACTACTTGAGTGATGTGTATGGCCAATTCATAAAAAGAGATTAAGTGTGATTGACCCGTGAGTCAATTTGATCTTTTGTGGCTCAGTCAAAAGTCTCATTAACAAATCATTGGTACTAAGAAGTTCTTGGTGCAGTTAAAAAAGAATTTTATTCCTCACTGTCACATTAACACAAATCTAATACTTGGAAGGTCAACCTATTATGCACTTTGAATGTTCCAAACCTGAGTATTAATCTGGTACTGATGTATCTCTGTTTCTTGAATGTCACTTTAATATCCGATTTGCTAGAGAAATGGATATTACAAGATTGGAAAAATCTCACACTTGGAACTTGATTGTTGATAACTGATATTCAAGCAAGTTTCAATTTTTATGTAGCAAAACTACTGTAATTCACAGTAAACAATGCAAATGGCTTGAATCTTGGTTGGAGTTTTCAACAACATTGCCTCGGGTGATTTATGGGTGAAACTTATCTGGATGGGTCCAGGACACACTGCAAACTATCTTGTGCTTACTGTGATGGTTTGCAGAGTTGTAGAATAAGTTATGCCTAGAATTAAATTTTGATCTCTTGCATGAATGTGTCAAGCTTGATTATTCAGTTTCCATGTATTTTTTAATGCGCTGTTTAACAAGACTGACTCGTGTGTACAATCCAGAAAAGTTTATGGCTATCATAACTACTTGTGAAGGGATTTTCATATGAAGTTGATATATAATTACTATCTGTTGATAATTGTAAATCCTGATGATACTTTTGAATCATTATTTGGTACTATCTAGATAATTAGTAATGTCAAGCTTTATTTTATCGAGTGATATCATAAAAGCCACTTGCATCTGCCATCATGTAGAAACTCACAAGTAACCCAAGCTTGCATTTGCCATGATGTGGAAGCTAACTAGTCCGAGCCTTGTTTTTCAAGCTATATTGTCCTATTACATGAGTTTGTAGACTTTGATATCTCGTTGACAAAATAATTTGTGCGCATGTTGGGAAGATATTAGGTCTTTGGTTTTGAAAATGAATAAGAGTAGTTAGGGATAGATTGATGTATGTGATGAGAGATTCTTAAGCGAGGATTAACAGTAGTAAGAGATTATGCAAATTCTTGTACGAAAGTACATATGATGATAGAGATTAAATAGAGTAGAGATCAATGAGAGATGAATCAACATATATGCGAGGGATTAGAGGCCCAAAGTGTCCCAAAACTAATCATTGATCTAGAAAACCTATTTACAATGGCTTTTTTCATTGTATCTCGTTTCACCTTGTTATAGCCAAAATCTTGTATCAAACACTATCTTTTACATTGTTGCTAATGTGACAAATTTAATGGTTTCATTGGCATCGAAAGGGGAGTAAAGCCCCAGGATGCTTGCTAAGAACATTTTCAAATTGCTTCTTTCCTCTCTACGTTTGGAGTGTTGTGCTGTCTTCCAGCTGTAATTGTGTGCCATGCGAAATAAGCTCTTTTTTTAATTGGGATCTTCATAATTGGTTGAAAAGCAACTTGCTTTATGTATGACACCTTCTTTTATAAGTATTTTACATCTTTTTAGGATATTTATAATAAATAATATCTAACATATTAAAAACATATTAACATTGTCAAAAAATATTGTAAGTTTGAACCATCTATACTATGGACACTAACACTAATAACTAATATGGTCGACTCTCTAGATTAATATCTAAAATATTAAAAATAAGCCAAATTTGTTTATACATTCTTATAATTTTGAGCCATTCATAATATAGACACTAACACTAATGATTAATATGACATTGACTCTTTAGATTAAATAGAAAGCCAGATGATGATGATGCACTCTAGGGTTTTTCACATTATTTGTGTAGTGATATGACATTCGTTCCCTTTTGAACTTGTAGATTCTTCGATATGTATCACACGGATATTTACCTCTTCTAACTTGGATAAGATCTCATAATTAGAAATATGATTTGCAAAAAACTTGTGACATCCCCTTGAATCCATTGTCTCATCCTTAATCCCTTATTCGGTTCCTTTATAGGTACATCATCAAGAAAAGGGATAGCTGTGGTATGAGGTTACGAATGACTTTGTTCATCCCATTCATCATATGTGCAACCAAGTTGGTTACTCCTTAAGGTAAGGTACCCATCTTTCCTAAACCCAAAGGTGTCCTCATAGTTATTATATCTTTGCTATCCACATTCAATTAAAATTGATTATATCTAGAGTAGAGATCTCTCATAGAATAAATCACCCTTTCTATAAAAGTTTTTGCAAACTCGTCTACAATTAGACATGTATTAACATTCTTGATAGTCACTTTGTTCACCGGTTACATATTCTATATTAACCTCAAAGCTCCATTCTTCTTTGACACTATGAATCACCTGTTTGAATATGGAGCACAAGAGAGCTCCAAAATACCCATCCTAATCTTTTCATCTAACAACTCATTCAACTTTTGTAATTGAACCTTAGGGACAAGAATAGGTCTCAAGTTCCAAGGCACATGAGGCACATTGAAATAACCATTGGAGTAACAACATTAGGATCCACACATCTAATTTCATCAAAGGCCTTATCATGTTTTGATAGTATCTCTTGGAAGCACTTTTTCTCCTCTGGTGTAAGAAATCCTTTGCATCTAATATTTAATTCCTTTAAAGTCTTCAAGTCTTCGACGTAAATGTATGCTCAATTCTTTATGGATCTCATAGGTTTGGTTGTTGAGAAGCTTGATTCATCTTCTCTTTGCTATTAGAAGGTAGATGTTGAGCAACATATTTTACATTTTTAGTGACAGTTTTGTACTTGGTCTCCACATGTACTTCTGGTCCTTCACTTACTTTGGAATACTTGAAGCCTTCAATCAATTTGTACATGTCCATTGAACATACTTTGACAACTTTATTACCTTTAGATTTGAATCAACTATGACTGCAAGCTCTCCAATAGTATCAACAAAAGAAACGTGTACAAAATCCCTTCATCACCTTCAATCACACCACTTTCCTTCAAGCTCGTTTGAACATTACCAACATGTTGCCGTTCCTTCCTTTGCAAGTCTTGAAACATTCTAAAACATATGGGCCCTTTTGTTGTTAGCCCTATGAATCTTATAGAAAAAGCTTTCTTACCTTCTAAATTAAGCGATAACATTTTTCTTTGTATACTGTCATAGTCCTGCTTTACAATGGTACATGTAGAAAACCTATCATATCTCGATGCTCTTTGAACTCCTTGCTAATCTTTGGTAAAGGATGCTTATGAAGGCTTTCTCGATTCCTCTCATGATCTACACATACGGTGAAGAACTGAATAGCACGTTGCCTATCATGGCTTCTTATTCTAGCATAAGTAGAACTATCATCCATCACCTTAGTCTCTATACAGGCTGTCGTAATATATGGTTGTTTAAGAACCCTCCCTCAGAAATGATTTGAATCCTCCCTAGGTTTGGAGAGCGAAGGGCTAAGGGTGTTTAGGCACCTTTGGGCGGGACATAACCTTGCATGCATAGAATTGTGGGTTATATTCCAAGTGAGCATGGCGGTCCATATTGTGAGGTCTGGTGCCTACTATGTGTGCAATATAGGTTAAGACATCAATGATAAGATCGCCAGATTTGATCCTACTAGCTATGTGTAGCTCTTCTTCAGTAAGGACACGATTTAGGTAAGGGTGGCTCATGACATGATCTTCCAATGATTGATTGCGAATGGTGGCCAACACCCTAAAAGAGGTAGGAGCTACATAAGTGGGATCATACTCAGAGGTTTTAATGGCGTCCCGCTACTCTCAACATTGGTCATGATTTAGCAGCCTTCTTGTTCCCATTGAAGTCGAAGGGCGTACCATTTGCATAATAAAGAGGAGTTGTTGACAGCGAGTTGTTTCAACTGCGCAATTTCTTGGTCGGTGGCAAGGTTTCTGCTCTTGACATAAGATGGATTAGGCAATCTTGTTCAATGAAAATCTTGGAGGCAATGAGTTTCTCGACTACCTGGGTAATTTTGACAAATACGAATTTAGATTCCGTCCATGAGTAGGTTTGAAGAAGGCTCTAACCACCGCACCAATCTTAAGAGCCCCAGACTGGAACATAACATTTCATGTTCATATTGACGCTTCAAAATTTGTAGTAGGATCTATGTTGTGCCAGCCTGGTGATCACAATCTAGACTATTCGGTGAGCTTTGCTAGCAAACAACTCACGGATACAGAAATGAACTACTCCACAACCGGACGAGAGGGGTTAGCCATGGTGTTTGCAGTAAAGAAATTTCAGCATTATCTTCTGGCTATGCCCTTTATTTTCTTCGTTGACCATCAAGCCTTGATGTATCTAGTGAACAAACCTTGTGCCACAGGACACATAGCTCGATGGCTACTTTTGCTTCTTGAATTTGACTTCTCCATTGTTGTACGCAAGGGAAAACAACACTATATGGTTGATTATATGTCTCGCGAACCCTTGGGAGAAGCTGCTAGATAGGGCATTGGAGACGAATTGCCAGACACACATCTATTTTCCCTATCTAGTAAAAGAGATTTGTTTAAAGCCGACTTGACGCCATACTAGGCAGATGACATAGTCCAAGTGCTTGAGCATGGACTACCTGATCGACCTACATAAAAAGCCCGACTGAGGTGACTCATTCTCAAAATCCAACCCTATTAGTTGATAGCAGATCAACTGTATCGGCTAGGGAAAGATGGATTGCTGTGGAGATGTCTGTGTGAGCACGAAATGCATGACGTACTAGTTGAGGCACATGATAGAATTATAGGAGGACACTTCAGTGGAGATACGACGGCCCACAAGAGGTGCTGCAGTCACAATTGTGGTGGCCATGCTTTTTCGAGATGCAGCACAATTCGTGAAACAATGTGACGAGTGCCACAACGGACCAAGGTGCCAGTTTGCAAGGACAAAATGGAGCTAAGCCCCATCATAGCACGACAAACCATTTGAGAAATGGGGGATCGACTTCATTGGGCCTATCAGTCCCATCGCTCAATATTCGCAAGCCAAATACACCATCGTTGCTACCGATTACCTCACAAAGTGGGTGGAAGCTCGAGCCACCCGGAAGAATGACGCACAAACCATTGCTAAGTTCTTATGGGAGCAGGTAATCTCTTTATTTGGTTGCCCCATCAAACTTGTTAGTGATCAAGGAATGCACTTCATCAATGACATAACTGCCCATCTGCTGTACACCTTCCTAATCATCCATCGGAAGTCCTCACCCTACTATTCTCAGGCAAAACGACCAAGCAGAATCAACAAATAAGATTTTGGTAAATGTCCTAACCAAGGTAGTTTCTGCTTTGCGTAGTGACTGGGATAACAAGCTAATGGCAGCCTTATGGGCCTATTGGATAGCATATAAAACGGCTGGGGGACAGACCCCCTTCAGGTTGACCTATGGAACAGAGGCAATTCTACCTGTAGAATTCTTCGTTCCTAGCTTGAGAATCGCTATTCAAGAAAGATGGGAAAGAAAGGAAGCATGGACGAAACATTTAGTTAAGCTAGAACACTTGTCAGAGAATCGACTTCTAGCCACCCACGTGCTGATTTGTGAAAAGGCATGACACAAGAGCTGGTTTGACAAGCACGTCAAGCAACGCGATTTCACACAAGGTGACTTGGTACTATTGTACTTGGTCAAGGGACATAAGCAGAAAATGAAGTTTAGGGGGTTATGACCCTTCTGAGTTCGCACCATAAGCAGTAATGTAGAACTCGAAACTCTGGAAGGTGAGGGCATAGGCTTCTTCAATGGCAGCTGCATCAAGAAGTACTACCCCCCTACACATCCACTTCACGAACCTCCGATGCCAAAAGCCCTTGTCAATGTATGAGTAGCAACCATTACGGAGGTTGAAGATGAGGATAAGGAAGCAGTAGCTCTAGCTTACCTGCGCATGACCCTTACAGCCCAACAAACACACGCCTTTGATGCATTGATCGATGAGGGCACAGACTTTAATGTCTCGACTCATGATCATTGGACTCAAATCGACAAACCACAGTTACAAGCCACTAACGCCAAACTCAACCCATTTGGTGGCCGCACATTTGCACTTTTGAGAAAGTGCAAATTTGCAGTCTCTATCGAGTTTGAGAGCTTACCCATGGTCTTCTATGTGTTGCCAAATATGAAAGATGTAGGCATGGAATCGTTGTTGGGATGAACCTTTAAGAAGCAGGCTCACTGTAATGTCGACTACCAATCACAATGTATTCACTTGGCCATCGGCAATGTATGAATTAGCATAGCTTTTAGCAAGGGTTGCACAACCTCATCATAGTTCACAAAGCCATTGGTAGAGAAACCCACCATCAAGCCTCCGAAGGAGGGTCATGATTCATCACCTCCCGCCAAACCTGTGCACCACCAAAAAGCCGATCGTGAAGCTAAAACCCTTGAATATCAGTTCAAATTGGTACCGAAACATCCAAAACCACCACCTAGGAGCTCCCAACAATGAACTCACAAGTCTAGGAACCTTCCCTCGCAACCTAGGAGGCCCAAAGGAGGTTACAGGCCTTGACGAATAATCAAGCTGCGATGGATCCCCAAGACCTTATTGCAAGAACAAGGTTATTACCAGGGTAATACTTGGATTTGGGTGCCTAAAGCCCTGACAGTCGAGCACACAGCCCAAATGCCACCCTCAAGCTTAACCAACCACACGAAGCATCAAGACAAGTCAAACATTAACGCCACAAAATCCCTTGGCTGTAGGGCCTATTGCCCCTTCAAAACCTAAACAACCCATTGCAATTCAACAAGTCTATCGACCCAAACTGCAGCCCGCTACTCCTAAACCACCTCAATCTCGCCTTGCTAGTACCCCAACCATCGCCCAAGCATCTGATAGCGCATCACCCACCACACAAGCCGCCCCTAGTGCACCATCGCCAACACCGCAACCAGAGATGCACCTGACAGCTCTGGGACTATCCAGTCCCACCAAACCTCACCTACCTGCCAGCCTTAGACCCTCTTACTAGCGTAGATCCTTCTAACCCTGGCCATTGACCTAGTTGAGAATACACATGACGACTTGGTTGCTTGCCTCAAACGCTTGGATGCCATGTTTACCATGCTTGCTAAGAGTTATGATTTGCTAGACTTAGGTCTTTTAGAAAAACCTTTAGCAATGAAAGTGCGCACGCTACCTCATATGCATGCTGGCATTCCTCGGTCCACTCGAATATTATCAGTAGCTTGTACAAGGTTCTAGCAATCAATGCATAGTTTAGCACAAACCATCGATAGTACCCTGTATGGCCTAGGAAGCACTGAACTCCCTTGTGATTGATTGGGGGTGGAAGATCAACAATAACCCTGAATTTTGAGAAGTCTATGGCAATGCCATTCTTGGACACCACATGCCCTAGGATGAATCCATGCTTCACCCAGAACTGGCACTTTAAGGGGTTCAACGAGAGGCAGTATAATTTGCATTGCTCGAAGACTGCTCGGAGTTTTTCTAAGTGTTCCTTCCAATTGGAGTGAACACGCAAGTCATCAATGAAGACCTCTATCTCTTTCCTAAGCATGTCTTTGAATATTGTGCACATGAGTCTTTGAAAATTAGCATGTGCGTTAGTCAACTCGAAAGGCATGACTATGTAGGCGAAGACACCCCATTCAGTGGTGAAGGCGGTTTTGTACCTATTGTCAGGGTGCATTGGCACCTGATTGTATCCTGAGAAGCTATCTTGAAAACTGTAGGTCTCCTTAACTGCTACTCTCTCGAGCATGTGTTCGGTGATGGCAATCGATAATTGTCCCTTTTGGTAGCAGCTTTCACTTTCTTACAGTTGATGCACACTTTGATCTTTCCATTCTTTTTCAACATGATCACTATGGGCGAGACCTAGTGCGTATGCTCAATCTCATAAATGAATCCTGTCCTTAGGACTGCATGAGCATGTTTGGGATTTATAGGGTACGATGGTCGCTACTTGACCGATGTTGCATCGGGGATGATGGGGATATTATGAGTTACGACACTTGGATCTATCCCTTTTAGCTCATCAGAGAGACCAAGCAAAGATGTCCATGTACTCTTGCAAGAGATCCATGAGACTTGCTTCCTCTTCCTCATTCAAGTCATCGCGGAAATAAAGATAGGTTGGGGTGTCTCCCCTTAGCTAGCTCAACCTCCTTGACTTTGGCCGGTCCTTCTATTGGTTCGTTTGCTTGCCCTTGTCATTTGGCTCCTAGTAAGATCACTACCCTATCACCTTTCTTAAACTTAGTAAATCACTTTGGCAAGTCCTGCGGTTTCCTTTGCTCTTTAGCCTGTGTATCCCTAGGCTGCTTGTGACATTCTCCCTTCAACCTTTGGTGCCTCAGGTGGACTAGTAGGTCCCCTTTGGTGTGTCTGGACTTAGGTGGTTGTGGCACCTCATGATCACTGTCTGAACTTACCTCTGACTCAGAATCAAACTCTTTGTCTTTGCTAGAAGAGGGAGTCTCTCTTGGTGGTCGTAGCTCGGACGGTAACTCTGTCCTAAGCACTGGTGAAGCTTTTAGTTGGGCAATGTCCGCTTGTTCGTAAGTCAATTGCTCTCACATGCTCCAACCAGGGCTTAGCCGCCGCAATCCATGCGCATGACTCCTCTCTCGATTCTAAAGGCATTCTTTCTACGTGGTTTGGAGTCAGCTTGGATTTGCTCTATCACCTTTTCCTCAGTGTCATATTCTACTGTGTCCAACTCTCCTTGGCTTCCATCATTGAAGGAACAACAATCCTTATATTCTTCGATAGAGCTATCATCCTCTGGATTGCTCGTCATCTCTTAGGTCTTGATAGGGTCTTTCCTTCTCGTCAGTGTGGTTAAGGCCCGATTGTACATTCAGTTTAAGTTGTGCACTCTGGTCCATCGCCACTTAGGTCCAAGAGATCCTGAAGAGGTTTAAGATTGGTAGCTTAATTGCTCGCTAGCTTGCTTGTCAGATATTCTAGGATCTCCAGGAGTTCTCGCTTGTTACTTGGGGCATGGAGTTCGACGGCGGGGTTAGGTCATGCATTCGAGCTTTTGGCCATCATGTAGATTGGCACTATAGGCTCCTTCTTGGGCACTCTATTTGTCTTTGCGACTCCTTGTACTCCTCCTTCTAATCTGAGAATGGCAGATCGATTGGTAGCACGCACATGTATCCAATCTCGCTCATCCTCTGGGCAAGGGATATACTTTGTGAGTGGCTAGTGAGAGTTTCTAATTTGCGCGTCACCTTTCAGGATGGTGGAGATGGCATCCAGGTTGAGTGATGTGGTCTTGCATGTATCCATCTCCACTCTTATTGCCTTTGTTTGATTTCCTAGGAAGATCATACTGTTGCCCAAGTCTTCTATGACTTGTGCATTGCACATCTAGGGGCGACCTAAGAGGATGTCATAGTTCCACTCCCTTCATGACTACAAAGTCAACAGAGAATTGGATCCCTGTGATCTTCAATGGCCAATTCTTCAATACTCCAAATGGTCGCACTCTCATTCCATTGGCTAGGGTGAGATTGAACCTAGCATTCTCAACATGCGGGTTACCCCAGTACTGGAGTACTGCATGGCTCAACACACTAACTCCTACTTTCGTATCCACAATTCCCTTTCTTGTGGTGTCTCCTAAAGCCAGGACCAGTAGGATTGCATGCATTTCTATGCCTTCCCAAAAAGCATTGACATGCAAGGACTTGGGCACCAACAAGTGCAGCGTCAAACTTGGTATTTGAGTTACCGTGTCATGATCATGTAGATCAATTGCCCCTTGCCCCATTGGTCCTTCAACCCACTGCTTTAGTTCTTGCCAGAGCATCGGATGTTGCGTAAGCACTCCTAGGCTTAGAGTCACCGGGGTGGTTACCAGCATGGTGAGGAGGCCGTTAGCTGCTTGCCTCTCTCCTAACTCTATGTTTCTTGGCCAATAGCTCTGATTGGTTTATTGGCCCATGGCGTGTAGGCTCTGTTTAAGTGGCACTACTTGTGGTACAACCGTGCTCCTCGAATTTGGTCGTGGATGCAAGACCGGTGTGTTTATACTTGAGAGATCATCGATCTCATCTTCCAATATGGGCTTAGCATCCTTTAGGTGCTCCTGGGCTTCTTTTACCTAGTCCTTGACCTTTTCGATGGCCTCGAGTTGGCACTTCGGGTTGGGGTACTCCTCGACCTTTGCACTCCCCTTCTTGGCTGTCTTTGGAGCTGAAGTTTCTGCCTCTACGTTCTTTTTTCCGGCAAGTAGCATTGTAGCACTCTTGGTTTTTAGCACGACCTTTGCGTAAGCTTTCTTTCTCCTTCGCCTTCAGACTTTTCTTTCTGATTGAGGTTGCGTCTAAGTTGTTGGGTCCAGGCAATGACATGCCAGCCTACTTTGTCTACGCGCGGGTCATGACATGCAGTGGGATGGGTGTGTCCTCTCCGTTAAATGTCTCAAATCCAAGCAACCCCAATGGTACATATGGATCGTTTGCCACGCTAGAGGGTGGTCTTCGTTTAGGGCATTCGTCAAACATGTCAGTGATGGGTATCTAAGATTGCGGCCTTTTCCCAATTAGCCTGCTCCCATTTGGGGCAGTGTGAGGAGATATGTCTTGGGTGTCCACAAGTCCAACATGAGATTGGTTCTTGGATCTACCCTCCAAATCCTCTGCCTCTGCCTCTACCTCTACCTAACACCATCACCAATACATGTTGGTAATCCATAAGGATTGCATTGCCCTCTTCATCATAAGACACGTAGGGATGTGTTGAAAGTCAGAGGAGGGTTGAGGCAACATAGAGTAGTAGTGTGTTATCTCCTCTCATTATCACACATAATTGAAGTGAATACAACCCTTAGGTCTAACTGACCATCTACACTAAGTGTGATTAAACCTAGAGTCATTGACTTATTCAAAATCTGCATATGGAGACAGCTGGACAACAGCTAAGTGTCGAGTACACACTAACCAAAGGTGAAAGAGCTTGAAGTCTTAACACTCCCCCTTAAGCTCAAGATATCATCTATACACCAAGTACCTATCAGAAAATATTGAACTTATCTTTACCCAAAGACTTGGTAAAGATATCTGCAACTTGTTCATCCATCTTCACATGCATAAGGTCTATTCTGCATGCAAGAACCATCTCTATGATAAAATGGTAGTGTACCTCAATGTGTTTAGTTCTAGCATGGCATACTAGATTTGTTGCCAGGAGTACACTATTGAGATTGTCACAAAATAAAGTCAGTGGAGTATCCACTTGTATGTCCAAATCAGCCATGAGCTTGAGTAGCCATGCAATCTCACATGCTACCAATGGAACACCTCTATACTCTGCCTTAGTGCTAGACAATGCAATCGTTGGTTGCTTCTTGCTGCTTCAGCTGATCATTCCACTTCCAAAGCCAAAGGCATAACCACTTGTAGACCTGCGATCATATGAGCATCCTGCCCAACCTGCATCTGTGTATCCAACTAGTTTCAGGGCCTTATCTTTCTCATAGAATAGCCCATAATCTACAGTGGACTTTCCATATCTCATAATCTGTCTAACAGCATCAAAATGTGACTTTCTGGACTTCTACATGAACTGACTTATGACCCCAACAACATAACTCAAATCAGGCCTGGTTATGGTTAAGTAGATCAAGCTTCCAACCATCTGCCTATACATAGTCATATCATCAATTTCAGCTCTAGTGCTAATGTCCAACTTGACATTTTGATCAAGAGGTGTATCAAGCGATTTACATTCAATCATACCATATTTCTTTAGCCTTTCCATGGCATAGTGTTTTTGCATCAGCCATAAACCATTTTCAGCCTAAATTACCTAAATACCCAAGAAGTACTTCAGCTCACCTAAGTCCTTCATATCAAATTCAAATTTCAGCATTCTCATAACATTCTATATCCCAAAGTCATCATCACCTATGATTATCAAATCATCCACATAAATAACCAGCACTACCAAGCCTCTGTCTGTCTTTTTCATGAACAGACTATGATCATCCCTACCAACTGTGAATCCCAAACTCTATAAGTAATTATTGATCCTTGCATACCAGGCACTTGGAGCCTGCTTCAGCCCATACAATGCTTTTTTAAACTTGCATACATAATGCTAGAATTCAGGGTGTACATATCCTTCGGGCTAATCCATATAAACATCCTCTTCTAAGTCACCATTGAGGAAAGAATTCTTGACATCCATCTGCTGCAATTTCCAACCTTTAGTAGCCAATGCAATCACTATTTGTATGGTTGCAATCTTGGCAATAGGGCAGAAAGTTTCTTCGTAGTCTAGTCCATACTGTTGAGCATAACCCTTAGCAACTAGCCTAGCTTTGTACCTCTCTACACTGCCATATCCAACTTGCATTTAATCTTATAGATCCATTTGCAGCCGATGGTCTTTTTTTCATTTGGAAGTGGAACAAGATTCCAAGTACTATTTTCAGTCAATGCATTTATTTCCTCATCCATAGTTGTGCACCAATTCTTATCCATCATTGCTTCAGCATAAGTCGCAGGTTCCTTAACTTCCATAACCTTCATCATATAAGCATAATGCTTCTTCGTAGAGTAACCAACAATGTAAGTCAATCTATCCACATGATACCTAACCCTCTGCGAGTGCCTGAGCTGTGGTGCACTACTCGATTCCCCTCTCTCATGAGGTGGAATGTACCTGCTCTCTGCCTAGTACTAGGCTTATACACAATCGAAATACCAAGTTCACTATTTAGACTGCCAGTTGAGTCATAGCATGAAGTCATCATGCCAGGTGTCATCATACCAGATGCATCCTCAAAGACTTTTTCTTTCCCTTTGTTGTCCATCACATCATATCTTCCCCTCACTGACATAGTGATGTCAGTGGACGGAGAGCTAGAACTACGCAATCTCCTTGTCCACGGAGATATAGAGGAAGATACATCTATCACACTAGGACCTGTCAATGCAGTACTCTACTGCAAATCAACTGTAAAAGCATGTGCAGAAGGCATATCGGACAATACTACTGTAGGTGATGCATACCAAGTAGCCATCTCATCAAATATAACATCCCTACTCACAAGTGTCTCCTATGTAGAGGGATCATAACATTTATATGCCTTCTTTTCCGATGCATAACCAATAAATACACACCTATGTGCTTTCAAATCCAACTTCTTTCACTTCTCATCAGGAATATACACATAAGCAATACACCCAAATAATTTCATATGACGGACATCAGGTTTGTAACCATACAACCTTTGAAAGGGTGTCACATCATGAATGCCTACAATGGGAGTCCTGCTCAAGATATACATGGCTGTCATAACAGCCTCAGCCCAATAATAGAGCGGCATATTCTTCTCATTCATCATTGCACGAGCAACTTCCATCAATACCTTGTTCTTTCGTTCAGCTACTCCATTCTGCTATGGAGTGAGTTGCATGTAAGCTACCTACGTATGCCATTTTCAGTCGAAACTCATGTGATACGTACTCCCCACCACTGTCCGATCCCAAACAAGAGATGTAGCAATCAAATTCTTTCTCAACCTACTTCTTAAACTGCTTAAAAATAGCTAGCACTTCATCTTTTGTTTTCAATATGTACACCCAAGTATAGTGGATAAAGTCATCATGAATGTCACCTAGTATTTGGAACCTCCCATAGATGCATTATGGGCTGGCCCCCGCACATCAGAGTGAATCAACTGCAATGGTCACATACTATTTCGTACATGCTTGACAAAAAGGCAAGCTTGATTTTTTACCAAATTGACAAGCATCGCAAACACGACCAATATCAGTGTATGCAAACTTGGGTAGATTTGTCACAAGTTGTTTCTTCTGCATCATTTGCAGCCATTGAAGATTAACATGGCCCACTCTCTTATGCCATATTTCTAAGTCTCTGACTGTGCTTGAACCATGAGCAAACATAGCTAATTTCAGCTGTGGTAAAGTGGCATCCAAAGTGAACATCCTGCCTTGCAGCCATTACCAAACTCTTCAATGAAGCATCCATGCTTATAAAATTGAACCTACAGATTCTGCTCAATCATTTGACCCACAGACACATCAATTTTTTAGTAATAGATGGGACACACAATACATCATGTAGATTCTTCTTTTTGCCATCATGAATCACTAAAGGTACTCTACCTTTATGCTCAATGCTATGCTACATGTCATCTCTTGTGCATACATAGCCATTCTTGTCAAGCACCATGTCGGTAAACTTGTCACCATGAGGTGTCATATGATTCGACACTCCCAAATCAATATACCAAATTGCATCCTTAGTAGACTTCTCAGCAGCCCTGTCTTTCACATATGCCATGGCAAATAATCTATCCCTAGATGCATCTTTTGTCTGATTGGACAATGCATAATGTCCATGTTGCTTGCCCTTTTGATTGCCATGCTTCTTCTAGCAGTCCTTGGCAATGTGACCATACTTACCATAGTAGTGACAATCCTTATCCTTGTTAGGATTGTTAGACGTCCTCTATGGCTGCTAGGAGTCTCTGCCTTTAGGTCTCCCCCTGCCTCTGAAATTTCCACCTCCTCTTGCATTTGAACCCAGTTGGTTATTATTGCCATAAGACACATTTTGCTAAGATCCTCTGCTAGAGCCATAACCTCTACCACGATTGCCATGACCGCATTGATTCGAATAAAAAACAACATCCTTGCTCTTAGAGCTACTAGAACCTATAGCCAATCCCAGTTTAACTTCCTCATGAATGAGCAATGCAATAAGCTCATTAAAATTTGGCATTTCAACCTGCACAGATATGGAAATATCAAAGAATTTATATTAAGCCCACAAGCCATTTAATGTTAATGCAACCATGTCTACATCCTCCACCAGTGTGCCAATGGATGCTAACTGGTTCACAATGGTCTTGATTTCAGTGACATAGTCCTGAATAGACCTACCCTTTCTGTCCATATTATTAAATTTCTGCTTCAACTGTATCTTTCTGGCACTTGTGGTTGTGCCATATTACCTGATCAAAATGTTCCATGCATCTGCTGTGGTGACTTGCAGTTCATTATCTGCATCACCATAGCATCCGAGATATATAGTGACAACCAATGTAAAACCCTGCATGCTTTTTTCGTCCAAGCTCTGTGTGCCCATCCCTGATCAGCTGTAGGATTCCTCTCTGGGATCTCGGGTTCAGCTTCAACACCCGTTACCAAATCCCAATATCCTTTTCCTATCAGGGAGTTCTCCATGCAAAACTTCCATATGGCGTAGTTATTGCTGTTAAGCTTTCCCCCCCACTATGTGGGTTATGTTGTCGATTCTGTCTGCATTTTCCATATTGCAAACACTGCTTGACTACGTGCAAACCAAGGCTTCTTAACTAATCAATTTTAGCCTTCCAATGCAATGGTAGTTTTTAGCATGAATCTCTGCTCATATCATAGTCCAAAATACCTGTCACATACATCCCTATCAAGTGACAAACCACATAGGTATTACAACCTGTTTACTTGAACTGCATTCATTGCATATTTAGCATATGCATTCAAGCTAACAAGAGTAAATAGACAAGCAATTGTGAGCAAAATTTTTTAGTGACCATCAGCCCTTTTCCAGCCAAAAATCGAGTATATATGCCTCAAAACACCCCTACAGCACTTCAGACAGTTACCGTGCATATGGGAGTCCATACATGCCAATCAATACAAAAAGTAATTCATGTACAACAAGTACAAGAGTCAAATAACCTTCTTGCAGGTTGCGGACAGCTCAAACACAATCAAAACAAGGTGTACCTCAGGCCAAAAACTCCTCAAAGTGTCATATACATATGCCACCACAACTGGAAATCAATACATGATCATTTCATCATCCAAAGAGGTCATGTCTTCAAGAGCTAGTGTCATACAATGCATTTACTATTCATAAACGACCAGAGCCATGTCAATACATTTGCTTTCAGCTCCAAACATTAGCATTCAATCCCCTTCTTAGTCCACAAGACATTTACCAAACATATGCCAAGTCATACATCTCACAGGAGCCAACCAAAGTCATGGAGTGCTTCAACATAAACCAATGCTTGTTGCCAAAAATTTATGATAGATTTTCAACCTATCATGAACTCTTAGATATGTGTATTTTCTTCAAGAAATTACAGCTCAAAGACATGAAAAATAATGCATATGTCTTCCAAGATGTATGTATGCTTTAATGAGGTCTATAGGGCATGTCAAATAGCTCCAGTTTCCATCCAAGATCAAGTGTATGCTACCTATTCCCTATTTATAACAGGCATGCACTTAATTTTAGATCTGTACCTCTGTCTCACAGTCCATTTGAGCTCCTAGGCAAGCATTAGAGCTCCAAGGTCTTCAACAACTTTCCAAGCATATTTGCAAGCATTTGATAGCTCAACCAATGCTTGTTACCTTGATTTGCAACCAAGGGAATCGCTTGTTACCTTGATTTGCAACCAAGGGAATCTCTTGCATCAGCAGTGCAATCACGTTGGCAGCTCAACATGAACAATGGCAGCTTGCTCCTCTTCATAGAGATCATGTCTCTTCAATTTTTATGTCTTTTTAACTTTGTTAAGCTGCAGAGAGCCCATCCAAGATGGCTCTGATACCATGTTGAAAGTGAGAGGAGGGTTGAGGCAACATAGAGTAGCAGTGTGCTATCTCCTCTCATTATCACACATAACTGAAGTGAATACAACACTTAGGTCTAATTAACTATCTACACTAACTGTGATTAAACCTAGAGTCACCGACTAATTCAATGTCCGCATATGGAGACAGCTGGACAACAACTAAGTGTCAGGTACACACTACCAAAGATGAAAGAGATTAAAGTCTTAACATGATGCACATAAGGTTCTTCGTCATTCGGCTCCTCCACATAGTGGACTAGAGCATCACTTGGTGGATGGGTTATCTAGGGTCTAGGTAGTCTAGGTATACCTATAGGGTTTATCTCCATCCTAGAAATGGTTGGTTTGGCATCATTAGGTGCTAGGAGAGCCAACGGGGCTCCCCTTACAAAGAATTTTTGTGGCCTATTCGCTAGGTAAGGCTGTCTGTATGGTTGAGACTATGGGAGTCTCCTCAGTAGTTGGCAATGCATGAAATCGTGACCAAACCTACTGCAATTGGCGCAAGGTTGGGACCTCAGGTCCTGAAACTTGGCTGTAGTAGGTGGTTTCTGCCACAATACACACATTGGACATGAGGGCATGTAGGTCGTCTCATCATTTCTTATAATTTGGCTAGCTCCGTCTTTATCTCCGCTAGCTTCAGACTTGCGTCATGCCCTTTCCTTTATCCTGAGAACTTGGGCCTGATCTTTCACTTGATGTTGAAACTCTTTCAGAGTTTCTAGCATTTGTCTCCTCTCGGGGCGAGCTCTTGGAGCTTCTCTCTTTGAGCTAGTCATCCACATTGATTGCCTCGTCGAAGACCCTAGCTAGCGTGTCTCATTGCAAGCTTGAATTTCTTGCCAAGGCCTTGTAGAGTTCCTCACTTCGTATCCCATTGATGAAGACTGTGGAGACCGCCCTTTCGGTAGGTTTCTCACTAGTTGGGATCCTCTTAAAGAGGCTCCACACATGTGTAATGTAGTCTCTGATGTCCTCCTTATCTTTCTACTGACATTCATCAGCCACACGAGGAGGTTATCAGAGTACCCATGCTCAGAGAATCTCTTAATGAAGAGACTCTTGAGGTTGTTGAAGTCAGTACGCTCTGCATAATCCAAACTCGTGTACCAGGTCATCTTATCCTTATCTCCCATAGACCAAAAGTTTGTGAGCGCAAAGCAAGATCAGTGAGGCTATTGGCCTCAAAAACTTGCTCGAACTGCTCCATGAAGCTATATGGGTTATTGTTTGGCTGGTACTTGTCTCGCTGCTTTGCCATGGCAGGGATTCTTAATTGGCTCTTAGAGCCTTGGTTAATGCCTGATCCTACAAGCAACAAGGTTGCCATTATAGTGGCGCTCTACTTGGCGGAAGCGTTGTCTAGTAGTCGCTTCATAAGAAGCTCACTCATCATAAGATCTCCTTCTAGTGCTCTTTACCTTTCTGTGTCAAGTCTTGTCCTATTTCGGCTTGCTAGGACTAACGCTCGTTGAATCTCACACATTTCTATGTTTTGTTGCAAGTTCATGGCTTGCTGCTCCTGATTGTAGTTCACTATACCCTACAAAGCATCCCACGCTAGTCTCATGGCCAAGAAATAACGCAGCTCTCCTAAATCCTTCATCTCAAACTTCTACTTCAATAGCATTTTCACATGAAGGATATCTTCATCACTATCACCTGTCATAATCAAATCATCAACATAAATGACAAGTAGCATAATACATTTCTCTGTTTTTCTCACATAAAGTGAGAAATCTGCCTTGGAAATCTGAAAGCCAATAGTGACAAGATACTATCCTATCTTGTCAGACCATGCTCTAGGTGCTTGCTTCAAGCCATACAAGGCTTTCTTCAACCTGCAAACAAACTCAGGATGAACAGCATGCACATAACCTGGTGGCTGCTCCATATAGACCTCTTCTTGCAAATCACCATGTAAGAAGGCATTCTTTACATCCATCTGATGTAAAGACAATCCCTTTGATGCAGCCATAGCAATGACTGCTCTTACGGTTGCCATCCTTGCAACCGGACTGAATGTTTCTTCATAATTAATGCCATATGTTTGTGCATACCCCTTGACTACTAATCTTGCCTTGTATCTGTTCACATAACCATTTGCATTGTGCTTCACCTTATAAACCCACTTACAACCAATTGCATTCTTATCTTTAGGCAAAGGTACCAATTCCCATGTAGCATTTGCTTCCAAAGCATCCATTTCTTCATCCATGGCTTTCTCCCATTTTTCTTTTCCCATGGCTTGCTCAAAAGAAGTGGGTTCTGGTTTCTGTATCACTTTGACTATATAGGCATAGTGAATGGCTATAAATCCATCATATTTCAGCCTATCCACAAGATACCTAGCTCTGGTAGACCTGCGCAAAGTAGGCTCACTTTCAGGTGCTCTCAAAATATCCCTAGTCTTCCTTACTCCAGGTGTAACAATAGAAGGAATACCCAACTCATCATCAAGGCTCTGTTCTGAGCCACTGGATTCACCATCCACATAAGAGTGACCTGCATTCACATCAAACATGGGCTGATCTACCTTATCTTTTCCTTTTCGTGAAACCTACATACCACTATCTGCATTGTTTTGAGGTGATTCTCCTGATCCCAATCTGCCTGTCCATGGTGAAGAATGTGAACCACTGCTAGAGGACACTCCAGGTCCACTAATATTTTGTGACTACTGCTGTTAAATCTGTGCAGCATTACCATTTTGTGCATCTACATCATCAATCACATTTACTGATTTATACCAGCTACTCGTCTCATCAAAAACAACATCTCTGCTCACTGTAAACTTACGAGTAGAAGGGTTATAGCATCTATACCCTTTCTGCTGTAGAGAGTAACCAATAAAGATGCACTTCTCAACTTTTGGATCCAACTTGGATCTCAACTCATCTGGCACATGAACATAGGCAATGCAACCAAAAATTTTCAAATGAGAAATATCTGGTTTCCTACCAGTATACCTCTCCTTTGGAATCATCCCATGTATTGCTGCAGTGGGAGTCTTGTTCATTATGTAGACTGATGTAGCAACTGCTTTAGCCTAGTAAAAATTGGGCAAGTCTTTTTCGTTGAGCATGGCACGAGATACCTCTCCAATATGCCTATTTTTCCTTTCTGCAATTCCATTTTGTTGTGGGGTATGACTGCATGAATATTACTGCTTTTTGCCATGCTCCTGCAGGAAGCTTGCAAACTCATTTGAGAGGTACTCTCCCCCTCCATCTGACCTTAGGAGAGTTTGCTGTATATTCTGATTTCTACCACGGCCTCCAGATCGGCCTCCTCTACCTCTGCCTCTACCTCTTCCAGCATTTGAGTAGAAGACAGTTTCCTTTGAAGTTCCTCCTGAAGAAGATGTACCACCATTTCTCTGCTCCTCAGAAATTAGAAGAGTATTCAACTCTTCAAAATCAGAAAATCTTTCACGGACGGAAATGGATGTTCGAAACTGTGCATAATCCTTTCCTAGACCATTCAAGGTCACAGAAACTAAATCATCATCTTCCACTGGCGACCCAATGGAAGCAAGTGCATCTGCAATCTTCTTCACCTTCATGTGGTAGTCATTGATGATCATACTTTCTCTTTGCACATTGTGCAACTCTTGCTTGAGCTGCATTTTCCTGGCTTGAGTATTTGTGCTATACATTTTTGACAAAGTATCCCATGCCTCCTTTGGCATACTTGCATCCTGAATATGCACAATCATAGAGTCTGAAATACTGATAGACAACCAGTACATAACTTTTCTGGCTCTCTCATGCCATCCTTTAAATGCCTGCATTTGCTGTTGATTGGGAACATCAGGAAGAACTGGTTCTTCTTCATTTCCTGCAATGAATTCCCAATATCCTTTTTCCATAAGGAAATTCGTCATTCTAAACTTCCATGCTTGGAAGTTGTTATTGTCAAGCTTTTCAGTGACAATCTGTGAAAGATAATCAGACGCCATTACAGAACACTGCAAAAAATTCTGTCACTGTAAAAAACACAGCTTCAGCCTCACAAGGGCAAATCTGCAAAATTGATGAAAGTGGTATTTGACCACGCAGTCACTTCCTAGTGACGATTTTGCATCACCAGGCAACATGGATGATTCTGTAACTCCTAATGTCTTTGCACACAGGCATACGATACAATTTCTACGGTAACTTTTCACTGACCTGTAGAATGGTGGTTGCACAGCATAAAATAGGGCCTTTTCCTGAGTGCGTGCAGAAAACTTCCACCTCCAAAACACGCCCCGAAATGGCCTCAAATAAAAAAAACAGGGCAACCAAGAGCTAAAGCCCTCTCCCATAGCATATACTGCCCTCTTGCTACACCGCGAAGGGTGTCTCAATCTGAGACAATGCACTCTTGCAATTTTCGGCTGTGCTACCTGTAGAGACTTGCTCCCAAAGCAGAAAAATGAAAGCAACACTGGTCCTCTTACCAGAACACTACGAACTTGGTTTGCTGTCTTGAGCTCCTTACCACGAGCAAGGCTCTGATACCATGTCAAGATTGTGGGAGAGAAGGAAGAAGTCTCACTTGTAGCTTTCTCACTTGCACAATGGGGGAATACACAAAATGGTGGAGGCTGAAAACAGTTTTCCTCTTCTTAGTTGTGTAAGCAAAAAAGAACACTAGTACATAGAAATAGAAGAACCCTATATATGGGTCTCAAACCAAACTCAACTAACTAAGGTAGCATACTAACTGAGCCACGAACTAGAATAGATAAGGATAGCTGTCATCTAGCTATTATTCATGAGCGGTGTACCAATTGCATCTGCAGCTAACAAATCGGTGACATAAATGCACAACGGTCACCTTGGCATATCACGAGTGGAGCTCGATATCTCAACACTTGAAGCCTTCATATCTCTCTTTATAGGCCATATTTCTTAGTGCTTCCTTCTAGGGGGTTGTTTCTTTGCTCAAGGTGCTAGTTCTTGGCACCTTAGAGTGCAACATTGGCCATTGTATGCTCCAATGTTGCTTAAACTCATTCTCCCTGCCTGTCTGCACCCTACTCCTGGTCGTACCATCGATTCTCCTCCTCTACACTATGATATGTATTGCAAGCATAGGACAAAGAAAGCCCATTGTCTAAGCTTCCTCTAACTCAAATATCTCGGCAAGTAATCAACTCCACAAGCTATTGTCACAAAAAAATCAGTCGCCTACTTCAAAACCCTAATATCCACCATACCCATCTTATTTCAAGCTCAAAACCACTTCATTTTTTCACTCCTCTAGACTCAACAAAGATTTTGCCACTTAGATATGAAGGTTCCAACATCAAATCAAGGAGGGGAAGACTTGGATTTAGAAGAACTTGGAGGATTTTGCAAATTTGGAAGAATCAAAGAAGAAACATAGTGTCCATAGAAACTCATCTAGTGCTCTTAGCACTTGTGTCTTTTGACACATCTCAATCTGATAAATTTTTGAGTTGATTTGTTGCTATCTCTGCCACTCTATCATGGGGAAAGACTCTCCAACTATTTGATTCAATGGAGTCAGGTTTCACACTTGGCAAACCCGCATCAAACTCATCCTGATGAAGAAGGGCCTATGGGCCATTACCAATGGAAAAGAAAAGAAGCCCCAGGATGCAACTCTTGCAACTACTTGGCAAAAGAATGATGAAAAAGCACAATACATCATCAAATTGGAGTTGGATGACAGCTACATCCATCATGTGGATGCTTGTGACACATCCCATGACACTTGGGATAGATTAGATACATTGTTTGGTGCGCAGTCCAAGTCCTCAAAGTATGGTTTACTAATTGAATTCTTTCGACTTGATATGAAAACTAATACATCCATGGCATCTCATCTAAACTACATGAAAAGTTTCCTAACCCAGCTTGCAAGGATAAATCTCAAGATGGATGAAGATATTTGTATTGGTGTGTTGTTAAAAAGCTTGCCTCCTGACTATAATAATGTGTCAACTACATTTATCAACATGCCTAGTCCTAATCTGGCTTATATTAAGGCCTCCTTGGTAGAAGAAGGAAAGAAGATAAAATCCAAAATTGCAAAATCCAATGCTAACAAGGAATTTTTTAATCTTTTCATGCCATGCCCTAGGTGATTGTTTTAGCCTATACAAGACCTTAGAAGCTTGCACAAATAGTCTGGATGATTCTCATTCACATAACCAGGTGACTTTTCCACATAAACTTCCTCTTGCAACTCCCTATGCAAGAAGAAATTCTTAACATTCACTTGATGCGTGATCCAATCTTTCGATTTAGCCAACTACTATGATAGCCCTTAGAGTGTCCATTTTAGCCATTGTAGCAAAGGTCTCCTCATAATCAATATCATGAGTCTATGCATACCCTTCGGCAACTAGCCATGCCTTATAGTGCTCAATAGATCCATCTATCCTTGTAAACCCATTTGTAGCCAATAACTTTCTTGTCTTTAGGTAAGGGCACCAACTCCCATGTGTCATTATCCATAAGTGTAGCCATTTCTTCATCCATAGCATGATCTCAATACTCATTACCCACTCCATCTTCAAAACAAGTAGGTTCCACATCCTGCACAATATTAACCATGTATGCATAGTGATGAGCTACATAGCTATTATATGTCAATTGTTGGATTGGCTTTCTCACTCTACTTTACCTTTTCTACACAGCCACACTCTCATACTTATCAACCCAATTTCATTTTACATTACTGTTACCAGCTATCCATTTCATAAAAAAACATCCTTGCTAACTCTCGATCTCACGTGTAGTAATAGGGTTATAACATCTATACCCCTTCTACTCAAGAGAATATCCAACATTTTTCTGCTTTGGGATCCAAGTTACTGTGCAACTCATCAAGAATATGCATACAATCAATATATCCAAATACTTTCAGATGGGATAGATTTAGCTTTCTACTTGTAAACTTCTCTTCAGGTGTCATACCATGTACAATAGTAGCGGACATCCTGTTCATAATGTGTACAGTAGTAACAACTGCTTCAACCCAATAGTAATGAGGCAAGTTTCTTTTTGACATCAATGCATGGGCCACCTTTGCAATATGCCTATTTTTTCGCCCCAACAACTCCATTTTGTTGCGGAGTATATCTATATGTATAGTGCGTCTATATACAATCTTTTTACAAAAATTCAAAAAACTCAATAGAGATATTCTCCCCCTTCATCCAATCTTAGGCATTTAATATACAACCATGTCCCCTTCTCAACCAAAGCCTTAAAGCTTTTTAAATGATTGAACACCTCACTTTTCTCACACATAAAGTAAACCCATACTCTATGAGTATGATCATCAATAAACGAAATGTAATATCTACAACCACTCAAAGTTGTAGTCTTTGTAGGATCCCACACATCAGAATGTATTAATTCAAGTGAATTCTTGCATATATGCTACTATAAACTAAGGCAAATCAAGTAAGGTGGAAGAGCTTCTTACATGTTGCTTGCTTGCTTACTTTCCTGCTCCAATGCCTTCACCTCAGCCTTCAATCGAGCTCCACACAGTTGTGGGACACTTCTAGTACCATGAAAACAGAAAAGAGGGGAGAGAACTGAAGCATGCGCGCACACACACACACAAGCCGTGGAGACTTGAAAACACAGAGAGATAGGACTAAAATCTTCTTCTTCTTCACACAAAATAATTAAGTCTACAATATGATAAGAGACTAATATGAAAGTACCACAACATATGTATACACGGTCAACACTAAGTGTGAACTTGTTAGGAAAGAAGAAGTGGCACAATAAATGTGCCATGGACTACATGGGTGTAGTCTAGCTGTAGAATCACTAGTGTATCCTCATGTCAGTCACCTAACACGCTAGTGAGTAATATTGTGCCACATCACCAAGGCACATAGTGCATGCCAGCTCATGTAGAGCTCGACATTTCAACAATGTCCAATGTTTGCACTATGAAGGTAACCACCTACTAGTAGAATGCCCAAAATCCAAGCCTAGGATATGCACTAATTGTGGGAGATATGGGCATGAAGCTATCCAATGTGGATTGCCATGATGCTTGCCTTACTAGCAACCATACCAATGGTAGTATCCGATGAGTTGACAATTTTAATTTGGACAAGGGTCTCCATTATCTCTTTTAGTACCCAATAAATAAAGACCGATTGGCATACCTAGATCTCTTGTATTGATCATAACACTACCACAAAATGATGCTCCCATGCATTATCTTGAGGAGATACTAGAGGAACAAACTAAAATGAACCGTTATATATAATACGATGAAGAGTAAAGTCCAATTCTTATGGACTATAAGCTAATTCAAGTGGTGTCATTGGGCAGAGGGATTGAATGAGGATAAGGAGGAATGCAGTTACAAGAAGTAGTGACCTATTGGAATTTCAATAATCTTCCATGATCTACCAAAGTGCTTCATAAAGTTCAAGAAAGGTGATCAAATAGTGGCTAGGAGCCAAGAGACAAGGGCATGCTAGTGAACCCATCGAGAGACCTGCCAAGGTCAAGGAAGTCAACCTAGCTAGTGAAGGGGACAAACCCTAACCTATATTTATATTAGATGAACAAATTGAGGAGGACGAGGAGGATAAACTCATCTATCCTTTAAAGAAATTCTTAAATGAGTTTGTTTGGTCCATGGAAGACTTGAAAGGTATTGACCCTAGCATTGTGACTCATAACATCCCTATGATTTTGAATGCAACACCAACAAATCAAAGACCTTATGTCATGAATTCTAAGCATACTCATGTGGTAAAAGAAGATATTGACAAGCTCTTAAGTGTGGGATTGATTTATGAGATCGAACACACTGACTAGGTATTGCCATTGTTATAGTACTCAAAGGGAATGGAAAATTAGAATGTGCATAAACTACAAAAAAGTGAATGCAACAACAAAGAGAGACAATTATCCTTTGCATTACACAGAGTAAATTCTTGAGAGAGTGGCAAAGAAGGAAATGCACAAATTCATTGACAGGATTCTAAGATATAACCAAGTACAAGTCCACCCAAATGGTAGGCACAAAAAGGCATTTGTTATAGAATGGGAACTGTGCTTGGCTACACAATGATGCCATTTGGAAGACAAATACCCCTTCTACCTTTCAATACCTTATGTATGCTATCTTTAACAATATTCTCTTTAAGTGGTTGAAAGTATTCTTTGATGATCTATGTGTTCACACCAATTGGGAAGAGTACCTAGAAAAAAAATTTGCATTGTCTTTGAGAGGTGTAGCCAATATGGTCTCTCACTAAACTCCTTGAACTGCCAATTTTGGGTCAAACATGGATGCAAACTAGGGCACATTCTATCAAGGAATGGGATTGCCACCAACTTTTCAAAAGTCAAGTGATTGTTGACCTCCCACCTCTAACCAACTACAAGGGAGTGTAGTGCTACCTTGGCCATATGGGATACTATCAATGGTTCATGCTAAACTATACATTAATTGCTTGACCCTTGTACAAACTATTGATTATGTTTGAGTGAACTTACAAATGCCAACAAGCTTATGGGAAGCTTAAACATGCTCTAACTTCAACACCGATCTTAAGGGCCCCAAATTGGTCAATCACCTTCCATGTCCGTATTGATGCTTCAAAATTTGCTGTGGGGGCAAATATGGATTTTCCAATGAGCGTTGTAGATAGGAAACTCATTGATACAGAAATGAACTACTCAATGAGAGCAAGAAGGATTGGCTATGGTGTTTGTGGTTAAGAAGTCTAGGCATTATCTTTTGGCAACACAATTCACTTTCTTTTTGCATAATCAGGCATTGCTTTATCTTGTAAATAAACCATGTGCAATACAATGCATTGCCACATGGCTACTACTTTTGTTAGAGTTTGACTTCTAAGTGGTAGTGTGTAAGGGTAAATAGCAATATATGGCTGACCATATATCCTATATAGCCACTAGAGAAGCAACTCAATAAGGCATCATAGATAATTTTCATGACACCCATGTCTTCAACGTCTCTAGCAAAGAAAAGCTATATAAAGTAGACCTCACACCCTACTGGGCAGACAACATAGTGTAGATTTTTGAAAAATGAATCCTAGATTATCTTGTTGAGAAAGCTAGCCTAAGCTAACTCATTCTAAAGATTCAACCTTCTCAATTAATTGATGGTTAGCTTTATCGATTAGAATAAGATGGTTTATTGAGATGGTGTGTCTGTGAATATGAAATGCATCATGTGCTCATAGAGGCGCATGGGGGAATTACAAAAGGACACTTCACTAGAGATACTACTACACGAAAAGTTCTTCAGTCTCAATTATCGTGGCCTACGATTTTTTTGCAATATTGCCAAGTTTATCAAGCATTATGATGAGTGCTAGCATACAGGGGTACCCATTTGGAAGGAGAAGATGGAGTTGATACAAGTGATAGCATACGCATACAAACCATTTGAGAAATGGGGCATTGACTTCATCGGTTCCATTAGCCCTATAACCCAATACTCACAAGCCAAATGCATAATTGTAGCACACTGACTAACTCATGAATTGGACTGAAGTGTGATAAACTAGAAAGAATGACACTAGGACAATAACAAAGTTTCTTTATGAGTAAGTGATTTCTAGATTTGGCTTCCCCATTGAACTAGTAAGAAATTAGGCATGCATTTCATCACCAAAGTCGTTGCTCATTTGCGATCCACCTTCCTAGTAATCCATAAAAAGTTATCCCCATATTACCCATAGGCTAAAGGTCAAGTTGAAGTGACAAAGAAGGTCTTAGTGAATGTGTTAACAAAGTCAGTCTTAGCCTCACATACTTACTAGGATAACAAGTTGATGGCAGCATTGTGGGTATATCTATAATGTGTCGCCCAAGCTTTTCTTGGTGTGGTAGTACATTCTCAGTAGCCCATCAAGAGACGTCCTAGGAAGCATCATTTGGGCTTTTGATAAAACCGTCGGAGTTTGCTAACTAGACTCGCTTGAGTCTACCCCGCAGTGGAAGTTCTGGCCACTCCCACGAGGACCGACCTGAGTTTTTTTGGTTAAATCTATTACTAGAGGCTAATTAGTAGTAGTGGATTCTAAAGTGATGCGAATCAAGATTTCTGGTTTCTAATGGTCCATCAAGTGCAATTTTTATTCCTTCGTAGGAAAGCTCTCAGTTTACTGAGACCACTAGCCACATAGGTCTAGATTCTTCATCCTCCCACTTCCCTCGAGAGAGTAGTTTTAGCTATCTAATTACCTACCACTTTAAGTTCAACATATTGAAATAGCTTCTTTGAATTATCTCTTGATACAAATTTGTTACACGCCCTTAATTCATGACAAAAAAATAGAGTAAAGCAATTCCTTCTTAATAGTTCCTTTCAAAAAAATGACATTTTATAAATATTATATTGTTCAAAGGTATTATTCTCTCCAAGTTTCATTCCCTATTGGAACTTCCAAACATAGTTTGGAAATCAAAGGGTAATTGGCAGTTCTTCGTAAGAGCCCATTTGAGTTTATGACTAGAGCCCCTTTGGTATCCTCACCTCCTCCTGCCGACTAGAGCTCCCTAGGACAAGACCTTTCGCGTCATGATTGGTCTAAATTCACTAACATGAAACAAAAAAAGGAAAACCCCTTGGACTAGGTTTTATTCATGCTGGCCTTGGGGAGCTCTAGCACCATCAAGAATGCTGCCTTAGTTGGTGTTCTGTGTTCACTGGAATACTACCTCAGTCCGGTGATCTGTACTCATTCATCCATCTTTTAGCCTGATGATTTTAGGAAAGATCAGTACCTAGCTTACAATCATAAATATCTTATTTCAAATGCATTATATATAAACTTTTTAACAAGTTTATTTCCAAGATAAATAATTTCTTTTCAAAAATAATATCATCGAGGCAAATAAGCATAAGTGGCAAAATAACTTCAAGACAAATCAACATAAGTGGCAAGATAACTTTGAGATAATTCAACATAAGTGGCAAAATAACTTTGAGACAAATCAACATAAGTGGCAATACCTTCAATAGTCTTCATGGACTTCCTCTTCCTTGGGGATTAGTTTAGACTGAATGTAAGTAAGAATTTCATACTTGAGGATAACTCCCTTCGTGTTTCGTGGGTCTTTGCCCACAATAAAAGAAAATCCTGGTTAGTTTAATTATGAACAGTATCATTTGGCAATTGCATCTCAATGTCTCTTATATACCAAGGATTAGTGTCCGTTATTACCCATCAAAGATTTTGTTTGATCGACACAAAAATTAGAAATATTAAATCTTTTAGGGACACAGTACCCTCCTTGTACTCCCTTAGGTTCATCTTGTATAGACCCAAGTTACCCCTTGGAATTTGCAGTTAAGAATTCCTCAAAGAAATTATATGCATGAATCAAATAAAATCTTATTTTACGCATGCAAATTCTATTGCCTATTCATGGGATGAAGGCCTACTAGCTATTTTTATTTGAGAAAAATAGTACATGAGGATCCATGACGGGTGCTTGGTTGATAGTATTTGTAGCTTCGTTTGTAATCCCCATACTCACCAGTTTGTTTTTGTAGTAATTGTGTCTGCAACATTATTGGCTGCTCCTGCCTTCGCAACCTTCGTAGCCTTCTTCTTTAGAGCCATGGTCTTTAATTGCGAGATCGCAAAAAAGGAGAATTTGACGAAGGAGCTTGGGGGTAATTAGATTGACGGAATTTTTGATTGCTGGGGGGGGGGGGGAAGCAATTACCAAGAATTTTAAGAAATCTAGAAGAGTCTTAATTCCATAGGGGAATAGGATAGAAGGGACGGAGGAATTGAATTCGAGAGCTCGCCCGCAGAGTATCCTCCTTGTCTTCTTGATGAGAAATTTCCATGCTCGCGCTTCTCTTGCCCCACTCTCTCTTGCTCTATATACCTGAGAAGGGCCTCTCCTCTCTTGCTCCGACTACCCTCGATAGCTCCCCATGCCTTGTATTTATAGCTAAATTGGAGAAGAAGGGTTGTGGCTAAGAAGAAGAGCTCTTCATGGAAGGGATCTTGGCAAAATCAGCAATCTGAAGCTTCCAAGATGCAATCTGATGGTTTTGTTGGCTTCGAAAGGGAGGTAAAACCCAAAGATACTTGAGGACACCTGGTCAGAATTCTTCCAGATCACTCCTTCTTCTTCTCCTTGTTGTTGTTTGCTACTACTTGTAAACTGTGATTTGTGATGCACCCGATTTAGCCAATTCTTCTTTTTGCATGAAATCTCCAAAACTGACTGAAAAAGCCACTTTTTTTTTTGCAAGACACCCTATTCTAGAAGTTTCCATAGCTTTTTAGGATATTAACAAAACAAATAATATCCAAAACATAAAAAAATATGCAAATTTTGTCCAAAAATCTAGTATTTTTGGACCATCCATACTATAGACACTGACACTAATGACTAATATGGCTCATAATTCTTATTCATGTGGTAACTTCCGTGACAGGTGGCTGTAGTTCTTGTCAATCCAAAAATTGTTGGGTTACGATCCTCGGGTCTTTTTGCTCGAGATCTTCTATATTTAATGATTTAGAGTTCTTTAAGTCCATTATGCAAGAAGTTGAGAAGATTTTAAATCAAAGTCGGGATATCACATCCTCTCCCCCTTAGAGAGGAATCGAGATGTCCTCATCTCGAATGAAATTGAGGATATTGGTTACATAGTGATTCATGGTCAATCCAAGTGGCATCCTCTTTAAGGTAGTCTTTCCACTGGATGAGATATTCTCTAAGGGTTTTGCTTCTTAGAGTCTTCTCCCACATGTAAAGCATATTTTCTGGTTGAAGTTTGAGGACTCCCTGACTTGGCATTACAATTTGTTGGTCGTTATGTACATGGTCTGGGTTAGGGACATATGCTTTCAATAGACACTGACATGAAACACATTATGTACTTTCAAGTTATTAGGGAGTTGCAGCTTGTAGGCATTTGGTCTTAGATACTTTAGCACCTTATATGGCCCACAATACCTGGGACTTAGCTTCTTGAATTCCCCCAAAGATAAGGAACTTTTCTTCGGGTGAACTTGTAAGAAAACCATGTCACCTTCTTTGAAGATGTGTTCTTGCCTTTGTTGATTGGCATATGCCTTTTGTTGATCCTTTGTGGCTTGAATATCTTACCTTATAGCTTTCATTTGCTGAACAATATATTCCAACATTTACCTAGATGCTTCTACCCATAGGGTAGGATCGGAAAAAATTAATGGTGTAAGACAATCTTGCCTATATAGTGCCTGAAAAGGAGTCATCTGAATACTTTGATGATATGATTCATTGTAAGAAAATTCAACTAAGGGTAGATATTGAATCCACTATTTGGATTCCCTATTGCAATAAGCCCTCAGTATATCCTCAACAACTTGGTTGACCTGCTATGTTTGACCATTGGTTTAGGGATGATAAGCAATACTGAAGAAGAGCTAGGTTCCTAGAGCTTCAAACAAACTCTTCCAAAATTTTGAGGTGAAGAGAGAATCACGGTCACTAATGATTCTTTGGGGTAATCCATGTAACCTAAAAGTTTCCTTAATGAAAAGCCTGGCGATATAATCAGAAACCTTGTAATTGGTTTTTGCAAGAACTTTTGTTAGCATATCAATGACTACCATTATGGAGTTATATCCTCCTTGTACCGACACAATACCTGGGACTTAGCTTCTTGAATTCCCCCAAAGATAAGGAACTTTTCTTCGGGTGAACTTGTAAGAAAACCATGTCACCTTCTTTGAAGATGTGTTCTTGCCTTTGTTGATTGGCATATGCCTTCTGTTGATCCTTTGTGGCTTGAATATCTTACCTTATAGCTTTCATTTGCTAAACAATATATTCCAACATTTACCTAGATGCTTCTACCCATAGGGTAGGATCGGAAAAAATTAATGGTGTAAGACAATCTTGCCTATATAGTGCCTGAAAAGGAGTCATCTGAATACTTTGATGATATGATTCATTGTAAGAAAATTCAACTAAGGGTAGATATTGAATCCACTATTTGGATTCCCTATTGCAATAAGCCCTCAGTATATCCTCAACAACTTGGTTGACCTGCTATGTTTGACCATTGGTTTAGGGATGATAAGCAATACTGAAGAAGAGCTAGGTTCCTAGAGCTTCAAACAAACTCTTCCAAAATTTTGAGGTGAAGAGAGAATCACGGTCACTAATGATTCTTTGGGGTAATCCATGTAACCTAAAAGTTTCCTTAATGAAAAGCCTGGTGATATAATCAAAAACCTTGTAATTGGTTTTTGCAAGAACTTTTGTTAGCATATCAATGACTACCATTATGGAGTTATATCCTCCTTGTACCGAGGGTAATCCAACTATGAAGTCCATGCTAATATGCTTCCATTTCATTTGAGGGATGTTAAGTGACTGGAGCTTTCCTGGTAACTTGACACACTCGGCTTCAATTTGTTGATAGTTTAGGCATTCGGTGACATACTTGAGTACATCACCCTTGAGTTTTTTCCAGTATAAGCTTCTTTTGCAAGTATTAAGAGTCTTAGCATAACTAGGACGACCCGAAAATGGGAAATCGTGAGCTTCCTACAGTATTTTCCTTTTAAGTCCCTGACCTGCAGGAATACATAGTCTTGTCCTGTAATAGCAAGTGCTTTGGTCCTTGCACCACTGTTTCCACCAAACATGGGCATCTCCTGTGAGTTTTAGCTTGGGATCATGGCTTGATTTGATGGTGTAGTCCCTGCAACAGTGAAATAGTCCTCCATAGATTCTATCCATGTTTGTGCTTCAATTGGAATGTCCCTTCATTTATCATCAAACTTCGGTGGCTTGCATTGCTTGAGAAGACATTTCTTCTCTTGGGCTTATGTAGTATTGAGGTTCGGGGCGATGTTCTCAAAATTATGCAATTTTATAATCAATTTTCTTTCCAACCATATTCAGAAAAAAAAAAGATATTCACTTGCTTACTCTACCTCATAAAATTTGGAGGGAAATTATGCACTACTTGATTAGGAGGAATTTTGAAAAATTGCAAACAACACATCCTCTCCACCAATACAAGATATCTACTAGGTAAACAAAGAGCAGGATATCCAACTGTTGAGGATCAATAGTCACATTTACATTCATGCATAGCTTTGGTATCAACTTCTGATCATTATGTGAATGCCGATGCATATATGCAAGATACCAAGCTAAGTGAGCAGTCAATCTCATTGGAGGATTGGAAGACTGTGAATGCTCCTGATCATTATGTGAATGCCTATGCATATATGCCAGATACCAAGCTGAGTGAGCAGTCAATGTCATTGGAGGATCGGAAGACTGTGAATGCTCCTGAACAAAATAAAAGTTGTTTTGAAAAGCTTGGTTAGCAATCATCCATTCTCCTCGAATCAATGGTCAATTGATTTGAGGTTTTGTAAGTGAATCTCATGCACTCCATCCTTGTCTTCTGGGAATCATTTGATCAAAGCCTACATACCCACTAATCAATTGAGGGGAATGAGGGATAGAAGTAGTAGGAGAGGGAAGAGAACCATTGAAAGAGGATGAAGGGATGGGTAAGCAAAATCATAAAAGGAAGAATGTGCTAAAGAAGGATTATCTGAGAACTTAGGAGAATCTATTAAAAAGGATGTTAATAAGTAGGCTAGAAAAGTGGAATGAATAGTCATAGATGGGGAAGGACAAGACGAACAAGGGGAAAATACTCGATCCTCAATAAAAGAACATTGAGTGAAAATAGGAATTAAAGGAACATCTTGAGGTTGAAAAAGAAAAGGTAAAATAACTAGTGAGTTAGATTTATAAAGGGAAAGATAAGCATCATATCTATGGGCCATCTATTGATAATACGATAAGCTAGGAAAACTGATGGACCTAAGACAGATCAATGATGGTAAGCATCAAAGAAAGATAAATCAAAAGGAGATTATTTTGAAAGGTGGGCTAAGAGGTCCACCTCAATTGGTTAGTGTTCCACACGTGAACAGAGGCTTTATTTTGACATTGATTCAGGAGCACATAGTCAATCTTTGTATGCCAAGAGGTTTCGCAGCAATCAGCAACTTTAGAATAATAGGCCTAGAACATTCGATCAATTTGCAACTCCAAATATCTGACATATAATGTAGCTTGTCTTATCACATCCCCTATATACCAAGCTAAATCTTCATCATTTGGAATTAATAAATCACCTCCCAAGTACATATAAGACATCAGCATAGTGTATGTAGTCATAGGGTCTTCAAAAACCATTCTAGCCACTTCAGTCAATAAATTAGCAGACCAAGCTCCAACCATCCTCTGGAAGAGATAAATCCATCATTGAAAGCTTGATATAGAAGGCCAGCTTGTGTTGCTAATAATGAACAAAGAAAGAAGATATGGAGGAACAAACTCCTAAAACTACTCAAAAGAAGACCATAATAAATCCATTCTAGACTGAAGTCTTTCCACCTTGGCTTGGAATAAGGGGCATAAGGTAGCATTCCTTTGAAGGATTGTAAAATCCATAGGGGATAAGGAAGGAATTGCCTGTATAGTAGGACTATACAAAGTAGAACGAGATTGAGCCAACTGTTCCTTAAGTTGTTGAATCTGAGTGTTGCTCTATTCTAGGGTGGTATTAGTTTATTTAAGCTCTTCTGTTTTGCCATCTATCAAATCTTTAAAATCCTAATACTCCTGCGACAATATATCCCTCAACACCATATTGGAAAATATGGGAATTTTCCATAAGTTTGGGACAATTGGTCAAATCTTTGGATTTGTCATAACTTGAACACTATAACTCCAAATTGAGCAGTCTATAGCTCAATAGATTCCATTTTTCAAGTGCTTTCCAATGATAGGTCATATCATATGGTTTTGAGAAACTTATGGACATGTTATCTAGGTGCAACCTTTTTAGTATTCAAAAAATGGGAATTGGGAGATTTCCAAACTCACTAATATTGTGTTCCTCTCCTCAGTTACACTAACCACTTGGGATTTAGAGTTAGTTAGCTGAGTTTGCAAACTAGAAATCTCCACTTTTTGAGCATGAATAATCTTCGTCTGCTGCTCCATCAGGGTACAAAGATAAAAAAATCCTTCTTAAGTAGAAGCTAACTCATCATTCGCTTTATTCAACTCTTCTTTGGTCTGTTGAACTTCTTCATAACAAGAAGAATAGAGTTGCTGGATACATACAGTCACCAAGAGTTCAATAGAACTTTGGATATCCTTGCATAAGAAATGAATTACATCTCCTATCACTCACCAAGCATTGTACAAAGGGAATGGAAATCTATAGAGTACCATCTCAATGTGCTCTCGACATTGTGTGGAAAGCTAGCAGTTGATTGCTAGAGTAAACAAAAATGGAGATTGGAGGAAAAGCTAGGGCTAATTCAGCCACTTGTTTAAGTCGCTTACTCTGAATTACCACGGGCAGGAGGGGATCAAGATCCTCAATAACAACATCAATACTTTCAGTAGGAGGAAGAGGAACCTCTGGAACATCAACTAGTAAGGTAGAAACTTCCTTTGCAGGGGTAGCATATGCCAAGAAAACAGAACGATAGGATCCAAATGTGACATTAGTCACATTACCCCTTGTGGCTCTGACAAAATGTTGATCCATCTTTGACAAGAGATAGGAACTCCAATCAATAGTAATTCCTTTCAACACCATTCAGAAAGCTGTGAACAACTCTGTAGAAAGGTAGTTAGAAGGTGTTTTGGCAGGCATAAACATATCCTGAAGGAATTGGCATAATTGCTTCTAGATAAGATTAGAGATCATGGAGACACTAACACTTGAAGTAGTAATAACCCTCTTAGGGTCCAATACATCCTGGGTTTGCTTCTGCAACAACTTGAGAATATCCTCGTTAGAGAACAATTATTGAGCAGTAGGAAAATGATCTCCTTGATATGGTAGAAGAATGATTGAAGATGCCAATATAGGTTATAATTTTGGTTAAAAAAAGAAGCAATATTAGTTACTTTCATTAAAATAAATCACCCATTGCAAGATGGAAACAAATTAGCTATTCTTTTCACCTATTTTTGGCCTTTAAATGTAAATTATGGCATTGCTTAGATCTTATCACATAAGCTATTAGGCCTCAAATGGATAACTATTCCTCTAGTAGGACTAGACCTCTTGTTATAAGAGGCTAAAAATTGATAAGCACAAATATCAATATCCTCCGGGATCAGCGGCAAGGAAAGTGTCACAAACTTGTCTAAGCTTGCCTTATTGATAATATCTAAATCCAGCAATAATGAGTTGTCATGAAACACCAAAGGAACATAGTGGACTGGGAGAGAAGTACGAGGCCCCATTCAGATGATTCATACACACCACACTAACACACAAACAATCACAAAGAATGCCTACAAAACAACCAAAATAACAGGAGATAAGATATCGACCACAAAAACTCACATAAATTGAACCACTAATTGACCACCCCAAGCAATCCACATCCTAGAAAATTTTTGGCATAACCTTTACACTTATGTGACTAAAAGCTTCATGCGATGCAAATATACAAGCACCCAATATCCTCGTATCACACACAAAAGGAAAAGAAATACACACTGTATTCCCAATTCTAATCAAATAACAAATAAAAACCACCAAACCAAAATCCAAATCGACTGTTGACCAAACTGAACTGACCAAGACTACTAATAAAGGACTTCAAATGACTACAACATTACCCACCCACGTAATGCGTTTATTAAAAAGGGTAATGTGCAATGTGAGGGAAAAGGGGGATTTAATTGTAATTTCATTTTACAATTGAATTATCAAAGGGTAAACTTTTTTTATTAGGTGATAAACCTTAATAAGAAAACAATGGTTTATTTTATCCATTAAAAATTTATGAAGTTGACAATGCTTATTAACATCCAAGACTACGTCTCGAATTTGGGTCTCTAAATGCAAGTTCATTTTTATAAATTAATGTGTATGGAACACTTTTTATTTAGTATGTGCACTTGTCATGGCAAGTTTATTTTATGAGAGTTAGATTTTAGAAGTTGAGCCGTGCTTAAAGCATTTGAGGCCGTTTTTGGAGTAGAAAGTGCTCGGATAGTACCAAAGACCAAATTTTGATGAAAAATCAAATGGTGGCAGATGGCCGATGAGTTGTAGGTTTTTTAGATGCATTTCAACGTCAGGAATCCAACGCAAGTCTTGGTTCGTCGATCGGAGGTCATTTGACCCCCTATTTAATCCCCGCAAGGTTTGGCGTTCTAAAGCAGCTATTGGATTCAAGAGCCAAAAAGTGTGTGACGAAGGCCAAGATGATGGATCTCGATGCTGTGAAGCTACCTGTCGAGTCGGATCTCGAATCTGAGTCCGTTTGCCCCCTCTAAACCAAAATACCCACTTGCCGAGAAGTGTGAACACAAAGGATATGAATCGGTTATTTTAATGATTTAACCTTAAGTTTTATTTAACATGCCTTAAAAGGAAAAAACTGACAAGCCAGGGGGGCCCAAATTTTTTTGCACCCTCTCAAAATCTAACTGATGCCTCTTCGATGCTCAATCTTTCTAGAGAGAGAGAGATTGTTGATCCACACAGAGAGAGGAAGTTGATGCCTCTCCGATGCCTAGAGAGAGAGAGAGATTGTTGATCCACACAGAGAGAGGAAGTTGATGGCTATAATCTTGTCAAATTTCATGAAGAAATGAGAAATCAGATTTTTAGTCTTTCTCTCTCCTCTCTCCTGTCTCCACTTGCTGTTGTTCGTATGCATCAATTCAAGAGAGAAGGGGGTGGGGTGTGATAAAGAATACGGAGCAAATGATGATGCTGGAGCAGTAGAGATCGTTGATCGGGCCAAGAGAGTGTGTCAGTGGCGGCAACGAAGAAGCATCAACGGCCTCCCAACCACGACATACGAGCCTCAAACCCGCGGGTTTCTATGCATAAGTGAGTGGTTCTTTCGTTTTATGGAAAATGGCCATAAAATGGTTGAAGAAAGTACTTGATTTTGATTGTTCTTTGTTTTCTATGTTGCATTCTCTCTGAAATGTGAAAGAAAACCAAAAAATGCAATGTTATAATAATTTCTCGCAAAACACGAAAAACCCACAAGTTGTGGTTTTTTATAGAAATAATGGAATTTGGGGTTTTCTTTGAGTGTTTAGGGGTCATATGGGATAGAGATGGATATGAAAATGATGTTGAGTGTCCTCGATCAATATGAACTCATAATTTTGAATTATCATAATTTTTATGAATAAATAAATGGAAAAATAAGAAACATAAGAAAAAATTTAGTTTTTACGCCTAAAAAATTAGGAAAATATACATTTTATGTTTGTGAATGTATAGCATAGCTGGAGCATGAGGATGAGGCCTCATTCAAGCCTTTTTTCTATGTTATAGTATGGTTTTATCGATTTTTATATGAAAAATTACATAAAAATCAACGTTACACCTAATGCAAAACATAAACGGTAGGAGGGAAGAGGGATTGTGAAAGTGGTTAGTTGCTGAAAATGATTCAAAGTATGATTTTTTTTGCTATGCACGCCCAGAGTTTACCTTCTAGCCGTCACTATCCATACTATAATCAGAATGATCAGATTTTGTGTCGCTAGTTAACCTTAGGTCTACCCCACAGGAGGGGAAGCATCCTTCCGTTACCCACGGAGGACTGCGACCTAAAGGTTCCTAATTGACTTGATAGTCATCTATCAACAACTAGCTCACATCCGGAGGTGTCCTTCGAGAGGCTTCTTGTCCAGAAGGAGCGACTGCCATTACCTTGGTTCATGGAGTACAACACTTTTTTCCAGTAGCAGAATAAGGATTTATGAAATCCCTCGCAGTGGTCTAGCACAGCCGTTGTACCTGACCCCTAAGATAATTTACAATTTGGTTCTAAGACCAAACCCTAGGTAAGTCAGTGAATCACTCCTTCCTAGAGTTTCTTCCTAGTGTTTGTTTTTGGGAAAACCTCTCGACTAATCGAGACCACCCTGCTATAGGATTGAATTCGTCACGAGTCCATCCACCCGCTTCCCTCTATGGAAGCTCTTAGTTATCTAATTACCTACCATATTACGTGAAACATATAAAAATAATTTTATTAATTAAAAAATTTCTTTTATGCATAGTTGTTCGTTTGCGTAATTTACTCACGGACATATAATCAGAATAAAACAAACTCATTGATTATGTTCCATAACATGTGTTCTCTTGCCCATATGGAGAAAAATTACAATTTCATGTGTTGCCTCATCCGACGCATCTGCATGTCACTAAGATCAAATCCACCTATAGCTATCGTTTTTAGGTGTTCCAAGTAGAACTTGGGCCATATAGGGGACCAAGTAGTTCCTAGGTGCATAAAGGATTTATTGGCCATAGCCCCCATGGCACCCTAAACACTTGTGGGAGCCTTCACTCAACCGCCAAGACCCACGGACCGCTTATTGTTTCAAGCGTTCCAAGCCGAGCACTAATGGCTACCTCTCACATAGCCGATGTGCCATCCATATCTAAGGGTGTAGTGAGCTTACCTCCATGCCGATTGAGTTACCTCCTCTCTCACGCACTCCGGTAGCTCCACGATCCAAGTGCAAGCTTCAAGCAAGCTCCATCCTCAAACTCCACGCTCCAAGCTCCATCGCCACGAGCAAGAGAAGAGAAGAGAAGAGAAGAGAAGAAGAGAGGAGAAGATGGAGAGCTTCTCCTCCCCGGTTCCTCACCCTCACACACTCACTCCCTCACACTCTCACACTCCCTCTCTCAAGCACAAGCTCAAGCAAGCAAGAAGAAGAAGAGGAAGAAGAAGAAGAGGAGATCCACTTTTGGCCACACACAAGAATGAGCTTCTCATTCACTTTTCAACTTTATATACAAAACCCTAAATCCCTTTTGGACGATCATCCCCTTATCCCCTTTTTTACATGGCCCGCCATGGCCTAGGTCCTTTTTTCCATTGACCTTCTATCTTCCTAGCTTCCTTTCCATCGCCCGTCTATATTTACAAATTGTACGGGTGAGAGCCCGACGCTCCTGAAATTAAATCACGATGCGCTTGCGCTCTTTTACAAAAGTATTGACTTGCACTTTTCCTTGTGCGCCTTTCTCCCTTATTTAGGACTTTTCCCCTTGTGTGTCTTTGTCTTCCGTTTCACATTGCTTTGGCCTTTGTCTTCTGCTTTAGCTTTTCCAGATTTTCCACCTTGTTCGTCTACCGATTAACATTACCCCCTCCTAGACGAGTACCAGTCCCATGGCACTCACCGTCATAGGTAGCAGGCTTTGGCATACATTGAAGATGTGGGTGGAGGGGACATCGGTGGTTGCCGTGGAGGAGTGCTAGTAGTGGCGTGGATGAAGGTCATTGGGGGCACATTGGTGGCCTAGGTGGCTGGGGGTAGGTTTGTTGGAGTTGGTGGCAGGGTTGTTCTTTGTTGGGGATTGCACTGATGGCCAGCACAAGTGTTGGTTTGTTGGGGGTTCTGCACATGACGATTCTTAGAGGGCTTGCAGGATGATAAAGGATAAGAATTCAAAGTTGGGTGTTGATGAAGGGCGAACAACATTTTCGTTGGAGTCTTCAATACCTGCAATTGAAAACCTCTCATAGGTGGTCTCTCCCTAGGGGTAGTGCTAGTCTTCTCTATCGTGCACAAGACATAGTTCAATTAGTTTGGAGACATGTCAAACTCTAAGCAAGCTGAGAGTATTGTCCTGCACTTGAGGACCCAAACTGTGTATATATTTTGGTGCAGATATTTTGTGAGTGCTCGTGCATACTTAGATATTACGTAGTTAGAAGACCGCATGCTGGTTTCTCGTAACAATGTGTGGATGAAGTAAAGTTGTCCATGTTGAGAAGAAGTACACTTGAAGGTATATGAGACATCCTTTGCATTGTGACTGCACGACGTAGCATAATTGAACACAGGGACACCGCACTTTCGGTAGCTGGGAGCTATGGGACTTGCTTGATGAGGATGGTGTATTTTCATGGCCATTCATGTGGTGCTTACCATAATTGATTGCAATGGTATTAAGGCAGAGTACAAGAGGGAATCGTGCGAATGGGTCAGGGTGACAAGTTCGAGACAAGCTCCATAGGTATGTCCTGCCCTTGATGTGCCCTGAACAATTGTGGATGATGCTAAAGGGCTAGGGAACTAGGGATGGAGCCAGCCGACCAAGGTCACTGGACGTACCTAATTTGAGGACCCCTAGGTGCTATGCTGTAATCGTGGGTGCTTCATATCTTTTCGTTTTTTTCTTTTATTTCCTTTTCTTTTTTCCTTTTCTGTTTTCTTTTTTGTTTCCTTTTCTTGTTCTTTTTTTTTTGAACTTGCTGCGTACAACCATTGCAATATGTTGAGGCTATCAGCCTTTCAATGGGTTGGGAAATGTCAAGCTTCGAAGCCTCAGGAAATGAATATTACAGTGATGATTGTGCCCTAGCCTCATTGTTAGAGAAGCAGTCATTGAGATGGAGAGATACACTTGAGATATTGCAACCCTCTTTAGAACGTGCGATGTTGGTACAATCGGGGTAACAACTGTCCTGAGTGCCCGGCGTAGAGTGTAACCCAGAAAGAGGAAGTGGTTAAGATCATGCTTTGGGCCATGCGACGTGGGCACTCGCACGGGTGATTTTTGCTTTCAGTAGCGTGGCTTTGTCGCGGCTCTTTGTGGGGTCAGTGGTCTTGTGGTGACTTGGGCATTGAACACTTTCGCACAAAGACCTGCATCATCCTGCATCCACTTGTCACTGCATGAGAGTACATGCACGGCATATGCCGCAACTATAATAAACCAATGCAACGCAAGGAGACATTTTATCTGCATTCCATGGTGTTTGCTTAGATACTTATCACCTGCGCTTGATTAGCTTTTTCTTTTGCTAAAGATGTGAAATATATTAAACGCAAATATGAAAAGTTTGTACAATTGGAGAACGTGTCAGCACTTAATCATTTAAAGACAACATGGGGCTACTCTATTTGTATGAGGTGTGGCAAGTCTGGGTGGTTGGGCAACTGAGGCTGTGTTGGGCCAAGCTCGAGTATGGTGGAAGCAATGGTGCAAAGATGAAGGTGTTTCTGAAGCCGTTGTTACTTGGGTTCAGCTGAAAGATGCTGTATGCGGACGATACCTTCCGCCAACCTACCAGACTTTGAAGATGAATGAATTCTTCAAGCTAAAGCAACTAGAATTAACTTTGGAAGCTTACTACTCAAAGTTTGTAACCCTACTAAAATATGCACCACCTATGGATATTGCGCAGCAAGTATCCAAGATTTGCCATAGCCTAAACACTTCTCTGAACCACCATCTTAAAGCAATGCATCCAACGGATTTGCAAGACGCATTACTCCAAGCGAATCCAATCGTCCAAGAATTTAAATCGAGAAATTGTAGTAAACATGACTCCCGAGATCTGGGTAAGAGATGCCATACATGTGGAGCGATAGGGCATATCCGTAGGAGATGTCCCTACCGTCAATGTTTCCATTACAATGAACTAGGACATGTCCAAGCAAACTGCCCTGACTTAAGTCCAAAAGATACGGAGCCTCCAAGAAAACGAAGCTACACAAGTGTAGTCTTTGGATATATAGAGGAATCAGATGAAGGCGAAGACTTAGAACCTACTACACCACTTCAAGATTATTAGAAATCCTAGAAATTTTGTTGACATGAAATACAACTTGTATTGGAATAAACTTTACTCTTATAACTACAATTAACTTGAGTATTATGAGTTGCATCTATTTTGAGCCTAGAACTTGCAAATGATTAGAGATACTCTGGCAAGGAATGATAGTTATAATGTGCAATGAATTTCTCTTAAGTCATTTCTTCTTAACTAATATAGATTGGGTCTTACCAGAATGTCGAAGCTTGGAAGTATTCTTTAGTATTACAACCAAAGCCAATTGTCCATGGAGCTGAGTCCCGAAATAAGGGTAGGACAATTTGGAAATGTAGTTTCCAAGATAAAGGACCACTCCAATCTGCTAAAAGAATCCTAGGACACTTTGGTCTAAAGAAGAAAATCCTGCCAAGGAGAACCATTTCAAAAGGGAATGTCCAAAGCACCCTAAACATTGATGCTCCGAGTGCCATAACATTGGACATAACTATATCAATTGTCCCAACGGAACTCAAAGAGAACTTGAGCTTACAAGAAATAAAGTTGTACAAGCTCCAGTGATCTAGAATATACCAAGTGCTTAGGAAGATATACATGAGATGTAACTACAATAAATTTTCTATTGTAACCAAGACTCGGATATATCAAATACCATAGGTTGTTGTTTCAAAAGACCGCATGCCTGTGAGTGATCAAAGTAGCGCAGCGAAAGCATGGTGGTTCACACACCACAAGTTTCAAGATGATACCCCCCGTTTCTCTCGAGATGAAGACATCTCAATTTCTCTAAGGGGAGGAGGATGTAATATCTCCGCATAATAAAAGTTAGTTGGTTGGTTCGAAAGTTAGCTAATCAATTAATAAGTTAGTAATATTACTAACTAAAGACTAACTAAGGTAAAAACTAACAAACATTAATTATTAATATTTTTTATTTAATTTAAAATATTTTATTTAGAAAAAATCAAGAGTCGTAAATTTGATATTTTTCTTCGATTGGCAAGGATCGTAGCCACCTTTCACGTAAATTACAATGTGAACGAGACTTATGAGTTATATTAATCACTAGGTTAATGTGTATAGTTTGGATGGTCCAAAAATATTAGATTTTAGACAAAACTAGTATATTTTAGATATTATCCTTAAAAAAAAGATATGGAGATTTTTAGAACTGGATGTCATTTAAAAGAAAAGACAAGTGATATTTTAGTTAGTTTGAAGATTTTATAAAAAGAAAAAAATAAAGAGAGGATTTGCGAAATCGTGCGTGCCGCGATCGTAGTACATAGGCAGTGGACATCACTTTGAACAGAGAAAAGAAGAAGGAGTGAACTAAGAGCTTTCTAACCAAGTATCTTGGGGTTTTACCCCCCTTTCGGAGCCAATGGAATCAGATTTATGATCTGAGCATCAGATCACTGATCTTTCCAAGATCCCCCTCCACAAAGAGCTCCACTTCTCAACCACAAGCCCTCTTCTCTAATTCACTATAAATATGAGGCATGGCAGAGGCATAAGGAGACCCTGAAAGGCTGCAAGAGAGAGAGGGAGAGAGAGAGAGTATACCCCTCCAAGAGATTGTGAGTGAGAGCTTGAGAGAGAGAGAGAGAGAGAGAGAGAGAGAGAGAGAGAGAGAGAGAGAGAGAGAGAGAGAGAGAGAGAGAGAGAGAAGAGTCATCCCGAGAGGTTGCAAGGAAGAGAATTAGCTCAATTCCCTCTATCTCGATCCTCGACTTAACCATCTTCTCTTACTCTCTCCCATTTTGAATCTATTCTACCTTCTTAATCTCTTTAGTCTACCTGCGGATGATGGCCTCCAAGCAAAGAATATCGCGTGTAGATGACAATCGTGCAACCAGCAACAAGGCTTCGGGCAAAGGCATCACTGTCAATCCAATTGTAGTTCCGGTCGTAAGTAATGTATTTTCAAATTGATAGATGCTTGCTTTGATTCTCATATGAGAATGTTAGGCACCATACTACAGTGCACGAGTATAGGTCATGGGAAATGATAAATTTCATCTCACCTACTCGAAAGATGGAGTTTGTGAAGTGCATATATCAAGGGAAGATAATTGCACCTAGTTACATATGACTTATTTGCTAGTAGAGCAATTACAAGGAAGAATTAGTCAAAGCATTATGAATGGCATAGTCGTCAAAAGAACGACATTAAAAGATTGTGCATACAAGTGCTAGATTAAAGTATAGTCAAGAGTTACAAATAGCATAATTACTAAAAGAATACGACATTGAGAATCACGAATAGAAAATACTAGTTTAAAGTTTAAATACTTCAAAAGTACTTAGCCTAAGAGCCCAAATATTAAGGAAAACTAGATTCTAGCTCAATGCAAGGCCTATTGGAGTCTAATTACTTGAGATCATCTCGCACTTATCTTATTAAGTATTTACGTGTTATGCCTATAACATGTTTGATATATGAGGATAATTTTCTAGTTGCCTCATGACTTGACTAAGAGCTAGTACAAGAAATTGATCATAAGGGTTAAAACTAAGATACCTTGAGATCTGTTGAATAACGATGACTTTTGCCAATCCAAATCCAAGGTTGGGTTACCAATCAAGGTAAGTGACCTATAGAACTTACATCATGAAAAGTGTTTGAACCCTTAATATATGCCCTAGCCGAAGGAAGGAAGTGTTAAGAAACATTTTTGCATAGTATTGCTCTTAGATCCCAAGGGGGAGAGCAAATATATGATGGAAATGTTATATCATCTATGCTTGCATTGGTTGGAAAGAATGCAATTGGTTTTGTTGATTGATCCAACAACATCCTAAATGTTTTTACATTCAATTGGCTGTTAGTTGTTGTTTGTATGAGTATTCCAAGTGTTTGTGATTTATGGTAAATGCATGGCAAGGGTCTGTGACAAGTCGCCATGGGAATAAGGGAATGTTTTCTTGGAAAATGATATTAGGGCTGAATGCCTTGTTTGTGCTTGATTCTTAAGGGATTTAATTAAGGAAGGCTATATTGCACGGGTGGATCACCTCCATGATCGCACCGCGTATTAACCCGAGAGGGCACTGCTCGATTCATGGGCCGAAGGTCGAGTGGTGAAAAGGCCAACCACAGGAATGATGTTTCGCTCCTAGACACCTTGCGGGTCAGTTGGAGCTCTGGACACCCCTTGCTAGGTCTAGAATGGAGTTGAAGACCTCCGTGGCCCCCAACATCTGGGCATGTTGGGAGATCCTATTCTAGATAAAGGATTGAGTTTGTGGTGCCATGTGAATTGGACCAGTTACTTCTGCAGGGCAGAAGGGATACTTATGTTGGACAGAAGCGATACACAATTTCTCCTGTATGGGCGAGAGACAAAGATTAACTTGAAGATAATTTAAGGAACTTGTTTGAACTTTTTTGTCAATAGATTGCTTTGCTCTGCTTTTGTGTCTGTGCTATAAGTTATGTGAACAAACTTTGTTCCCTAAAAGGCTTAATTAATGAAGCTGAATTTAAGTGTCACACATAAATGTGGTAGGACCTAATTAGAAAACTAAAGCTATTAAGGGAAGCGGGTGGGCGGAAGCCCCGACGGGTCCGTCCTACGGCAGGGTGGTCCCAAAGAACCGGGAGGCTTCTCACAAGTTTTTTTATCGTCATTCGACATTTAGGTATTGATAGGTTAGAACCCGATTCATATCGTTTTAGGGGACCGGAATGGAACTATGCCCTATGGACAGAGAGGTTGAGCAGCGCATCCCTCTCGTTTCCCATTCTCTTTGAACCAAGTGCGGCATGGGTCTGCTTCGGATTGGGTATCTCTGCGTAAAGTAGGATGTCCAAAACTTGATGCTAGAAGGCTAACAGGAGACCTTGACAACTAGGAACCCAAATTTCAGGTCGATCCTAGTGGGTTCGATCGTGAACGCTCCATTGCAAGGCGGATTCGGGAAACCCTAGGCGACAAAACTCGGAACATTCCTTGGGAGTGCTGGGTAGCGACGCTTAGATTCATTTCTCGATAGACCACTAAAAGAGGGCCTGGAAAGCCGATGGGCAGGCACCTCATAGTTGGTATCAGAGCGAAACTTTATGATGATACGCGATTGATTAATGAATGGTTTGTAGACATATCCTAAACAAAATAATCTAAGCAGTATGGCTTGATTGTTAGGCACCTTCTGCACCCACGAATGTTGATATGCAAGAGAAGAAATTCATTCTGAAGCAAATTAAGGCACCCGAGTTTGATGGAGAAGGGATAGACATCGCAGCAGAGGCAGAGATATGGATTGAGTCGATGGATGACTATTTCTTTGCTTCGGGAACTGCCTCTACCAATCAAGCAATGATAGCCAAACTTAAGTTAGTTCTCCAGGCTCGATTATGGTGGAAGCAATGGTGCAAAGCTGAAGGTGTTTCTGAAGCTGCTGTTACTTGGGTTCAGCTGAAAGATGCTGTACGTGGACAATACCTTCCGCCAACCTACCAGACTTTGAAGATGAATGAATTCTTCAAGCTAAAGCAACTAGAATTAACTTTGGAAGCTTACTACTCAAAGTTTGCAACCCTACTAAAATTTGCACCACCTATGGATATTGTGCAACAAGTATCCAAGTTTTTTCATGGCCTAAACACTCCTCTGAACCACCATCTTGAAGCAATGCGTCCAACGGACTTGCAAGACGCATTATTCCGAGCGAATCCAATCGTCCAAGAATTTTAATCGGAAAATTGTAGTAAAGATGACTCCCAAGATTTGGGTAAGAGATGCCATACATGTGGAGCGATAGGGCACATCCATAGGAGATGTCCCTACCTTCAATGTTTCCATTGCAATGAACTAGGACATGTCCAAGCAAACTGCCCTGACTTAAGTCCAAAAGATACGGAGCCTCCAAGAAAACGAAGCTACACAAGTGCAGTCTTTGGATATATAGAGGAATCAGATGAAGGCAAAGACTTAGAACCTACTACACCACTTTAAGATTATTAGAAATCCTAGAAATTTTGTCGACATGAAATACAACTTGTATCAGAATAAACTTTACTCTTATAACTACAGTTAACTTGAGTATTATGAGTTGCATCTATTTTGAGCCTAGAACTTGCAAATGATTAGAGATACTCTGGCAAGGAATGATAGTTATAATGTGCAATGAATTTCTCTTAAGTCATTTCTTCTTAACTAATATAGATTGGGTCTTACCAGAATGTCGAAGCTTGGAAGTATTCTTTAGTATTACAACCAAAGCCAATTGTCCATGGAGCTGAGTCCCGAACTAAGGGTAGGACAATTTAAAAATGTAGTTTCCAAGATAAAGGACCACTCCAATCTGCTAAAAGAATCCTAGGACACTTTGGTCTAAAGAAGAAAATCCTGCCAAGGAGAACCAAGAACCTTGTGACTGCAAGTGATAAATCTCCGCGCTGTTTCTATTGCAGGGAATTAGGTCATTTCAAAAGGGAATGTCCAAAGCACCCTAAACATCGATGCTCCGAGTGCCACAACATTGGACATAACTATATCAATTGTACCAACGGAACTCGAAGAGAACTTGAGCTTACAAGAAATAAAGTTGTACAAGCTTCAGTGATCTAGAATATACCAAGTGCTTAGGAAGATATACATGAGATGTAACTACAATAAATTTTCTATTGTAACCAAGACTCGGATATATCAAATACCATAGGTTGTTGTTTCAAAAGACCGCATGCCTGTGATGATCAGAGTAGCGCAGCGAAAGCATGGTGGTCCATACCCCACAAGTTTCAAGATGATACCCCACGTTTCTCTCGAGATGAGGACATCTCGATTTCTGTAAGGGGAGGAGGATGTAATATCTCCGTACAATAAAAGTTAGTTGGTTGGCTCAAAAGTTAGCTAGTCAATTAATAAGTTAGTAATTTTACGAACTAAAAACTAACTAAGGTAAAAACTGTTGAGATATCGAGCTCCACTCGTGATATGCCAGGGTGACTGTTGTGCATTTATGTGACCGACTTGTCAGTTGTTTGCAGATGCGGTTGGTACACTGCCCATGAATTATAGCTAGATGACAGCTATCCTTATCTATTCTAGTTTGTGGCTCAGTTAGTATGCCACCTTAGTTAGTTGAGTTTGGTTTGAGACCCATATATAGGGTTCTTCTATTTCTATGTACTAGAGTTCTTTTTGGCTTACACAACTAAGAAGAGGAAAACTTTTTTCAGCCTCCACCTTTGTGTGTATTCCCCCATTGTGCAAGCAAGAAAGCTACAAGTGAGACTCCTTCCTTCTCTCCCATAATCTTGACATGGTATCAGAGCCTTGCTTGTGATAAGGAGCTCAAGAAAGCAAACCAAGTTCGCGGTGTTCTGGTAAGAGGACCAGTGTTGCTTTCATTTTTCTATTTTGGGAGCAAGTCTCTGCAGGTAGTACAGCTGGAAAGTGCAAGAGTGCATTGTCTCAGATTGAGACGCCCTTCGCGGTGTAGCAAGAGGGTAGTATATGCTGCGGGGCAGGGCTTTAGCCCTTGGTTGCTTTGTTTTTTTGATTTGAGGCCATTTCAGGGCCTGTTTTGGAGACGAAAGTTTTCTGCACGCACTCAGGAAAAGGCCCTGTTTTATGCTGTACGACGACTATTCTACAGGTCGGTGAAAATTTACTATAGAAATTGCATCATATGCCTGTGCGCAGAGACATTGGGAGTTACAGAATCATCCTTGTTGCTTGTTGATGCAAAATCGTCACTAGGAAGTGACTGTGTGGTCAAATACCACTTTTGTTAGTTTTGCAGATTTGCCCTTGTGAGGCTGAAGCTGTGTTCTTTCTATAATTTTGGTACGCAGCCGGGGAAACTTGCCATCAACAAGCACCAGAAGAGGCTGAAAATGAAGGAAATGGCATTGCCAAGAAGAGAAGAATTCAATGGATGTTTGTAAAGTTCCTTCTTCCACTGAAGAGTTGGAATTTCTCATAATCAAAGCCACTTTCCACAAGAAGTTCATCCCACAATGGCGGAAACACATTACCATCATGATGCATGCTCTATGTGGTGGACAATTTCCTCTTCCTGTTGAAGCAGCAGAAACTTGCATCTTGGTGGCAAACTGTTTGGGGACAAATTGAAGAGCAGAAACAGAGAGAATGACCATACATGGAAGATTTGGCATTCATTGAGAAGTTTCCAGACATCATCAAGTGGGAGATTGTGAAGAAGCTTCAGGAGTCTTGGTTTGTGGAGGTTCACAAAGACAAGAAGGAAAAGAGTTGGAATTTGTTCGTGGATGCTCAACAGCAAGATACATGGGATGCTTGGTGCACTGATAATCTTCTGTTTGTTCAATTGGAAACCCATTGGAAGTTGGTAGACAGAGTGTTCTTTATAACATACATTGTTGAAACCATCAGAAGCTGGCATTACTATGATGATGGCACCACCACAATGCTCAGACGTATGCATTTTGACACCTTCAGAATCGAATACCTTCCTCTGTGCAGTGGCATGAAAGAAGAATTCAGAGACATTGAAAAGGAAGAAGTAGAAGAAATGTTGGCAAGAGAGTCCTCCAGAGACTGAAGCCTTCTGTTAACCCTCTGTGGAGCACTAACAACAGAGTGGAGCAAACCCCCTGATGAATGACGCAATAAAGAGGCAAGCGTTAGAACAAGTCCAGAGGTACGTGAGAAGAGAGAAAGCAAAAATCAAAGTTGAGAACAAGCTTGCAGTAGAAGCTGCCTTTGACGCCCTTGCGGAACTCTTTACAGAAGTCCCAATGGCACACCAAGCCCTTCCTCCTCCTGCTGGAGGTCCACTTCCAAGCCAGATCCGTCCTGAAAATATTGATGACAGGCCAGCGAATGTAGTTCCATTGCCAGTTTTTAAGGGAGAGTACAATGAAGACCCCGATCTTCATGTAGCAGAGTTTATGGTAGCATGTGTGGCTAACAATGCCAGAACCCCTGAGCATTGGTTAGCAATATTCCCCGCCACTTTCAAGGGCGTGGCGTTTAAGTGGTATGAGAGACAAGCAACAGTAACTTTTGGCACATGGGACGACCTGAAGTTGGCCTTCCTCACTAAATTCAGGGGTGAAGGTTTTGAAGAGCGGATGCGAGAGGAATTTATGAACCTAAGTTAGTCCTTTGGAGAAAGAGTAGAAGCTTATGTCTCACGAATGGAATCCATCCTGAAGAGATGGACTAACTATAATCTAGATGATGGAATTCAGAAGGGGGTGTTTCTCAGAGGATTACAACCAGAAGTTTGTAAGTTTGTGGAGCTGCAAAGACCAGCCACACTGCAAGCTGCAACAGAAGGTGCAAGACTGTACGACGAAGTGGAAGCTAGATTGGCGATGAATCCAGGAAGAGGAGTCCTACCTCCTCTGATGCCAGGAATGATGTACCCACCAAATGCAGTCCCAGGGACAGTTCCCTACCCCTACCAACAGATGCCCCCAGTATCACAGTACAGTGTACCAAATCCACAGTGGCCACAATCCATGCCTCAAATGATGGTTCAACCACAACAACAATGGTCCCGACCAATTTCCCCAATGCCAAATCAGCAGCAACAGTGGAACCCTACCAACTGGAGCCAACAGCCAACAGTTTAAACAGGAGCTTTGAATCAGAATCAGAACAGAGATCCCTCTGCACCAGCCCAACCTGTTTATGCAGTGATTACAGAGACTCCTCAAAACCCTACTGCCAGTACCTCAGGAGGAGAAAGCTTGAAGGATTACTTATCCAACTCAGTTGCAAATATAAAAAAGAAGTTGATGGATGTGATTACAGAGCAGTTACAGATGCTGAAAGTGAATACTGCTAGCATATCCAACATTGCAGGAGCAGGAAGAGATGTGATGTGGTCAAATACTTGGTGTGGTAAGTGTCATCAAGTAGGCCATTTAGCCACTGAATGTACACAAAAACCAACCATCCCTGGAGCTTTTTGTTCCTATTGTTTACGGAAGAACCATACAGAGGATATTTGCTCTCTAAAGGAGATGCATGATAGGCGAAGAAAGGAAGAGGACGCAAGATTCAATTTGCTGGAATCCAAAATGACAACACACGATATTGGACCTAAGCCTAGAGAGTTTGGTCCTAATTTCGGACCCAGAAGATTTTCCTCTCAAAGTTACAGAGGAAGACAATCTGGCGGTGGTCAGAGGTCAGAAGTGGAGTGTTACAGATGCAGAGAAAAGGGACACATTTCACCAAATTGTCCAAATCCCAGAAGGTCAGTGGATTATAAGCCCTTATGCAGTCGATGCAAAGGAGAAGGCCACACTGCAAAAGACTGTCCAAGCCCAACCCCAGTGAAAAACAGTGCTACTGATAGTCTGGCCAAGGCCCAAGAGCCTACCTCCAATTTAGTGGAATTGAAAGTTGCTGCCATCACGCGTGCAAAGAAGAAGGAACCAGCTATCCAGAAAGAAAATAATCCTCCTGCCAGAACAGTGAAGTTCAATCTTCCACCAGAAGAACAGAACAGAACAGAGCCTGACAGTGCCGTACAGAGCACCACAGTGCCACAGAGAGTCACAGAGATAGTTCCAGAGACAGGACCAGAGGTCCAGGAGATAGAAGAGGAGAAAGTGCCACAAGTGGTAGAAGAAGTTCCCATGATGCCTCTGTTGGAAGAAAGAGGGAAAATGAAAATGGGTGTTGCCCCATTCCCTAACCGGTTAGAGAAGCCAGTGGATCCTATTAAGGAATACTATCTAGTTAGAGATCTAGATACCTTTAAACCAAACCTCACATTCTGACAATTATTGATGTTGTCTCCTAGTTGCCGAAAAATGTTCAAAATTATACTAACAAGTAGACGTGGATTAAGGATTGCTCCCTCAACAGCAACAAAGTCCAACAAAGCTCCAGAGCCTGTAAAAGAAGTGGATGTGGCTAATGCCTTCCTAGATCCGGGTACCCCAGAGACTGGCTATGGATAGAAGGCTGCTTTATTGCAAATGCACTGATTGATGGTGGTTCATCAGTGAACATTATGATGGATGTGACAATGAAGGATCTAGGCCTACAAGGGGTGCAACCCACCCAATGGCTCATCATACTGGCGGATCAGAGCAGAATCAAGCCTTTGGGCATTCTCCCATATGTGAAGACTACAGTGGCTAGAAGAGATTATTGGCTAACCTATCTGGTGGTGAAGCCAAACTCTTATGGTACATCCTACCCTCTGTTACTGGGCAGACCATGGCTTTTTGAAGCCAGAGCAAGGACGAATTGGTTCAAAGGAACCTTGACCTTGGGTAGAGGACCCAACAAAGTGGTGCTGAAGCTATATGGTGCTCAAAAAGGACATGGATCCACCTCCTTGGAATTATCTTCTGACTCCCCTAATGAGGCTACAGATGGAACATCAGCAGATGAAGATGCTGTCAAACAGATCCTTCCCAAGAAAACAGTGGCACGTTCCTTAACAGTGGATACTGGAAGCCAACTCCCAAAATATGCAAAGCCATTATCAATGGGAGAATACTTCTTGCTTGAACCAGGAATGATTTCCGAAATCACTTCTGACAGTGAGATAGAAGCATGGATGTACTGCTCTCCCTGTTACATGGCCAGAGCAGAGCCAGAAACATAGGCAAAAGATGAAACAGAGAACCTGTTCTTCTCTTACAGAGCTCCTACAGAAACAGAGACAGAGCCAGAGACAGAGACAGAAGAGGGTGGAGATGATATGAAAGAAGAAGGTTATGAAAGCGAGATGGAAGAGCCTATCCCACCCGAAGAGGTTATAAATGAAGAAGAAGTTCTAAAGGCATCAGAAGTAGACGAGCTCATGCTGTGGAACAAAATGGCGATGGTACCATTTGGTCTGGTAAATGGATCTTCTCATATGCAAAATCTTTATAAGAGATGGATTAAGAAGACCAAGCCGTCTTTCAGCAGTGGCTCTTGCCGTCCTAAACCATCCTTGCCAAAGAAAGATGATGATAATGCACCGTGCCAACAAGCACCAGTCTCACGAACCCAACAGGCATCAGAGGGTCCCTGTTATGTGACATTCCTAGACGTGTCATCAGAAGATGAGTCTTCAAGCCAAGAGGTAACTAATCTTGAAACCAAACCCGAAACGACTCTAATCCCATTTCAACATCTCAAGAGACAGCCTAAGTCTCTACCAAAAGAAGAAGTTGGTTCTAGTGGGACATCGGAAGAGGACACCACTCCCTTGAAGGAGTCGGATCTGTACCCAAAAGTAGTCCGTGGGACCTTTATCCGTGAAGTAGAAGGCGAAAGGCAGTTAACCTTTGTGGATGCAGATGGCACTGAACGCCATTTGAAGGTGGGTAGCAGCCTACCAAAAGAGGAATTGTCAACCTTGTACAACTTGTTGAAAGAGAATTTGGACGTGTTTGCGTGGTCCTAGAAAGACCTAAAGGGGATTGATCCCACAATATGTCAGCATCATATTGACTTGGAGCCTGATGCCAAGCCAGTACGGCAACGACAGAGGCGAATGAACCCGAATTATTCCACATTGGTGAAAGCAGAGCTGCTGAAGTTTCTGGAAGCCGAGTTCATCTATCCAGTGGCAAATAGTGAATGGGTTTCACCCATTGTGGTTGTACCCAAGAAGAATGGCAAGCTTCGTATATGTGTGGATTTTCGCAAGTTGAATTCCAAGACGAAGAAGGATCACTTTCCTATCCCTTTCACAGACCAGCTGTTAGACACAGTGGCAGGACATGAGCTTTATTCCCTTCTGGATGGATTCAGCAGATACAACCAAGTCCAAATTGCAGAAGAAGACCAATCCAAAACAACCTTCACCACAGAATGGGGGACCTGCGCTTACCGAGTGATGCCATTTGGGCTCTGCAATGCCCCTGCTACTTTCCAGTGAGTCATGATGGCTGCATTACAAAATCATCTGCACGACTTTATTGTGGTATATTTGGATGACTTCTGTGTCTATAGTTTGATCCGTGAACACTGGGGACATTTGGAACAATGCTTTGATCGATGCCGAGAGTATGGGATTTCCCTCAACCCCGAAAAATGCATCTTTGGGGTCTCTTCTGGAGTTCTGTTGGGCCACATTGTCTCTGCACAAGGGATATCAACAGACCCTGCAAAGATCGAAAAGATTGCAGCTTTGACAGCACCCACCAACCTCAAACAGTTGAGGGGATTCCTAGGCCATGTGGGTTACTACAGAAGGTTCATAGTCCATTTTGCAACAAAGGCAACCTCCTTGCACAAGCTTCTGAGGAAAGATGTAGAGTTTATTTGGACGGAAGAATGTGACACCGCCTTCAACACTCTGAAGCAGTGCTTGGTTGAGGCACCCATCTTGCAACCTCCTGACTGGACGAAGGAGTTCCATGTCCACACTAATGCATCTATTGAAGGCTTAGGTGCCGTTCTCTACCAGAAGGGCTCCTCGAAGCTGGATCAACCCATCTATTACGCAAGCCAAAAAGTCACTGATAGAGAACGGAACTACACAGTGACAGAGCTGGAGTGCTTGGCAATGGTGTTTGCCCTAGAAAAGTTCCGCCACTATCTGCTGTCTATCCACTTTAAATTTTATGTGGATCACAAGGCCCTGTCCTTCCTGATGAACAAAGCGGATGTGAAAGGATGAATGATGAGATGGCTCCTTCTATTCCATGAGTTCGACTTTGAGGTGATTACTAAGCCTGGTCGTTCCCATGTTCTGGCTGATCATCTGTCGCATATCCCACAGATTGCAGACGAGGAGCAGGATGATCCAGACCTCCCTGATGCTTCCTTATTCTTGGTAGAAACTGTAACTCCCTGGTATGTAGACATTGCCAATCTACTGGCAGCCCAACAGTACCCTCCTGGCATTTCTAGTCGGGAAAGGAAGAAGCTTATGTTAGAATCAGCCCCCTACACCCTGTTAGGCGGTGCACTGTACAAGAAAGGAAAAGATGAAGTGCTCAGAAGATGTGTTGCATGAGATGAGATTGGGATTGTTCTGAAGGCTTGCCATGACGAGCCATGTGAAGGTCACTTTGCAGGAGAAGCCACAGCCAGGAAGGCTCTGCTCGCAGGATACTGGTGGCCTACCATCCATAAGGATGCCTATGATTACTGTAAAAGATGTGATGCTTGTCAGAGAATGGGGAAACCCACGAAAACAAGTGCCATGCCACTGCAACCTATCCTTCCTTTGAAGCCGTTTGAGAAGTGGGGCATCGACTTCGTAGGCCCTATCGATCCTCCTACCAGATGGAAACAGAACCGATACATCCTCGTATGTACAGATTATGTCACAAAGTGGTGTGAAGCTAACGCCCTAAAGCGGGACGATGGTAACAGCGTGGCCCTATTCATGTATGAGAATATCATCACCATTTGGCAGTCCCTTAGAGCTGGTAAGTGACAGAGGCACTCATTTCATTAATAAAGTCATGGAAGAGTTGACAGAGCTGTATAAGATCCGCCATCGCAAGTCCACTCCTTATTATCCCAGAGCCAACGGCCAAGTCGAAGTCACGAATCGCATCCTCTGCTCGATTCTGACAAGAACAATTGCCGCACATCATCGTGATTGGGACGATCGACTTACAGAGGCCCTCTGGGCGTACAGAACCTCCCATAAAGTAGCAACAGGACAGACACCCTTTCAGCTGGTGTATGGTACAGAAGTTGTTTTTCCTATTGAACTGGAATTGCCCTCTTTGCGAGTGGCTATCAAAGAGCATTTGGGGGACGATGAGTCACTGCAACGCCGTCTCCTGCACCTGGAATGTTTGGACGAAACTCGTAGGATGGCTCTACAGTGCATGGAAGCCATGCAAGCTCGATGCAAGGCTTACGATGACAGCTTCATCAAGCACAAGGAGTTCAAAGAAGGTGATTTGGTCCTAGCCTATAATTCACAATTTGGCAAGTTTCCTGGCAAGCTTCAACAACGGTGGATGGGCCCATATAAGGTACTTGCTGTCAACCCTAATGGCTATGTCCAAGTGCAGATCGTTGATGCCTTTGATGATCCCTTCCTGATCAATGGATATCGCCTGAAGAAGTACTTCCCTCCTTGGGGATCTTGACAATCATAGTCACCTGATCCTTTTCCTCGTTGGCGTGGCACTGTCACTCTTATAATGCTACTTCTGATAGCCGTTCTTCAGCCACTCCTGATGAGGTGGACACAACCTTTTGTCCCCTCAGCCCCACCTTCCACCCTGGATCTCTTATCCTCTATTTTCCACCAACGACAGTGGCGAGGTGGGTTCTGATAAATGGTATTTCTACCATTCCCTTGCTTAATTCGAAGAAAAAACAAAAGGAAAAAAAAATATACATATCGATCATGGGAGAAAATGACTTAGGTCCCTGTCATGCCGACCTATTCTTTGAGAAAAGGTGGAAAGACCCTTGAGAGTAGGAGAAAAAGAAAAGAGAAAAAAAGAAAAGAAAAAAAAAGACAAATCTGTTATGAGAGAAAAGGAAGCAATTCCCTGTCATAGTAGGCCTCGCTCCACAAAAAGGTGGCAAACACCCTTGGGTGAGAAGCTAGCTGTGGAAAAGGTGGCAACACCCAACAGTCTAGAAAGTGGAATCATCAATTGAAATTTCCAGGATCCAGTTCCGAAGTTGCCTCCCTTGGTACGCTATGTCCTGTGTCTCTCTGTAGAGCATCTAACTGTTCTCTAGCAGACGGCATGTCCTATCCAACACAACATTCGATCTGATGGCTGCCTCCCTGGGTATGCCTCTTCAATAACTGACGACACGATCTTCATCCACAAACAATCGAGTGATGCGAGCTTTCATCCTAACCGGATGGGGAAGTGAGTATGGGTTGCCCTCTGTATCTATCAACATAGCGTGAGACAGAGGGTGGGGTGAGTGATCAGTCTTTTCCCTTTAAATCAAATGAGAGGTGAGAAGTGTGAATGAAGTGTTGCATGCACGGGATGGGCCTCTCAATGCACAAAGCACAATTTGTTTCTGTGCACTGCACTATAAGGCTCCCTAGCCTTCCTTCTCGCACCGTATGCCGGCAGAGGGCGGGATGCACAGTTGCACCATCAAATGCGCACAAGGCATACAACCTCTGCACAAGTGACTATGAGGATTACATCAATGGGTTTCAAGAAAGGGCTGCCCTCCTGTATCTATCAACAGAGCGTGAGATAGAGGGTGGGTTGAGTGTGACTGGAGTTTCTTCAATCAATTACCGAGAGGTGAGATTGAGGGACATTATGACACTTGGAGTTAGGTATGTTCCCGTTTCCCTATGCACCCATGGGATGGGTCTCTACCGTCATCACTGGACACGTCACCTTGTTCTGTACACTGCACTATAAGGCTCCCTTGCCTTCCTCCTTGCACCTATGCCAGATGGGTTGGACGCACCGATGCACCATCAATTGTGCACCCTGGCATACTCCCTCTGCACCATCCCCTTGTCGATTCCTAAATCGGGTACGAGATATGGGTTTCCATCATTCTTCCTTGAGTGATATTAGTCATGGGGCGAGTGATTGTTCTTTCATTCCATTTGAGTGACTGTGAGTTGAGTGCAACATCCCTCATCATCGACTCGATGCGATTCCTTCAACCAGCTACCTCCCTGGGTGCTGTCGCGTGGTCCCTGCCATGCCGGACGTGTACTGTAATGATGCCTTGGTACCTCCTGTAGCCGACCACGACAGTGGAAGTGCCATCGACAATCAACCTTGATTCTCGACAACATAGGCCAAGTTTTTCTAACCCTACACCTTCTGTTTCTCAGTGATGTTCATGTTTTAAATGTGGGGACGTTAGTGGTTGGTCTGTTGTGTGGTCCTAGGTCCCTGTTGCTCGGTTCACCCTATCCGTTAAGGTCTTAAGTGTGGGGACGCGTCCCTGCGCGTCTACATTGCATATCCTTTTGCATATGCCTCAACCTGCTACTGCATGTATGCCATGACTTGCTTTTACCCTAATGGGGTCCCTTCCCACCCACTCGTTTATGTTTCACCCACCCTCGGGGCTATTCTCTTGCTGTTTTCCTTCATTCCCTGATTTTGTTGTGTTTCTATGTGAACGCACCCTACGTTCATCGAAGTCACCATCCAACCTTATAGCCTTGTTTCTCCCTATGAATTGACCATTTTTCCTTTTTACCCACCCCTGTTTCGGTGCCCGGTTTTCAAGTTATTAATTTTTGAAGCATTTTGCGCCCATTAGCCGATTTTCCATGTGAATGCATCTTGCTTGCTTCAGAACTGTGATTTGCCATCATAGCCCTGACAACAACTTTTCCCTTGATATTTTTCCTTTTTTCTCCGTGTCATTTTGATGCACGATTTGTCCAATATTAATTTTACGGTTTTTTACGACTTTTTCGTGCGTCTTTTTGACATTTTTCCATGTGAACCTACCTTGTTTGCATCGGAATTCCAATTTGATTTGACAACCGTGTCCACCGTACCTTCCCCCACCTTTTTCCTTTTTCCTCCACCCACTTTTGCCTTCTGGATTTATTATTATTAATTTTTAAATGTGTTTTCGGGTGTTATTTTGGTGTTTTTTGCATGTGAGCCCCTCCTACTTCAACCGGAACTGCATTTTGACATGACAACCCTGTACCCCCTTCTTGCGGATATTTTTCCTTTTTACTGCCTGTCATTTCGGTGAGCGGTTCGTCCAATATTAAATTTTGATCCCATTTTTGGGTTTTTCTGGATTTTTCCCACGTGAACGCGTCTTATCTCAGTCGGAACTATGTTTTGACGTGATAGGATTGTCGGGCACATCTTTTTGCACATTTTTCCTTTTTCTTGACCCTCGTTTCGATGCACGGATCTTCCGCTATTAATTTTTAATTGCATTTTTTGATTCGTTTTTCGTGTTTTTTACACGTGAATGCCCTGTCTTTCCCACGGAACCCCCGTTGCAAATTTTCCCTGTCTTCCCCCTGCCGTCTTTCCCACTTTTTGTTTTTATGGCATTTCGTTTTGACGTTCGGATTGGAAGATATTAAATTTTATTTATTTTTATGTGTTTTCACGCGACTCGTCCCGCGCGTGAGCGCGTTCGTTTTCGATTTTACGTGTCTTACCACGCCCCGGTTGCGTCCGCGTGTCCCATACCGCCATCCCGGCACTCTTTTGATCCCATCACGGCAAATTTTTTTACCCCGCCCCGCGCATGGGCGCGGGATGGGGGTACGCCTTTCTCTCATGGGACCCCGCCCATTCTTTCCCCTTGGGCACCCCCCTATGGCCCCCCCCCCCCCCCCCATGTCCTTTTCTATCCCCCTCCTACCCCGACCCCTCCCCACCCCAACTGCTTCTCTCTCTCTCTCTTCCCGTTCCCTGCGTGGTTCCTCCCCTCCATCCCCATCTCCCTGCTCTCTCCTCCATCTCCTTCTCTCCCCTCCTCCTCCGTCCCCTCCTCCTCCATTCCCTCCTCCTCCATTTCCTCCTTCTCCTTCCCCTCCTCTTCTCCTCCCCTTCCCTCGTCTACCGCCTGCTCTTCTCCCTCTCCTACCCTCCTTCCCCTCCCGACAGCGCCCTGCGTCCCTGACGCCTACGCCACCGTGACGACGCCCTACCGCCCTCCTCAATGGCGCCCTCTGACGCCCGCCAGGTGCTCTCGGCTGCGCCATTGCCCCTCCTCCGACGTCCCGCCTCCCTCCTCGCCAAGCGCCCGTGGTGACCTGCGCCTCTGCCCGCCCTGCGCCTACCACGCCGCCCGTGTCTTGTGCCTCACGGCTCCTCCCCGCCGTGCCCGCCACGTGGAGCCCGCCTCTGGAGCGCCTACCCTGGCTGCGGACAACGACCCTCCTCCACGACGTTGCGCCGCCACGTGGCCTCGTGACGCTCCTGCGACGCCTGTGCCCTGCGCCCTGCTTCACGCCGTGAAGCCCGCCACCATCAGCCGTCGCGCCCTGCTGCCCCACCTTCGTGAGGTCGCCGTGCCGCCGCGTCCGCCAGCCCGCCACGGTCACCTGCCCTGCGCCGGCCTGCCTTGCCGTTGACCCCGCCACTGCCCGCCACGTGCCACCTGCACTCAAACACCCCATCTACACCCTCTCTAAGCCCCCTTTCCCCCCTGCAAACTAACCCCCCATTCCCACCCACCTAAGCCCCCCTTCCCCCCCTTCCCTCCCAAACACACATTCCAACCCATCACCCCTCTCTAAGCCCCCCTTCCCCCCCATTACCCCACAAACACATAGAAACCATTACCCTCCTACCTAAGCCCCCCTTCCCCCCCCATTCCCCACCAACCCTACCCCCACCCCCAACACACTCAAACCTACCCCCACCCCCACCCAAGCCCCCCATCACACACCTAACCACACCCCCCTACCTCAGCCCCCCTTCCCCCCAATCACACACACCCACCACCCAACCTTCCTGCAAGCCCCCAGTCCCACCCTCACACTACCAATCCCCTTACCCTATCTAAGCCCCCTTTCCCCCCCCCACAGTCACACCTATTCCCTACCCCCACCCAAGCACACTCAAACCTACCCAACCCCCTCCATAACCCCTGTTCCCCCGCAGATATCCCACCACACCCCTCCATAAGCCCCCCATCCCGCACACCCGCAGCTAACACATACAAACCCCCCTACCCCCTTGTCAGCCCCCCTGTCCTACCCTGCAGAACCGTCGAAACCCTCTACAAACCCCTGTTCTCCCCCCAGAAACCCGCAAAACCGCAGCATCCCTACTCAACTACCGTTCACACCCCGCAGCAACTCCACCACAGCAACCCCCTCCATAAACCCCTGTCCCACCTGCAGACATCCACATACACCCCGGTTTTCCCTCGAGACGCAGCCACACGCGCGAGTGTGTGATTGTTCGGTTGTTCGTGATTGCTCGTGTGCGGGTGCGGGAGATCGTTAGCTGGTTGCTACCACGCAGCCTATTTCTGGGTATTTTTCCAGATTTTTAATTCAAAAACCCTCAAACCTTTTTTAAAACAAAAAAATCATTGAAAAATTTAAAAAAAATCATTCAAAGACACTTTACAATTCATTAAAAAAAACAAAAAAATCTAGAAAAATTCCCACTATTTTTGCAACAAATTGCCATATTTTTCTAACCTACAAATTTCAGAAACAAAATTCAGACCATTTTCAAATTCACAATTCTTTTAAAATACCCAAAAAATAAAAATTTTCATTAAAAATGCTCAAAAATTCCAAATTAATTTCTAAAAAAATTCCTAAAAATTCTATTCACATTTTTACTTATTTTCGGCATATTTTCTAAGCTGTAAAAATATTTCATTAAACACCTCCATTCATTTAGAAAAAAAAAATCATTTTTCATTCAAAACACAACGTGAAAAATATCGAAACAAATACAGATATTTTTGGATTGAGGAGAGTGCATTCTTTGCATTTACATACACCACTACCAGGTATTTTCCCTTTTATTTCTTATTTTTTTTCCGCTACCTCGAAACTCACAGTTAATTATTAAAATGAACCCTAAACACCACCATGGCACGCGCACTCGCGCTAAACACACCATTTTTTAATAAAAATAAACCAGACGTTCACTTAGCACACGCTAAGTGTGCTAACGAGGCACTTTAATATTTTTAATTAAAATGAACCAGCCATCACAAAAGCATGCGCTGGTAAAAAAGCGCTCCACATCACCTTAATTTTTAATAAATGAACTTGCATTTAGAGACCCAGTCTGGGTATCGAAGTCCGGGATTCGGATTAAAGCACTGCTTTAACCTAATAATTGGTAATTAAAATTTTAAGAAGGAACCGTCGTTTTCTTGATAAGGTTTATCACTTAATAAAAATTCACCCATTTCTTAATAATTTATTAAAATGAACATTTCATTAAATTAATTCCCCCTCACTGCACTTTATTTTCCCTTTTTAATGAACTCATTTCGTGGGATAGGTACGCGAAGTCTTCGAAGTTGTCTCCATGGTCAAAACCGGTTTATCAAAAGTTGTGGTCTTGATATGTGTGGGTTGTTGTTATGTTTTGGTACAGTTTCTTTGTTACGGTTAAGGGTACGGTGTGTAGTTTTTTTTAAAAAATTGCCTGATACAGGGTTTTGGGTGTTTGTATGTTGCATAGCATGAAGCTTTCGGCCGCATATGTCTAGAGGTCACGTCGAATTTTTTCTAGGCTGTGGTTTGCTTGGGGATAGTTGGTCGAGTCACGTTTTACCATTTTTGATTGATATCTTATCCTTGGTTTTTGTCTGTTGCTTTGTAGGCATTCTCCTTGTTTGTCTATGTTTGTGGTGTGTGTGTAACCATCTGAATGGCGCCTTCTCACGTTCCTCCCCCTATCCAGTATGTCCCACTAGTCAGTAGGAATTACTCTTCCCTACTCACTTTTTAGCCTCTCACGAAGGCGGGACTCGTTGCTTTTGTGGCTGCCTCCTTTCCATTGCTTCCAGAGGATCCATTGATGTGTGATGAGTTTCTGGCCTCCTACAACAAGAAGTCGGGACTGGTCCAAGGTATTTCTATGACTTTGACACCTCAAGGCCTAGGGAAGGCTCTGTCTCTTCCCTCCAAAGGTGAACCCTTTGTTACCACTCGCCAGCTTTTCTCTAACGAAGAGATTTTGAACCTGTTACAAAAGTAGACAAGGGAAATGCTGGATGTTAAGAAGGTGATCAACTCTTCAGGAGTTTCCTTTTCCATGATCACTGATCTTGTGTGGAAGTTGGTCTGTCAGTTTCTCCAGGACAGGTTTATGCCTCCAAAAACGCCATCCCATTACTTGTCCAAAGAGCTTTTCATAGCTTCAAGGATGGTGTTAAAAGGAGTAGCTATTGATTGGAGCACTTACCTACTCACTAAGATGGATCAACATTTCGTCAAAGTCACTAGGGGCAATGTTACCAATGTCACCTATGGATCGTACTTGTATGCCTTCTTGACCTACTCAGGTTTACAAAAGAGTATGCCTCCACCTCCTCCATCTGATCCAGTATCTCCTCCTCCACCTTCAGATGAGTCAGAACCAATTGATATAGAGGATTTGGATTCTCTGCCTCCCCTGGTCATACAGCGCAAACGCTTGAAGCGGGTAGCGGATAAAGCTCCTTCAGTTCTTCGTTCAGTGCCCATTCCTGCTACCTCTGGCAGTGATCTCCCTAGTTATCTCACATGTAATAACCTGTTCAGAGCACATCAAGAAGGTTCGTTGGATATATCAGTCCCCTCACTGAACAGTCTAGTCTCGGGAGATGCCATTCCTTTCCTATGTAAAGACATTCAGAGTTCCATTGAATTGTCAGTGACAGCCTGTGTTCAACAGCTGTATGCTTCCTTTTATGAAGAACCGATGCAGTCTAAGGACCAGTTGCATAAGGCAACATCCGAGTTAGCCTCTGCTAAGGATACCCTAGCAGATTTGTTTAAGCAGATGGAGCAATAAACCCAACTGGTTGCAACCCAAAGAGATGAGATATCTTCTTTGAAGATTGAGTTAATAGAGGCTCAATCAAAGGTTACTAGCCTTTCAGAGGAGAAGGAGAGGATGTCCAGAGAAGCGCAGGAGTTCCAAACTCTTTTAGATGTCAAACTTTCAGCCTTACAGATTGCTAATGACACAGTGGAATCACAAGCTTCCCAAATCAAGCAGTTGCAAGATCAACTGGCAAAGTCACGGTCCGTTCCTCCAAGCCCTCATGTTCCCTTGATCCCTTCTCTCTCATAGCAGGACTTGGCGGCTCTTCAGAGACAGGCTACCTTGTGTCCTCTCTTCCAAGATAAAGTGGAAAGATTGCAATCTAGAATGGATTTGCTATGGTCTACATTTGAGCAGTTTCAGGAATATGTTCCACCGGACCATTCTTTCTTTGTCCACTATCAATTACAGAAGTTGGTCTTCTACATAAAGCTTTCCACGATGGATCTTCCTATTCCAGAGGATGGTTGGAGTGGGGCTTGGTCTCCTGAGTTGCTGACAGAGATGGTAAGGATGGTGTTTGAAGATTCTGTCACAACAGATACCATGTTGATGTCATATATGTATCTACGAGGCGACTTGTTGATTCCAGATGAAGTGGATATGGCCTGGTATGTGGGAGACGTGGTTTTACAAGCTGTTTTGTATGTCAACCATTTGGAGATGCGAATAGATGACATGTTTCAGAGTTACTCCTCCAAAGTGGCTACTTGCCCTGATAATTCCTGGCATACCATGATTGATTCTGTGGTCCTGAATCAAAGACAGAACACAGCCCCTACCTATGCCCAGAGCACTAATCAACTGAGGGTGGATCTCTTAGCTTATCTTTCCAAACATAATCCATTTGATTCTACCTTTTTTTATGCTTATCATAGAAGATCTCTCTTAGGACCTTCTATTCCTACCCTCCTCTATTACCAACAAATGGCTCACTGTTATGATATATATCTTTCCCTCTGTCAAACCAATTCCACATCTATCTTACCCCTTCTTTTCCAACCTCTATCTTTTCCTCAAATTCCCATCTTTACATACTGCTCTTTTATTGAGGATTGAGTATTTTTCCCTTCTCCACCTTATCCTTCCCCATCCATTCATGTACATTCTACCTTTCCTATTTATCAGTTAACACCCTTTTTAAGTGATTCCCTATAATTTTTAGCCACTCCTTCTTTAAATTATTCTTCCTTTTATGATTTTGCCTACCCTCTCTTCATCCACTTTTCCTTATTCCACTTCCATCTCCTGCCACTTCTATATCTCAACCACCTCAGTTGGTTAGTGACTATAACGGGTTTGATCATCAGATTTCCAGAAGAAGGGGATGGAGCTCGAATGATTCCCTTACAGGACCTCATATAAACTGGCCAGTAATTCCAGGAGAATGGACAGCTGCCAGTCAAGCATACCAGAACTATATTCATTTTGCTCAGCAGTATTCACAGTCTGCCGATCCTTTAGTGAGATTAACTGCTCATTTTGCTTGGTATCTGGCGTACATGCATAGGCATTCTCATAATGATTCAAAGCGTATTCCAAAGTTGTGCATGAATGTCAATGTGAGCATTGATTCCCAGCAGTTGGATATATTGTATTTTCATACCCTTTGTTTGCCTAGCAGATACCTTGTCCTGTTGGAAAGGATGTGCTGTCTTCAGTTTTTTCAGAATCCTCCCAAAACATTTGTAGATGAATCTTTATCTATGGATTGTTTCCAAAATCACCAATCTTTCAAGAGGGATCATCTTCATTGATACCTTTTCCAATGTATGGTGGATGATTTTTAATGAAAATGTCTCTTTTTGGAGGAGTCATTCAGATGGTTGTGTTGTGTGTAGTGTTTGTGTTGTGAGTTACTTTATGTAATAAGATCGTGGTAATTGCCTATTGGATTGGATTTCATGCAAGCTACATTTTTTAAGAATTGTGGTGATGGGGTCGTGGTTGGATAGTTAAAGATGCTGATGAAGAAGAAAAAGAAACCTCTTATATCCTTTACAAGTTTGTTGTGATTTCCAGTTTGATAAGAAGTGTTACTGTATAAAGGGTTTTCTTTTCGTTGTATTTTTATATCAGATACAGGTTATAAGTTGGGGTCGTGGTTGGATGGATTGTTTTTGATATTGAAGATCAAAGTTGAGCTTTTAAATGAACTTATATTCCCTTTTTCCTGGGTCGTGAGGACGCTTCCTTATTAAGTGTGGGGATATGTTGAGTGTTGAAATGACTTGTTTTTTTGGCTGATTTTTGTTGTTTTTGAGAGCTGAATGGTTGATTTTATGAGATAATTGATTGGTTTGGAAGTGGTTTGAGAGTGTTTTGGATAGGTTGGAATGGTTTTATTGAGTTCATGATGTTTATTAGTGGAGATGTGAAGTTCTGATATGTTCTGATTGGTTCTGTATACCTTCTGTATAGCTTCTGTTTTGTTCTGATTGTCTTCTGAAAGGAGGGATTGATTGATGATTGATGAAGATTGAGATATTTTGAAAGCTTATTGAATAGTTTTTGAGAGTTTGGAATGATTTGAGTATGAGTTATGAGGTTTTGATGACCTTTTGTAACCTTCTGTAGATCTTCTGTAGAGCTTCTATCTCTGTACTGTAGCTGTTCTGTAACTGTACTGTGACTGTTCTGTATGCTTCTGTATGTGTTCTGATGGATGAGAGTGTAGCTTGGGAAAGTTTTCTAACCTTGGAAAGAGGTGAATACAAGTGCAAAAGAGCTAAAAGAAGTGAAAGAAGTAGCTGTTGAATACTCAAGTAAAGACTGGAGTGAAGTGACAGTAGTGAGCTGTGAAAAGACACTGTAGTGGCTCTGGTGACTCTTCATATCAGACATACCTCTTGGGAGGGGTATCCACGACCTAAGAAGGATTATTGAGTGTGATTATGAGAGATTGTAGTGAGGATATGATGTACTATTGATGGAGAGAGAGAGAGAGAGAGTCAGAGATAGCCAATTCTACTAAAACAGAGTGATTGTATATGAGAGATTGAGAGAGAAGACTATGAAGATATTGAAGATGAATACTATGTGATGTATTTCCATTCAAAGATGGTGTATTCCTTTGCTTTATTTGTTCTATTGATGGATTTTGTGAAGATATTGAAGAATATGATTGATTCTATCAAATCCGTGGGAGATCTACATGATGCTGCATGAAGATTTGTTGTGCCTGGTGTTCTTTTCTTCATTGTGATCATATAAAACCTAATAAAAAAGCTTGTTGATGTTACAAGATATATTTTCTTGCAAAATAATTCCCTTTTCCTTGGTGTTCCTCTTGGGGATCCATCCTTTGTCTATGCAGGATGGGAAAAAGAAATACCAGTCGGATGTATTTCATGTCCCGAATATCACCAAGAACCTAGTTTCTGTTGGTCAAATGGTTGAGCAGGGCTTGCAGGTCAGATTTAATTCTCATGGATGCTTTGTTGAGGATATGAAAAATAAAGGTCGCTTGATAGCAAAAGGAAAGAAGAAGGGCAGAATGTTTACGTTGGATCCAGACATGCTTGAATTGAGTGCAGCAATGTTTGCACATGGGACCGGTGTAGTTGCAAATATTGATATCTGGCATAAACGCATTGGTCATGTTAATGTACAGCGACTTAAATCAATGCAAGCCCAAAATATTGTTGCAAGATTGCCTAAATTCAAGGTTGCAGAAATGCATAAGGTATGTGAAGCCTGTCAATTTGGAAAACAGGCAAGGAAACCATTTCCTAGGTATGTTCAAGAGAGTAAGAAGCCATTGGAATTAATCCACTCTGATGTGTGGACTACTAAATCTGCATCTCTTGGAGGCTGTCATTATTTTGTCACTTTTATTGATGACTATAGTAGAAAAGTTTGGGTGTATTTTATGAAAAAGAAAAGTGAAGTTTTTGGGTATTTCAAAACTCTTAAAGCTATGGTTGAAAAAGAAACAGGCCTGCAAATAAAATGCCTAAGGTCAGATGGAGGGGGAGAGTACCTCTCAAATGAGTTTGCAAGGTTCTTGCAGGAGCATGGCATAAAGCAGCAATATTCATGTAGTCATACCCCACAATAAAATGGAATTGTAGAAAGAAAAAACAGGCATATTGGAGAGGTATCTTATGCCATGCTCAATGAAAAAGACCTGCCAGATTTTTACTGGGCTGAGGCAGTTGCTACAGCAGTCTACATAATGAATAGGACTTCCACTGCAGCAATACATGGCATGACTCCAGAGGAGAGGTATATTGGTAGGAAACCAGATATTTCTCATTTGAAAATTTTTGGTTGCATTGCCTATGTTCATGTGCCAGATGAGTTGAGATCCAAGTTGGATCCAAAAGCTGAGAAGTGCATCTTTATTGGTTACTCTCTGTAGCAAAAAGGGTATAGATGCTATAACCCTTCTACTCGTAAGTTTACAGTGAGCAGAGATGTTGTTTTTGATGAGATGAGTAGTTGGTATAAACCAGTAAATGTGATTGATAATTTAGATGCACAAAATGGTAATGCTGCACAGAATTCACAACACCAGTCACAAGATATTAGTGGACCTAGAGCGTCCTCTAGCAGTGGTTCACATTCTTCGCCATGGACAGGCATATTGAGATCAGGAGAATCTTCTCAAAGCAATGCAGATAGTGGTATGCAAGTATCACGAAAAGGAAAAGAGAAGGTAGATCAGCCCATGCTTGATGTGAATGCAGGTCACTCTTATGTGGATGGTGAATTCAGTGGCTTAGAACAGCCAGAGCATTGACGATGAGTTGGGTATTTCTTCTATTGTTACACCTGGAGTAAGGAAGACCAGGGATGTTTTGAGAGCACCTGGGAGTGAACCTACTTTGCGCAAGTCTACCAGAGCTAGGTATCCTGTGGATAGGCTGAAATATGATGGATTTACAGCCATTCACTATGCATATATGGTCAAAGTGATATAGGAACCAGAACCGACTTCTTTTGAGCAAGCCATGAAAAAAGAAAAATGGGAGAAAGCCATGGATGAAGAAATGGATGCCTTGGAAGCAAATGCTACATGGGAATTGGTACCTTTGCCTAAAGGTAAGAATGCAATTGGTTGTAAGTGGGTTTATAAGGTGAAACACAATGCAGATGGTTCTGTGAACAGATACAAGACAAGATTAGTAGTCAAGGGGTATGCACAAACATATGGCATTGATTATGAAGAAACATTCAGTCCGGTTGCAAGGATGGCAACCGTAAGAGGAGTCATTGCTATGGTTGCATCAAAGGAATGGTCTTTACATCAAATGGATGTAAAGAATGCCTTCTTGCATGGTGATTTGCAAGAAGAGGTATATATGGAGCAGCCACTAGGTTATGTGCATGCTGTTCATCTTGAGTTTGTTTGCAGGTTGAAGAAAGCCTTGTATGGCTTGAAGCAAGCACCTAGAGCATGGTCTGACAAGATAGGACAGTATCTTGTCACTATTGGCTTTCAGATTTCCAAGGCAGATTTCTCACTTTATGTGAGAAAAACAGAGAAAGATATTATGCTACTTGTCATTTATGTTGATGATTTGATTATGACAGGTGATAGTGATGAAGATATCATTCATGTGAAAATGCTATTGAAGCAGAAGTTTGAGATGAAGGATTTGGGAGAGTTGTGTTATTTCTTGGGGATTGAGGTGATTAGATCACCAAGTGGGATATGGCTCTTGCAGAGGCAGTATGGATTGGACATGCTGTCCAAATATGGGATGATAGGCTGTAAGCCTATTTCATTTCCTTTGGAGCAGAATGTGAAGCTGAGCGCAGATGCAGGTGAGCTTCTCGAAGACCCTACTATGTACAGACGCATAGTAGGAAGTTTGATTTATATGACTATTATCAGGCCAGATTTGAGCTATGCTGTTGGATTGGTAAGTCAGTTTATGCAGGCTCCAAGGAAACTGCATTTGGATGCGGCTAGACACATACTTAGGTATGTGAAGTCCACATTACAGTATGGACTATTTTATGAGACTGGGGTTCAGATACAGTTGCATGGATACACTGATGCTGATTGGGCTGGTAGTATTTCTGATAGACGATCTACCAGTGGATATGTGTTCTCTTTTGGGAGTGCTGCAGTCACTTGGAGTAGCAAGAAATAGCCTACAGTTGCCTTGTCGAGCACAGAGGCTGAGTACAGGGGTGCAACAATGGCTGCATGTGAGGTAGCTTGGTTGCATAAGCTACTTTATGATATGCATCAGCCTACAGATGGACCAATTGTCATTTATTGTGACAACATGAGTAGTATACACTTGGCAAATAACCCAGTCTATCATGCTAGAACAAAGCACATTGAGGTGCATTATCACTATGTGCGGGAGAGGGTTTTACTAGGTCTTATTGATCTAGTTTATGTCAGCACAGAGGATCAGGTAGCTAACATATTTACGAAGGCATTGGGCGTGCAGAGAAGCTGCGCAAGTTCAGAGACCTGCTTGGTGTGCAGGAATTGGGATTGAGCTCGAGGGGGAGTGTTGAGATATCGAGCTCCACTCGTGATATGCCAGGGTGACCATTGTGCATTTATGTCACCAACTTGTCAGTTGCAGATGCGGTTGGTACACCGCCCATGAATAATAGCTAGATGACAGCTATCCTTATCTACTCTAGTTCGTGGCTCAGTTAGTATGCCACCTTAGTTAGTTGAGTTTGGTTTGAGACCCATATATAGGGTTCTTCTATTTCTATGTACTAGAGTTCTTTTTGGCTTACACAACTAAGAATAGGAAAATTGTTTTCAGCCTCCACCTTTGTGTGTATTCCCCCATTGTGCAAGTAAGAAAGCTACAAGTGAGACTCCTTCCTTCTCTCCCACAATCTTGACAAAAACTAACTAATATTAATTATTAATATTTTTTATTTAATTTAAAATATTTTATTTAGAAAAATCAAGAGTCGTAAATTTGATATTTTTCTCGGATTGGTAAGGATCGTAGCCACCTTTCATGTAAATTACAACGTGAACGAGACTTATGAGTTATATTAATCACTAGGTTAATGTGTATAGTTTGGATGGTCCAAAAATATTAGATTTTGGGCAAAACTAGTATATTTTAGATATTTTAGATATCATCCTTAAAAAAAAGATATGGAGATTTTTAGAACTTGATGTCATTTAAAAGAAAAGACAAGTAATATTTTAGTTAGTTTGAAGATTTTATAAAAAGAAAAAAATAAAGAGAGGATTTGCGAAATCGTGCACGCCGCGATCACAGTACACAGGCAGTGGATAACACTTTGAATAGAGAAAAGAAGAAGGAGTGAACTAAGAGCTTTCTAAGCAAGTATCTTGGGGTTTTACCCCCTTTCGAAGCCAATAGAACCATCAGATTTATGATCTGAGCATCAGATCACTGATCTTTCCAAGATCCCCCTCCACAAAGAGCTCCACTTCTCAACCACAAGCCCTCTTCTCTAATTCACTATAAATATGAGGCATGGGAGAGGCATAAGGAAGCATAAGGAACCCTGAAAGGCTGCAAGAGAGAAGGAGAGAGAGAGTATACCCTTCCAAGAGATTGTGAGTGAGAGCATGAGAGAGAGAGAGAGAGAGAGAGAGAGAGAAAGAGAGAGAGAGAGAGAGAGAGAGAGAGAGAGAGAGAGAGAGAGAGAGAGAGAAGAGTCACCCCGAGAGGTTGCAAGGAAGAGAATTGGCTCAATTCCCTCTATCTCGATCCTCGACTTAACCATCTTCTCTTACGCTCTCCCATCTTGAATCTATTCTACCTTCTTAATCTCTTGAGTCTACCTACGGACAATGGCCTCCAAGCAAAGAATGTCGCATGTGGATGACAATCATGCAACCAGCAACAAGGCTTCACGCAAAGGCATCACTGTCAATCCAACTGTAGTTCCGATCGTAAGTCATGTATTTTCAAATTGATAGGCCCCATACTACAATGCACGAGTATAAGTCATGCGAAAGGATAAATTTCATCTCACCTACTCGAAAGATGGAGTTTGTGAAGTGCATATATCAAGGGAAGATAATTGCACCTAGTTACATATGACTTATTTGCTAGTAGAGCAATTACAAGGAAGAATTAGTCAAGCGTTATGAATGGCATAGTCGTCAAAAGAACGACATTAAAAGATTGTGCATACAAGTGCTAGATTAAAGTATAGTCAAGAGTTACAAATAGCATAATTACTAAAAGAATACGACATTGAGAATCACGAATAGAAAGTACTAGTTTAAAGTTTAAATACTTCAAAAGTACTTAGCCTAAGAGCCCAAATATTAAGAAAAACTAGATTCTAGCTCAATGCAAGGCCTATTGGAGTCTAATTACTTGAGATCATCTCGCACTTATCTTATTAAGTATTTACACGTTATGCCTATAACATAAGTTTGATATATGAGGATAATTTTCTAGTTGTCTCATGACTTGACTAAGAGCTAGTACAAGAAATTGATCATAAGGGTTAAAACTAAGATACCTTGAGATCTGTTGAATAACGATGACTTTTGCCAATCCAAATCCAGGGTTGGGTTACCAATCAAGGTAAGTGACCTATAGAACTTACATCATGAAAAGTGTTTGAACCCTTAACATATGCCCTAGCCGAAGGAAGGAAGTGTTAAGAAACATTTTTGTATAGTATTGCTCTTAGATCCCAAGGGGGAGAGCAAATATACGATGGAAATGTTATATCATCTATTTTTGCATTGGTTGGAAAACATGCAATTGGTTTTGTTGATTGATCGAACAACATCCTAAATGTTTTTACATTCAACTGGTTGTTACTTGTTGTTTGTATGAGTATTCCAAGTGCTTGTGATTTATGGTAAATTCATGGCAAGGGTCTGTGATGACGTCGCCATGGGAATAAAGGAATGTTTTCTTGGAAAATGATATTAGGGCTGAATGCTTTGTTTGTGCTTGATTCTTAAAGGATTTAATTAAGGAAGGATATATTGCACGGGTGGATCACCTCCATGATCGCACTGCGTATTAACCCAAGAGGGCACTGCTCGATTCATGGGCCGAAGGTCGAGTGGTGAAAAGGCCAACCAGAGGAATGATGTTTCGCTCCTAGAGAGCTTGCGGGTCAGTTGGAGCTCTGGACACCCCTTGCTAGGTCTAGAATGGAGTTGAAGACCTTCGTGGCCCCCAACATCTGGGCATGTTAGGAGATCCTATTCTAGATAAAGGATTGAGTTTGTGGTGCCATGTGAATTGGACCAGTTTCTTCTGCAGGGCAGAAGGGATACTTATGTTGGACAGAAGCGATACATAATTTCTCCTGTATGGGCGGGAGACAAAGATTAACTTGAAGATAAGTTAAGGAACTTGTTTGAACTTGTTTGTCAATAGATTGCTTTGCTCTGTTTTTGTGTCTGTGCTCTAAGTTATGTGAACGAACTCTGTTCCCTAAAAGGCTTAATTAATGAAGCTGACTTTAAGAGTCACACATAAATGTGGTAGGACCTAATTAGAAAACTAAAGCTATTAAGGGAAGTGAGTGGGCGGAACCCCCGACGGGTCCGTCCTACGGCAGGGTGGTCCCAGAGAACTGGGAGGCTTCTCACAAGTTTTTTTATCGTCATTCGACCTTTAGGTATTGATAGGTTAGAACCCGATTCATACTGTTTTAGGGGACCGGAATGGGACTATGCCCTCTGGGGAGAGAGGTTGAGCAATGCATCCCTCTTGTTTCCCATTCTCTTTGAACCAAGTGCGGTATGGGTCTGCTTCGGATTGGGTATCTCTGCATAAAGTAGGATGTCCAAAACCCAACGCTAGAAGGCTAGCAAGAGACCTTGACAACTAGGAACTCAAATTTCAGGTCGATCCTAGTGGGTTCAGTCATGAACGCTCTGTTGCGAGGCAGATTCGGGAAACCCTAGGCGACAAAACTCAGAACATTCCCTGGAGTGCTGGGTAGTGATGCTTAGATTCATTTCTCAATAGACCACTAAAAGAGTGCTTGGAAAGTCGATGGGTGGGTATCTCACACTTGATTTCAATCTTCTTGGGGTCTACAGCCACTTGCAACTGCCATTGTTTTTTTCTTTCTTTTCTCTTCTTTTTCTTAGGAAATTGAGGTGTATCCCTTGAAGACTCGGGACCTTGAACTAGGTCAGTCGTTGATGTGCTTGGCTGGGCCTCAGCATTCTCTCTCTAGTGTGTCCTCATGGGGCATAGCCGTGGCCTGCTGAATAGCCTCGCTAGGTTGTGAGGGTACAACTACCTCCCTTTTTGGAGAGTCTAGCTCTTCAACCAATTCCCTTCTGTTTAACTCCTCCAGCCTAGGCCTTAAGCACTTTGGAAGTGTTGGAGTTGTCAAGGATGCGGGTTGCGGCACCTCCTCCACAGGTGAACTGTTAAGGACACGTTTTGCGAGGGGCGTTGTCACGGCCAAGGGCTGTGACTGCTGTGATCCCTGATTGGAAGTAGTAGCGGCTAGTCCAGTGGGCTGGCTACTCTTGGTGGATTGTGGTGTCAAGTCTCTAGGGCAATCAGAAGTGGTCGTGTCTTTTGTTTCCCTTTGAGCATTCACCTGTGTAGATCGAGCATGAGTTGATCTAGTCACCTTAGGTTGCACATGCATATCCTTGGGTCGAGAGCTACAGATGGTGTCATGTCCCACCTCTTGGACATTTGGAAGCTCAGATGTAGGTAGAGATTGGGCTTGAGTAGCCGCACTTGATGACTATTGTGCTTCTTGTGTCCGTCTAGGGTTTAGGGTTTAGGATTTAGGGAAGAGGATGTAGGAGACTTGGGACTCCTAAGTGGCTTTGACACTGACTGGGAGATTTGCTCGTGGCTGTTAGATGATTTTGCTATCTGCTTTGTTGAGAATTTAACCTTGCCATGAGCAATGTTGTGCCTATGATGCCTATTATCCTCTAGGAAAATCAAAGGCTTTTTGGGCACTACTGGCTTTTACATATCCTCAAGGATTACATTTGATATCTACTTGTCAAGCATGCTAGGCTAAGGATCTACCCTCTGAGTGGTCCCGTTTGGTTTCTTGATTTCGACCGTGATGGGGGGCTTGGACACTCCACTGTTGTTGGCTTAAGACTTGGTTTTTCGTTTAGATCTCCTCCTATGCTTCTTTGCTCTTGATGCGATATGGGCTTCAATTGGCAAAGGAGGTTTAGTCGGGGGTTTTGGCACCCAAATCCATCAGTTACCTGCGTAATATCCTTGAGCACGTAGCAACACTTTGGATATCCATCACGGCGTTGTGCTGACCCTCCGTCGATACCTTTGTCTATAAGGCTTGGGGTTCTTTTGGGATCTTCTACGATATTTGTAAGTCCAAAGCCTGTCCTTGGCATTGTCTCCTACCCTTCTTATTTCAGACATGGCCTCACTCACTAGTTCTCATTGTTCGACCTATGCTTGCATCAGTTCTTCCAACAAGTCCTTGCTCTCGTTAGTAGGCTTGACTGTTATGTTCGCACCTTCCTTGCCTTTCCCTCGAGATTTGATGAGGTCACCCTTGCTAAAGGTTGTGGCTATCCTCACTCCCGGTAGTGTCAGGTGTATTCTCTATGCTACATAGTCGGCCTCACACTTGGTCTTTCTTTTGAAGGGTCTTCCAAGGAGGGTTCCCTTCTCACAATTAGCACTATTTGGAGGAACATGAAATAGGATAGGCAAGCTTTCAGTTTCAATTATCGCAGGGATTTTTCACTTCCCTATGAGTGCTTGTGGGTGTCCCCCGTAAGGGCTAAGAGTTGCATTAGTTGGTGTGAGCTCTGGTTGGCCTAGTAGGGTCCATGATTCATAGGTCAAGAAATTAAAATCTGCTCCTTCATCAATTAGAGCATCGATAGTATGCTCTCTTTTCGCGGTGAGTTTGACCCTAAGATAAGTAGGTGGTACTATGTCTTCATCTTTCGGGTCTTAGCTTGTAAATTTAAGCCTTCTGACACCGATGTGGATTCTCCACTGATGTCTTGGATCATCAGTGTAGTGCTATTCAAGGAGCATCTATCGTCAGGACTGTCATATCTAATCATTCCCGCTGTTGTAGCTTGATGTTGTTGCTTTTCGCTTTGACTAGATGCAGTCCGAATGCAACACGTATGTGTTTTTGCAGGGTGGCCTTTTTGCCCTTGTTGGCTAGATTGGCCCATTGAGGTTCTAGGGTCTCTGTTTGTTGTCTCTGTTCGGGTATGGGCTTTTGGTTGCTCTTTTGCAAGTGAGAATACATGCTCATGTAGAGCCATTACTACACTAGGGTCTAATTTGGAGGACCTGTCACGGCACGCGTTTTCTCTCCAACCTACTTGGGGAAGGTGCAAAGGGGGCAGAGCCCCCTCTGCGAGGGTCCCGGGGGGGCAATCCCCCCGACCCACAGGGCCGTTACGGTAAATGCCATACGTGATTTGAAAGATTGTTTATAGCCAAAATTTGAACTACTTGCTCTAAGTTTCAGCCCAGTGATCAATCTATGATATGGTTTCGCCTCTTTATGGTCTCTTGGTCAGTTTCATTATCTTCAGGTTAAAATTTGAAAAAATCTAAATTCGGCCCAACAGGTCCGAATTGCAGGGGCCGAGTGCCCGATTCGGCCCATCTGAGGGCCGAGTAGAAAGGGCCGAATGTGACTGGTCCGAATGTCAAATACGGCCAGTCGGAGTCTGGTCGTCTGAGGGCTGAATGGGCCGAGGGTCGAGTCAGGTGGGCCGAGTCAAGTGGGCCGAGGGCCGAATTTCAAAGTTGGTCTGAATGCTCAATTCAGACGGGCCGAGTAGTGGGTGGCCAAGTCAGCAGGGCCGAGGGCCGATTCTGGGACTCGGCCCAGGATCACCGTCACTCGGACATGCCGAGCGCGATGCGTTTTTTTATTCGCCACACCAAGCATTGGAGGCCTTCTCCCTGGTTGAGCAGCTCCAGATCCAACCTACTCATGTAGGGGAAGGTGTAGAATTACCTAGGTTGGGCAAATATCTCCCGGATGGCAAAATCAAAGCGGATCCACTCAATAAAGCTTTCTTCCTCTCTCCTGCTCTCCTAAAACCCTGCAATGCACAATGTGGCCTTTCTTGCCACTCTTGCCCCCTTATCACCCTATCCAGGCCTGCAGTCACCTCAATCTTGCTTCCCTTACTAACATTTAACCCAAAATTTTATTTCTTGCCATTCTTTTCCATGTTTCAGCCTGTTATACAGCAACAGAAAACCCCACTGTTTGCTCCAATGTTTTGCTCCTATCCTTCCTAAATGCAAGAAAAAATTATAAGAAAAATACCTACGCTACTCCATCATGCTTTCCCAAGTCTAGAACAACAAAAACCTACTTGCTAAGGAGATCGAATACCTCTTCAAACTCCATCGCTTCCTACCTATCTACCTCAAGCACCGGTTTGGGGACAACCCTACTCCAATGCTTGATTCGAAGCGCACAAAAGGCTTGAATCCGTTGGTCCCGGCAACGGAACCAAAATGTGGGAGCCTTCACTCAACCACCAAGACCCACAGACCGCTTATTGTTTCAAGCGTTCCAAGCCGAGCACTAATGGCTACCTCTCACATAGCCGACGCACCATCCATATCTAAGGGTGTAGTGAGCTTACCTCCATGCCGATCGAGTTAGCTCCTCTCTCGTGCACTCCGGTAGCTCCACGATCCAAGTGCAAGCTTCAAGCAAGCTCCATCCTCAAGCTCCATCGCCGCGAGCAAGAGAAGAGAAGAGAAGAGAAGAAGAGAGGAGAAGATGGAGAGCTTCTCCTCCCCGGTCCCTCACCCTCACACACTCACTCACTCCCTCACACTCTCACACACTCTCTCTTAAGCACAAGCTCAAGCAAGCAAGAAGAAGAAGAGGAAGAAGAAGAAGAGGAGACCCACTTTTGGCCACACACTCGCTCCCTCACACTCTCACACTCCCTCTCTCGAGCACAAGCTCAAGCAAGTAAGAAGAAGAAGAGGAAGAAGAAGAAGAAGAAGAGGAGACCCACTTTTGGCCACACACAAGAATGAGCTTCTCCTTCACTTTTCAACTTTATATACAAAACCCTAAATCCCTTTTGGGCGGTCATCCCCTTATCCCCTTTTTTACATGGCCCGCCATGGCCTAGGTCCTTTTTCCCATTGTCCTTCTATCTTCCTAGCTTCCTTTCCACCGCCTGTCTATATTTACAAGTTGCACGGGTGAGAGCCCGTCGCTCCTTAAATTAAATCACGATGCGCTTGTGCTCTTTACAAAAGTATTGACTTGCGCTTTTCCTTGTGTGCCTTTCTCCCTTATTTAGGACTTTTCCCCTTGTGCGCCTTTGTCTTCTACTTTAGCTTTTTCAGATTTTCCACCTTGTTCATCTACCGGTTAACACCACCTCCTACTTAATGTGATCCCGACTGGGGTGAGACCTCTCGCCGTCGGAGTCGGCCCATGCTTCCGCGGTGGTTAAAAAAACATCCCCTCTTGGGATGGGGATTCAGCACCTATCCTTTGGGGGAGGTATCGGGCTCCTTACTTTTTATCTATTCCAATACTTAATTCAATCAGGATCTAATCTAGAAAATCACAAACAAGATTAATGTCTTCAAGCAATTATGACTCCAAATAATCATGCAAATTTCAATGATGATTAAGTTTGTGGCAATCGACCCTTAAAATTCACGCAATGAGCTCTTTCCCTTGGAATTTAACTAGGGTATCTAGATTTGGGGCCTCTAACTTCTCAGTTTAAGGTTTATGATGACATTCTTGTAATCCAATCTCCTTAGCCTTAAGTCAGCTTCTTCAGCTTGATCTTTAAAATCTTCTATCAAAACTTCTAGATTAAAACTATATGCTTGACTAATTTCTTTAGGGTTTTGTTCTTAATAAATTTGTCTTGAAAAATTCCTCATGATTTCTCTTGAGTTCTAGAATTTCGTAGTTTACCTAATAGTTTCTAGCCTATAAGATGTTCTAATAATTTACCAAGTGAATAGTCTAAGATCGCATTATTTCTTAAGAGACTTATCTTATTTCTATTGAATTCGGATATATATTTTAAGGAAAAGATGTGGTATCAATATTGGTAAAGGGTTGTTATCTGCACCCGTAACTCCGTTATTAGTGACTCCCTTGCAACTCCAACTATTACTTCCACGTCAGTAGGGTCATTCGCAATTTTCTCTTTTGAATTCTTTTTCTTCAGGGCCATGACGAAAATATGATTTGTAGAAGAAGAAGAACACGGTAGTAATACTTACTAACAAAGGTGTAAGACTCACGATAATGATGATGGTTATTGCGGGATTCGATGATGTAGGCCTTGCGGATGGTTCTTCTTGCTTCATGGAGAGCAATACTTATCTCTCTCTAGTAGACAAAATAGGGACGAGAGTAGAGGTATGACTTCTAATCGGATTGATAGAATAGGATAAAGTTCTTCAGTGTCTTATCTTCTTGGATTAGAGTAGAAGAGGATGAGAGACCTTTAGTGTATCCCCTTCCTTAGGTTGAATGGTATGATGTCTCTTTGTCTCGTGGAATAGAGTCTCCTTCTTCTCGATCAACATCTCGTCCTCATCAAGATTCCTCTTATCGCTCTTTCCTGGCTGTCATACCCAAGCCCTCAATTTATAGTTTTGCAAAGGGGGGGTAAAAGAGAGGACGCTTCCTTTTTTAGCATTTTTTGATGACATCTTCGATGACAAAGAGAGAATGATTTCTTTTAGTGTGTTTGATGACCTCATTGATGATGTTAGAGAGGGAGCTCCATTTTTGTAGCGCAAATATAAAAATTTACAAATCTATGGGCACCGCGTGGCACATCATCGGGGGCGGCCATCACTCCAAGGCTTATGACTAAGGCGGTGACCAAGCATAGACCTTGGCATACTTGGCAATGGGATACAAAAAATTCATTGGTGCTGTTGGTTGCGCACGAGAAGCTCCCACTAGCTTGTAGGAAAATCTTCCCGGGAGGTCACCCATCCCGGCAGTGTTGTCACCCAAGTGCACTTAACTACCAAGTGACTATCCACTAGGCTAGTTTTTTTTTGTTCTATACTACAAATATAGTTTTAATAAGCTAGACTTGGGAGGGTCTCCCAAGTCTTTCTTCTATGAACTGGCAGATAATACCTCATAAATCATAATGATTATCTTCATAATGGGAGTCAGTTTCATAATTAGACCAGTTTTCTTTGGAATGTATACGCACATTAAAATAAACTAAGTAGTGGAGACATTACATGAACTATCATTTGAATTAAGGAGACTAGTAGCACGAAGAAATTTGGTACTAGTCTCTATCAACACCGCACGTACGATTAGTTGAAAAAATCATTAAAGGGTTTTTTTTTTACTTCACTTAGCTGGTTTCTAATGATAAAATGCTTGGGCACAATGGTCATCCACACTTGCATTGAGTATAACATGGTATCAAACCTGGACACATTGCAATTGTTTTCCAAACACTGACTTACGGGGAGTGTGAAAGGAAACCCGAGCTGTAGGGTAGATGAACAGTTTCTTGGGGCAAGCTTGGTAAGGAAATATCAAATCTTCTGGATCATTCAAAATATATAGGAGTGGAGATTGTATGTATGTTCTTTATGTTAACGCAACGCATCGAGGGGCAAATCCTTGAGGTATAGGAGAGCTACAGTTGGGACAGGGGCATTCAATCGGAGGGGTACCTCCTTTATGTTTATATTACATTGGTATATTTTACCAAGATGTATGGGATCTCCCACTGAGGAGTAAGGAAGGGCAATTGTTGGACTACGTTCTACTACAAATGCAATACCTACAGTAGCAATTAGGCCAATGTGTCCCTTGGATGCTCCTAGCCACCACGAGGCTGTGTGGGGTTGTCTTGAGAGTGTTAGAGGAGAGCCACTGTCGGGCCTGATTTAGGTCCCGACAGGTGGTGCATTTACTAGGAGCCACTTATAAGTGGCGGTTTTCATGCCTTGGTCGATTGGGACCTGTTCTCTAGTGTATGCAAGAAATTAGTGAGCTAGACTCACAAGACCATCAAGCGAAGCTCCAAAAGCAAGAAAGGGCTGAACAAGCTAGATGGTGGGTTGAGATAAACAAAAGATATTCTCCACAAAGAAGTGGCCCAATATCTTTGCAAGGGTGAGGTCTTAATAATCCTAACTCAACACATACTCCGTTTTTAGGGAGAGGAAGCTCTAGTTCTTCCCCCCCTCCAATCAATCCCTCCACTTTGAGTGGAGTTATAATTCCAATTGTTTGAACCCCTATAGAAAATTTGGTGCTTACCATGGTGGCACAACCTATTGCTATACCTACTAGAATAGTGGATTTTCTAGTCTTAGGTTTCCCCATATCCATCTTTAATGGGTTAGTGGAGGAAGATGCGCAAAGCTCCACATTAGGGAGTTGCAAAAGTTGATGTTCAACTGTCGAATCCAAGAAGAAGGACATTTAATGATGTTCTTTAACATAACTCTCGAAGAAAGAACTTCCATATGGTATCATGGCCTAGAGGCTGGAACCATAACCACTATTGATTTATTTTTCGAAGCCTTTCGAAGGGAGTTTGCCCTTGAAAGGGGTGGTTAATATTGGCTACATGTAGTAAATGTGACACTCAAGAGCTACATGAGGATATCTAAGCATATGCCAAGAAGTTAAAAGAGGTATTTTGCAAATTGCAAGCCTCTATTTCTATCCTAGCAATTGTCCAATTGCAATATTTTTTGCATGGTCTGGATTTCAACATTCAGGTGCAGTTGAGTAGTGTTACTTTGCTAGATGTAAACATTGCCATTAGACAAGCAGTAGAATCCCGACTACAAGTGACCTATGCCTCCCGAACCAATCTTAATATGGGTCTAGTTTCGGGAAATAATTTGGCATTGACCAATGGAAATGGAAGTCAAGGGATAGCTATGACTAACCCGAATGTGAGAGCAAGCATGGTCCGAATTGTGCCTTTATTGCTAGCTCCTCCCAGTGTGACTATGCATATGGCTAGTCAGATGGCTCCACCAAATGTTGGAGGCCAAGCATCAAACCATAATGTCGGTCCTATGAGTCAACAACCAATGCATAATCAAATTGTTAGGCCAATGGAACGACCAATAGACGATCATGGATATGAGTCAAGTGCATCAAATGTCCTTAGCAATCTTAAGGATATCATGAAGCACTATATTGACACGATTTCCAAACAATATCAGCAAATAGCTATGATAATCAATTTCCTTAAAAAAGAACAGAATCTGATAGGAAGTAGACTCCCCAAAGAGGGTGCACCCTCAAGATTTAGTTGTAAATGGTGTGGCGGCCAACACTACCCTAGAAATTGTCCAAATGTTAAATGTGATATTTGTGGGAAGTCCGACCATTTGGCTACCACCTGCTGGAGTAAGATTAGTTCTCTCCAACAAGGTAGTAGACAGCCAGGTCCTATAAACCATCATACGCAAGGGAACAATCTTTAGCGCAATGAGGGACCGAAACAAATACTTCAAAGAGGTAAGGCTACTATAGAGGAGTTGCCTCTAATGGTAGTGGAGTTAGCCTCATTGAGGCTATACAGGTTAATGGCACTGAAGCTTCTAATCTACGGGCCATTATGAGAGGTCAAAAGGGTAGAGAAGGCGACAAAGATAATGTAAAACCTATCGATGAAAACCCTAAGCAATATGATAAAGGGATGCAAGTCCTTAACCCCGACATGGAAGGGGGACCTTTAAAACCCATAGAGAGTAAAGGCGATGCCAAGAAGGATAAAGAATTACCAAGGAGAAAAGAGAAAGCTAAGAAGGAAGCACCAAAGCTAGTTCAACGACCAAAAGAGAGAATGGTCTAGCGAGAGAAGAGAGCTTTAGCGAATTATCACGATTTCGATTTGGCAAGCTCTCTTTGTGAAGTCAAACTAGACGTGAATCTCTTGCAGCTGATTAAGCTGTCTCTAGAAGTGCGTGAGGAATTTAAAAAGATCATGCATACTAGGTATATTGTGGAACCTTTGGGCATAGCACGAGTAGGAGATGATTGCTGGGAGCATGCTAAAAAACATTGCACAAGGATTGCAACCTACATTGATGGAATACTAGTGGATCATGCTATTATAGATATATGATCATCTGTTAACATCATGAGTTCAGAATTGATGGAGAGGCTAGGTTTAGAAATCCAAAAATACGCCTCCACAATTTTGTAAATGGCTTATGATAGTTTAAGACAACCTAAAGGTTGTATTACTAAAGTCTTCATGATTGTTGCTAGTGTGGAATGCATTGTGGACTTTAGGGTTATTAGGTTTGCAAGACAGCCAAGCTATCAAGTATTGTTAGGAAGGCCATGGATCTTGTTATCCGATTGTCAAGTGGATATACCTGTTGATCGATTGATATTTGGAAAAGGTGCCAATCGGGTGGTAGTAGATGCTTATCTTGAGTCTCCTCAAAGCGAGAGAGCTCCTCTATCCTCTACAAAATTAGAGACATTAGAAGATGTATCTGCTAGTGAGACGTCATCAAGTCATGAATCAAAAGAAGGGTCCACTACAAAGGACATCTATCAATTAACTCTGAATGAGCCAATAGAAGCTCAAGATTGAATAAGAGACACAAATGATTGAGTTGGATCTTGGTATGCTAAATGATCTGTGGCCAATTAAATTAGGGTCTACACTCAATCCGGAAGAAAGGGAGGACTATGTGTCCCTTGTCCAAGAGTTCTATGACATTTTTGCCTGGTATTACAATGAGCTGAGAGGTATTCCTTCCAGCCTCGCTATTCATACCATTCCTCTAAAGGATGGTAGCCGTCATGTGTGCCAAAAAGTAAGACGTATGCCTTTCAAACTGAGAGACGGGCTGTTTGAGGAGTTACAAAAATTGCCACAAGTTGGTTTGATCTTCCCTGTTCAGCACACTGAATGGTGTTCACCTATTGTTATCAGGAACAAGAAAAATAATCAAATCTAACTTTGTGTAGACTTTAGAGAGCTAAATAAGCAGACAGTTAAGGACTACTACCCGTTGCCCTTTATTGGCTAGATTTTGGACCAGTTTAGCAGGTAGGAAAATATATTCATTTATGGATTACTTTGCGGGATACAACCGGATGGCAATTGCAGAAGCGGATAAGCTGAAAACAACTTTCATTACTATCTTCGCGGTACATTTTCATATCATGTGATGGCCTTTAGTTTATGCAATGCACCTGGTTTATGGCAACGAATAACAGACAAGACCTTTGGTGACATCTCCCCAGAGGAGTTAAAAGTATTTATCGATGATCTGGGGGTAGCCACCATAAGAGAAAGGAAGTTGATTATTTTAAGGAAGTGTTTTGAGCAATGTAGACAAATTTTCATTGCTCTTAAGCTATGGAAGTGCGTCTTTGGGGTGCCTTATGGGCTATTTCTAGGCAATGTGGTTAGTTAGGTATGGATCACAAATGGCCTGAAAAGATCAAGGTCATAGTTGCCATGAGTCCACCACGCACTCCCAAAGAAGTACATAGCTTTCTATCATCTATAGGGTACTACTGGAGGTTCATAAATTTCCTGGCAGAAAGAATGTTACCATTATCGAATTTTTTATCCTTTAGCTATCTATTTGTATGGAGCAACCCTTGTAAGGTAGCTTTTGATGATGTGAAATAGGAGCTAGTAAAAGCATTGGTTTTAAAAGCACCTAAAAGGGGCAGAGTATTCTACATATTTTCAACGACCACCATGCATAGTATTGGTTGTTATTTATCCCAAATCAGGGAGGAGAAATGGTATCACTCGATTGCCTTTGCTAGTCGAAAGTTGGGCATATCAAAAATCAACTATACCTACATGGAGAAGTTGTGCCTTGCAATGGTGTTTGCGACTAAAAATTTTAGGCACTACATTCTCTATGAGAATGTAGTTTTCTATACAAAGTTGGAGGGGCTTAGATTGCTAATGAATAAGCTACAACTGCCTAATCATTCAGCAAAGTGGTAATCACTTTGCAAGAGTTTGATTATGAGATTAAAAGTAAGCCACCGAAGCTGCAAGGTATTGTGGAATGCCTTGTGGATTTCGGGGAGACAAAATAGACTTTAGTTGAAGGAAGTGATATTGAGGAAATGTTTAAAATTAATACAACCTCGATCCCATCTTGGTATGCTACTATAGTGCATTATCTATCAACAAGAGAGGCTGGAGCCACTTTATCAAAGTATGAAAAGAGAAAAACTAGACAGCAGGCTTTGAAATTTTCCTTGATCGCACGAACACTATATCGGCAGGGGGTTGATGATATCTATCACCGATGTGTGATGCATGACGAGGTTCCATTCATTTTGGAAGAGTGCCATGACTCCGCTTGTGGAGGGAATTTTGATGGACATCTAACTGTCCAAAAATCTTTAAGAGTCGGATATTGATGGCCGTCCATTTTCCAAGATGCATTTGAGTATGTTAAGAGATGTGATACTTGTCAACGACATGATAATAGGGAGAATAGGAAGTGACCACTTACTTCAATTTTTGCTATACTTCCATTTGAGAAGTGGGGCATTAACTTTCTGGGCCCTATTACCCCATCGTCTTCTACGCAAAAGACATATATCATAGTGGCGAGTGACTACTTTACAAAGTGCTTAGAAGCACCAATGAGACAAGGAAGGACGATGCAAAGGAGACTTCTAGCTTCCTACTAGAGCATATTATATGCCGATTTGGTTGGCCAAGAGAATTAGTATTGAACCATAAAACCTATTTCCTAAACAAGGTGATTAAAATCCTGACTGAAGCGTGGAAATTTAAGCACAATAAGACAACTCCTTTTATAACCCACAGGTGAATGGGCAAGTTGAAAGTACTAACAAGCAGCTTGTGGGTATTCTATTGAAAATAGTGTCCGAAAAGAAGTGAGACTGGGATAAGAAACTATATGTGGTGATGTGGGCATATAACACGACGTTTAAACGAGCCACTGGCCATACCCCATTCAAGTTAGTCTATGGGGAGGAGTGTGTTTTTCCCTTAGAGATTGACTTGCCAACTATAAGATTCGCAATCAATCATTCTTTGGGTGATGAGGATACACTCTTTGAGTGCTTTACGACTTTGGCCCACTTGGATGAGCTCAAATTGCAGTTTGTTGCACCAAGAAGTGGCTAAACATCGGATGAAGCAGGTGCATAATTTAAAAGTGAAGAAATATACCTTTAAGAAGGACAATTAGTTCTATATTATGATGCCCCCAGAGAGTTGTTTCCAAGAAAACTTGAGCCCAAATAGGACGAAGGTCCCTACAAGATCGTAAGAATAGGAAAAAATAAGTCCACAGCATTACTGATTGATTTTGAGGGAGTGGAGTTTAAAAATAATGTTAATCTTAATAAGATTAAACCTTATTATCTCTAAATGCACTAACAAAATAAATACCTTGCAGATCACTACAGGGCTGATTAGAAACCTACAAGAGAAAATATTGGTTGATGGGGCGGCTTATTCCTTACTTGGAACACCTATACTTGGAGTAGCGATATTATCAAGGAAAGCTTATCTGGTGGAGTAAAGGATATAAAGTGATTGAGCAAGAGGACAGATCATTTCTCTGGGAAATCAAAGTCTTATATGATCACTGCCTGCGAATTTTGATGAGCATCCTTGTTATATTCAATGAAGAAGGTGGGATGGAGCCTTCACTACATCCTTTGAATATGCTAAATTTTGACTATCATAATTATGAGTAGAGGTGACGATGGCTGGCTATGTGAACCCATTGTGGACGTATATATTGTACTTTGATGGAGCGTCCAAGGGTCCCAACAAGAAAGGGAGTATAGGTGTAGTTATTAGAGATCCCCAACGTAGAGTCGTGATGAAATTAGTTGTTTATCTCGGGGTTGGATTTACCAATAACATGATGGAATACAAAGCTTTAATCATGGGCCTGAATATTGCTAAGAAGGGTGGTATCCGTAAGTTGTTAGTAAAGGGGGATTCCCAATTGGTGTTGAACCAACTAAATGGGACTTACACAATATAAAATCTCATTCTTTCTATGTATTATCGCACCGCGATGACCCTGCTTGATGGGTTTGAGAGAGTATCTCTTCAGCTAGTTCCACGTTATTGGAATCAATTTGCAGACTCATTGGCAAACTTTGCTTATGAAGAAGACATTTTCTTCAACTATGGTACTGGTTTGGATATCTATGTTAATGATGACATAGGAACCGGTCGATTATGGGGGCTTTTATCAAAACAACATGCCCTATATGGCAGGCGATGATTAGTATGGGTGATGCAAAGAGTGGCCGAGACCCATTTACCTTTGTTATCTTGGACCCATAGGTTGGTCAGACAACATGTTATGTGTACACCTCTTGCTATTTATGTAGGAGGCATGGGTCACTGTTTGATGCATTTAGTTTAGTGCATGAGCAAAATCCAACACAAGTCTCGGTTCGTCGATCGGAGGTCGTTTGACCCCCCATTTAATCTCTGTAAGGTTTGGCGTTATAAAGCAACTACTAGATTCGGGATCTAAAAAGTGCATGATGGGCCAAGATGGTGGATCTCGATGCTACGAAGCCACCTGTCCAGACAGATCTTGAATCCGAGTCTGTTTTCCCCCTCAAAACCAAAATATCCACTTGTAGAGAAGTGTGAACACAAAGGATATGAACCAATTATTTTAATGATTTAACCTTAAGGTTTATTTAAAAGGTCTTAAAAGGAAAAAAACTAACGAGACAGGGGGGACGCAAATTCTTTTGCGCCCTCTCAAAATTTGATTGATTCCTCTCCGATACTCAACCTTCTAGTAGAGAGAGAGAGAGAGAGAGAGAGAGAGAGAGAGAGAGAGAGAGAGAGAGAGAGAGAGAGAGAGAGAGAGAGAGAGAGAGAGAGAGAGAGAGAGAGATTGTTGATCCACATAGAGAGAGGAAGATGATGACTATAATCTTGTCAAATTTCATGAAAAAATGAGAAATTTGATTTTTAGTATTTCTCTCTCCTCTCTCCTCTTGCTGTTGTTCATATGTATCAATTCAAGAGAGAAGGGGGTGGGGTGTGATGAAGAATTCGGAGCAAATGATGATGTTGGAGCAGTAGAGATCATAGATTGGGCCAAGAGAGTGCATCAGTGGTGGCAAAGAAGAAGCATCAATGGCCTCCCAACCACAACATACGAGCCTCAAACCTACAGGTTTCTATGTGTAAGTGAGTGGTTCTTTTGTTTTATGGAAAATGGTTGAAGAAAGTGCTTGATTTTGATTGTTCTTGGTTTTCTATGTTGTATTCTTTCTTAAATGTGAAAGAAAACCAAAAAATGCAATGTTATAATAATTTCCAAACATGAAAAACCCACAAGTTGCGGTTTTTTATAGAAATAATAGAATTTGGGATTTTCGTTGAGTGTTTTGGGGTCATATGGGATAGAGATGGATATGAAAATGATGATGAGTTTCCTTGATCAATATGAACTCATAATTCTGAATTATCATAATTTTTATGAACAAATAAATGAAAAAAGTAAGAAAAATTTTAGGTTTTGCGTCTAAAAAATTAGAAAAATTTACATTTTATATTAATGAACTTATAACAAGGTTGGAGTATGAGGATCAAGCCTCAGTCAAGCCTTGTTTCTATGTTATAGTATGGTTTTATCAATGTTTATATGAAAAATTACATAAAAATGAATGTTACACCTACCCAACGAATGTAAAACATAAATGGTAAGAGGAAAGAGGGCTTGTAAAAGTAGTTAGTTGCTGAAAATGATTCCAATTTTGATTTCTTTTTTGCTATGAACAACATATAGGATGAACTATCATTTGAATTAAGGAGACTAGTAGCACTAGGAAATTCGGTACTAGTCTCTATCAATGCCGCACGTACGATTAGTTGAAAAAATCATTAAAGGGTTGTTTTTGCACTTCATCTAGTTGGTTTCTAATGATAAAATGCTTGACCACAATGGTCATCCACGCTTGCATTGAGCATAACATGGTATCAAACCTAGACGCATTGCAATTGTTTTCCAAACATTGACCTATATGGAGTGTGAAAGGAAACCCGAGCTGTAGGGTAAATGAACGGTTTCTTGGGGCAAGCTTGGTAAGGAACTATCAAATCTCCTAGATTGTTCAAAATATATAGGAGTGGAGATTGTACATATGTTCTTTATGTTAGAGCACTGCATTGAGGGGCCAATCCTTGAGGCGTAGGAGAGTTGCAGTGGGGCTGCAGCATTCAATCGGAGAGGTGCCTCCTTTATGTTTATATTACGTTGATATATTTTACCAAGATGTATGGGATCTCCCACTGAGAAGTAAGGAAGGGTAATCATTGGACTACGTTTTACTATAAACACAATACCTACATTAGCAATTAGGGCAGTGTGTCCCTTGGATGCTCCTAGCCGCAAGGCCGTGTGGGGTTGTCTTGAGAGTGTTAGAGGTCCAACTAGTGCTTAGAGAGCCAGTGTCGAGCCCAATTTAAGTCCTGACATTTTACTACAAATTAATAAGTGTATTTGGTACAAGAAGCACATGCTTCATGAATGATTGGCTCTTTTTGATAAGTAAAAGGTGTGTTTAGCATGAATGCACATGGAAAATATGATCAACTGGTTCGTTTTTAATAATTATTTGTGATGTTTGTGCCAAAAGAAAATTAGGAAAAGAATGGAGTACCTGGAGGAGGGTGTGTATGTAAGTATAGTCAAAATGTGCTATCAATAATAACGGAGATGATGCAGCCTCAATAGAATCCAACAAGAAAATCCAACGAGTTGAAAAAATTTAGCAATATAAGTGAAACAAACCAAACACCATAACATATCATTTCAATAAATAGTGATATATTTTTCTGTCATATTTTCATTTAATTATGTCCATGAAATGTGTTGAATTTGTTTGCACTATATATGTTTTGATTGGTTTGTCAATTTGGGATTTTTCTATGAATTTTTATGTTTTCGTAATCGATTTTCATATGGATGTGTGATTAATATATTTTTCTTCTTTTTTTTTCATTTGGCAATGTAGAGTGAAAGCTAAACACGAAAGTCCAATAGATTTTTTAGAGATTTTATAGTCATTTTTCAAAATTGAAAAATATTTTTCCAAGAATATACACGTTTAGTAAGAGTTTATTATTAAATTAATTGGTTTCCAATTAATTTTGATAATTTCAGCATACATTAATGATCCAAAAATATAAAGAAAAGTAAGTATGATTTTTTGGAGTTTTTGGGATTTTTCCTTGATTTTTTAAACAAATTTTCAAGTATTTTTGATAAATTTTTATCAAATTGAAGGTTTTTAATCGTTTCCTAATTTATTTGTTGACATTTTCAACTAAGAAATTTTTTAAAAATTTTTAGAAAGTGTAAAATTATTTTAGTAAATTTTCAAGAAAATTTTCATATTTATTTGGATTTTTTATGAATACGTTGAGTTGCCAAGGGTTGGCTATGTCTACGTACCATGGGGTAACAGTTTCGACTAGAAATAAGGAAGCATCAGGGAGGTCAAGATCATCCTGCTCTTCTTTGTCGCTCTGAGGGATTCGAGACAGATGATCAACTAGGACATGAGAGCAACCGAGTTTGGTAACTACTTCAAAGTCGAACTCCTGGAATAGAAGGAGCCATCTCATCATTCTTCCCTTCACATCCGCCTTGTTCATCAAGAAGGACAAGGCTTCATAGTCCACATAGAATTTGAAGTACGTCAACAATAGGTAGTGTCAAAACTTCTCCAAGGCAAACATTATTGCCAAGCACTCAAGCTCCGTCACTGTATAATTTCATTCTCGATCAGTCATTCTCAGTCGTCATCAGTGACCTTTCGGCTTGCATAATAGATGGGTTGATCTAACTTTGAGGGTCCCTTTTGGTATAAGACTACACCTAGGCGTTCGACTGATGCATCACTGTGCACATGGAGCTCCTTCGTCATCCAATTAGGAGGTAGGGTTTAGATAACCCATCAATTCTTCCAAGATTTCTAAAGGATTTCTATAAGCAAGAACTTTCATGATGATCTTTTCTAACAACATTTTGTTGGTCCTTTGTCTAGTGATAACTTACTAGATTCAAAACCTTTTGATATTTTATGATGGAAAGTATTCTAATGATTCTATCTCAAGATCTTTCTAAGAATTAACATTTGTATCTATCGATTGGAGGTTTCATCAATTTAGTACAAATTTGGATTGAAAATTTAACTACTTAAATATTTCTTATTATAAAAATCATAGTCCTTGAATCTAATTCTTTGTAATTATAAATTCTTTTCATGTAGTGCAATAATTTCATGCAACCTACTCCTAATAAATCTCATGCAATCTAAATTAATTCTTTTGAATTTGCAAAAATTCTCTTTAATAATTTTTCTACACATGAGATTATATGCAAAATTTTTCTTTCACTACTATCATGGATGTAATTTTTCCTTTAACAAGTCATGAGATGATGATTTATTCGTCATATTTAATATACATTGTTCTTCCTACTCACCAAGTTTTGCTACAATCAGAGACTACAGCCCTACCAGCCTTCTTAGGAGCCTCCTACAACTACAACCTAAGTCAAATCAAGCAAGGTGGAAGAGTTTCTTACATGTTGCTTGCTTTTGTGCTCCAACGCCTTCACCTCAACCTTCAGTTGAGCTCCTGCAATTGTGGGATAGCTCTAATATACTATGAAAATAGACAAGAGGGAAGAGAGCTGAAGAGACAAAGAGCACACACACAAAAAACAATGGAAACTTGAGCACACATAGAGATAGGGCTAAAATCTTCTTCTTCTTCAACACAAAATAACTAAGTCTACAGCATGATAAAATACTAATATGAAAGTACCACAACATATGTACACATGGTCACTAAGTGTGAACTCACTAGGAAAGAAAAGGTGACACAATGAATGTGCCATAACCAAGGATGGACTACATGGATATAGTCCAGCTATAGAATCACTCATGTATCCTCATGTTGGTCACCTAATACACTAATGAATAATATCATTCCACATAACCAATGCACATAGTGGATGCAAACTCATGTAGAGCTCAACATCTCAACATAGCCAATGAATTTAAGAGCTCATGACCTATCTATCACTTGTTTTGATGGGGGAGGTAGCTCATTCTAGAGTAATCTGTTTATTACCTTTTAGTGCATTTTATCCTCTAGTCAAGATCTTGTGTACATTTTTCACGGAGTTTCTACATACATCAATCTACCTCACCTGTCGAATATTTTTCATCCTTTCTAGGATTTTTTTGAGTATTTATGGCATTTTTACTAGCGTTAATCATTGGTTAGCCATATTTTGGCCCTAAATTTGCAGTGGGTTAGATTTGGAGTTAGTTGGCTATATATAGCATGCCCCTCCCACACTTGATTATCATCTTCCTCCTTCCTTGGAAGGTACATACTCAAACTATGTCATCTTTCTCCATCTCTAATGTTGTCGTCATCATTATCCTAATCTGGTGCCCTCACTAATGCTTTGGCTACATGTAGGGAGCGATCAGTCATTTTTTCTATATTCAACATTCTTTCGTTGTTCAGTGCAAATTTCTTTCTTCTTTTCTTATAGTCTTTTTCTATTCCTTTTGTCCCTATGTTTGAGTTTCTTCTTCCATTGCACACTCTCATAGCCTCCACAATGCACACATTGAACATTTAGTCTTATGGGTCATTTCAAGGCTTCTTGGAGCTTGATGAGCTCCATCTTGATCTGCAATGTCTCTTGTGATAGAGCCCTTTTTTTTTCCTTTTCCTGCACCTCAACTATTGTTTACTTACTTTGGATGGTAGCTCTCTCACTATGGATGACAAAGATGCCCACTACTTGAACTGCATTGGCATTTCTTTATTTCAATATGACATCAATCCTTATGGCTTTCTCAAACATGCTAGCCAATGCGTCCCTTCTTAGGCTAGAGTTGCTTGCTAGAGCTTGTATAATTTAATGTTCTTAATCTTGTTTATGATGTTAGTATCCATGTTTGTCATGCACTATCATCTTTTGCTTTTGAGGTCCCATTCTAAGTCAGCAAATAGGGACATTAGGAGCTTTAGCATGTCTTTCATGTGCTTTGATGGATGAGGCAACTCATTCTAGAGCATGCATTTCTTTTTTATTTGGTTTACGTCTATTCACTCTGCGTTTCTTAGCATGTGCAACACGTGAAAAATGTGACAAACCCTCCTAGATTGTGATTGGTCTTGTTTAACCCTATCAGCATTTATGATGCCTTCATCTACATTTTATGCATTTTTTTGGTGCAATTGACCACATTAAATGCAATCAACTAGATTTTATGGCATCCTTTGATCTTGGTTAGCCAGATTGGGGGGGTTTATGCTAAGTTTATAGCCCCCCAATAGTTGTAGATTATTCTTCTCTCTTCCTTGGTACATGCTACATTAGTTGCTATTGCAATCTCCTCTATCTTTGCATGGATAGGAAGTTGGATATTCTCCGTCTTCATCACCATCTCCATCATCATCATTAGTTCTGCTACATTCTTTAGGCTTTGACACAAATTTAGAGAAACCTCAATACCCACAATATGGAAAGGGAACACATCTTAAGGAGAAGTGTTGGAAGAAGTATCCTCACTTTCATCTAGGAGTAAAGGATGGAGCTACATCAACCAGGCCTTCCTCTACCTTTACACCAACTATTACCCATGAGTTTGTGTTTCTTCATATCCATGTGTTGGAGAAGCCTTCCTTGATGTTCGACTCATCTTTGGAGAGCCTTTGGCTCATTAATAGTGGTACTTCAAGTCATATGACTCCTTGTAGTGATATATTATAGGATCTTCATCCATCTGAAGGTTTAATCATTGTCGGTGCCTATTTGTGGCATTGGCATTTTGTCATTATTGCCAAAATGATCACCGAGCTCTATTTTGGAAGTCCTACATGCTTGGACTTGGCTTTTCACTCCTCTCCATTTATGGCCTTACGAGACTTGGTACCCATGTTTTCTTCACTAAGCAGGTTATCTTTGTCGAGGATTCTATTTCAGGAGCTATTTTAGCAATAGGTTGGCAAGAGAGTGGGCTATACAAGCTCCATTTTCCTTCTCTTATGCAAGGTCCTTTGAGGCAATTGTGTAGTGCTACACCCATTTCCACGTGTGCAACTTCTATTCCACAAGTTCTTTCCCATCCCCCACCCTCTCCTCCAATGGTTCCCATGTGCCCCCCATCCCTTTTAGAGTGAGACGATATCAATGATGTGGTTGTGGATTTCTTGAACCCTAGTGTTTCAAAGGGGGATTTCTAGGATCGTGTGAGAAGCTTTTTCATTGGTAATCTACATCAACAAAATTCGTTGGCATTGGCACTCTTCTTGTCACACTCGAATCCACATCTTCTTTGATCTTCAACCACATTCAAGATCTAAGAGGGGTTGTTCATAATCATGTTTGTCATGGACTTTCATCTCTTGCATGTAAGCCTCAAGTCTAAGTCAAATAGGATATTACGAGCTTTAACATGTTTGTCATGTGCTTTGACAGAGGAGGCATCTTATTCTAGAGCATGCATATTCTATTTTAATTAGTTTAGATGTGTTCACACTACATGTCTTAGCTTATACAGCCAAGACATGTCTTGGCTTATACAACCCCTGCAAATTGTGACCAACCCTCCCAAATTGCGATTGGTCATGTTGTTTGCCCCTATCAGCATTGATGATGCCCTTTATCTGCAAACTATGCATTTTGATTTTATGGCATTCTCTATCGCTAATCAACTGAATTCAAGGGGTTTATGCTAATTATAGCCCCCTACTAGTTGGCAAATTATTATTATCTCTTCCTTGGTAGGTGCTCCATTAGATGTTGTACTCTCCTCCGTCTCCAGCATAAATAGCAAGCTAAATATTCTTCATCTCCATCACTATCACCTTCTCTATCAATATTAGTGTTTTTATGATTTCACCCTAATCCGATGCCTTCATTGATGCCTCAAGCTACATGTAGGGACTAATCAATTCACTCCTTTGTATTCAACATTCTTCTTTAGTCAATACATCTCTCTCTCTCTCTCTCTCTCTCTCTCTCTCTCTCTCTCTCTCTCTCTCTCTCTCTCTCTCTCTCTCTCTCTCTCTCTCTCTCTCTCTTTGTGCATTTGTCGTTCTCTTCTGTTGTGCACTCTTACATATGAAAATTGTTAAGACAACCCTTTGCATAAGTTTCTCATCAATGGTAGCAAGGATTATCTTGTAGAGATTGCATGCATGTGTGATGTTGTCTCAAATCTCCTCTTTGTCCTTGTGAATCACATTCATGAGTTTGACAATGAGGTTATCTGCAAACTCTACTTCAAAGGATCTCTTGGTGAACAAGTTCTTGGGCACATTAAAGTTTTTCCTCTTGACATCATCCAAGCTAGTAAAACAAGTTTTCCCTTTTCCACCTAGATAAAGCTTGAAGGCTTCTGCTCTTTTTTCAATTTTCTAGAGTTTGAAGAAGATCCTTTGTAAGTGCTTTGGTGAAGATATCCACTCCATCCTCCTCTATTGGACAGTAAGTTCCACTATCCCATCCTCGATCAAATCATGCACATAGTAATATTGGATCTCTATATGTTTGGTGCGTGCATGAAACATAGGATTTCTGGCAATGGCGATGCAACTCTGATTGTCACATCTCAGTATAGTTGGTTCTTCATCCTGCACTCCCATATGCCATAGTGTTAGAAGATAGGCATAGGAACCCACTGTAAGCAAGGGTGTATGAGGGTAGATGGGTGTGAATAGCCTTAGGGGCAGGGGAAACCCTAACCCTAGCTTGGCAGAGGCTATATAAACTGCCTATGGGTCACTATCAAACTTGAGATAGAGTGTATCCAAGTTGTACCTTGAGCAACTTAATAAACAAGAATTTGTTCTTGTATTTTGAGCATCTTTCTCCCTCTTGTGCACACATTCCAATACTGCAACTCTACTTTCCAACATGGTATCAGAGCCTCCTCTAATCCCCTTAGCTTCCTATACCCTCAGCCTCACTAAGTGCACATGATTGTCCATCATCTTCATCTTTTACCTCTTGCCTCCATAGCCAAACCAGACCCACCTCTGATGGAGGACTTGGGGAGGACAAAGGAGGCCATATGTGCTCCTGCTTTCTTTTGGAGATCCCTTTTCCACATTAGGGTGCAGTTGCTTGTCAAGTCTGCCCCCAACATTGTCCACAACTGAGCCTAACATTGCGCGTTTTCCAAAACATGCGTAGTTTTCTGTCAATGTGTCATTCGTACCACTGTGCATGCAGCAAGTGATGCAATCCTAGCAACCACCTTGGGGCTTTGATAGCCCTCCTAGTGGGCTATCCTCATATACAAGGGTTCCTGGAAAATTTCTCTACAAAGAGAGATCTTTGACAAACCCTAACTGTGTGCCATGTGGTATCCATAGCCAGTAAGCTCTAAACTTGGCATTTTTCACCTTTCTCACTCTAAGCTTTATTAAACAGTGATTCTAATCACTAAAGCATCTTCTCTGAAGCTTATTTGAAATCTAAAAGCTCTCGGGCATGCTCAATGGACATCACTAAGTGCATTGGGAAGCTCACTTCCAACTTGCTTTCATTCAAGCATTTCACTAAGCTTGGCATTAGCGTTTCTAAACACTGATCACTAATCATCTAATCATTTGCTTGCTGGGTATTTACTAAATCTAGTGAGTGTTGTTTTGTCAACTTCCTCTTCTTATATTGTTGTAAGGTTATGTGTACAATTATAAACACATAGACCATCATACACTAGATTTGTATTGCATATCTTGAGTGACTTTGGTTCAAGTACACTAGTCAATGCAATCAAAAGGATGAGTGTCATTGTACTCTCCTCAGAATCATTAGCAATAAGCATTGAGATCATAGACCGACCCTGTCCAACACAAGCTTCATCCACTAAGCCATACCACAAGGAGGAGCGTGAAGTCTTGTCTAGGTTTACCTCATTAAAACCTAAAAAGACTATTATACCTTGGAAGAAGATTCCACATAAGAAAGGACCACCACAGTCATACTTTGAACTATTACATTTGTATGATTTTCAGCCTTTCTCCTCATTACAACTTTGATTTCAATTGTTTGATTTGCTTCTGCATTCAATGGCAAGTTTGTAAGGGACTAGACATCGCCCTTGTCTTAACAAGTGGTAAGACCTTCCCAATGGCCACAACATATGCTGATGTCCGTCCTCAAATTCGAAAGTTTGATGGCAAAGATTTCCACCCATGGCAGGTACTTATAAAGTACAAAATGATGCAGAGAGGGTATTGGCCTCTCATTCAAGGCACTAGAGTTGTAAACTTTGCAAATCTGGTTGATGTAGAGGATGACCAACGTGCCCAAGCCATCATAATGTTACACTTAGATGAGTCCCTGATTCATCATGTGGATCAACTAAACACTGCTAAAGAAAAATGGGACGAGCTTGAAAAGCTCTATGGATCCACTAGTAAAAATACTAAAATCTTCCTTAAAATTGAATTCTTTAGCTTGGAATGTAGATTAGGAGAAGATTTGGGAAAATTCATCTCTCACATGAAGGGACTTATGGCACAGCTTGCCTTTGTACAAGCTCCAATACATGAAGAAGATGCTATTGCTATTCTCCTAAAAGTTGTAAAATAGGTGTTTCCTACTCTTGTAACCACTCTTACCAATATTCCAGACCCTACATTGGCAAGTACCATCCAATCCTGTTTGGATGAAGAAAAGAGGAACCACAAAGAAAGCAGCAACAGTCAGGCATCTTCAACTTCCCGTGATCAAGTATTGGTACATACAGTTCTCACTAGATGTTCTTTCAGTAAGAAAAAAGGACATCTTGTAAACAAATATTGGAAGAAGTATCCTGAGAAAATGAAATGTAAAAAATGTAAGAAGACAGGGCATATCACTAGTAAATGCCCCAACACTCCTAATGTACCCAAAGAATTGGTGGCCAACTATTCCTCCAATCCATCTGAAGATCGACTATTATGACTCTTTAAATCATCTATCTAAAACACTCTTGTAAGCCTGATTTATAAAGGGGGGGGAACATCTTACATGCCTTGTAATCCAATGCCACCCTGGCATTGGGGGGGTGTTAGAAGATAGGCATAGGAACCCACTGTAAGCGCAAGGATGTAGGGCAGGGGAAACCCTAACCCTAGCTTGGCAGAGGCTATATAAACAGCCTATGGGTCACTATCAAACTTGAGATAGAGTGTACCCAGTTGTACCTTGAGCAACTTAATAAACAAGAATTTGCTATTGTACTTTGAGCCTCTTTCTCCCTCTTGTGCACACATTCCAATGCTACAACTCTGCTTTCCAACACATAGGATCCTTCTCAACCATATTGCTTCACATGTAGCAAAACAAGCTGCCTTATACTCTGCTTCGATAGAAGATAATGCCATTAACCCAAATAGAAAAAAATAACAGAAACTGACTTCTTGGAATCACTGTCTCCTACCTAATCTGAGTCACAATTCCCCACAATAGAAGTTTCGAAACTATATGTGATACCATAGTCAAGAGTTTCCTTCAAGTATATGAGCACCCGCATCCCAACTCTCCAATGACTCTCATGAGGTTTGTTTGAGAACCTACTCAAAATACCAACAACAAAACTAATATTTGGTCTAGTATTACACAAGTAGATCAAGTTGCCGACCAACTTTGTATCTCCCAATGTCTGCTAGTGTTGATGTATCCTCAATGGATAACTTTGCATTCACCTCCATAGGTGTAGCTATCTCCTTGCACTTGGTCATGCCAAATGCCTTTAGGATCTCCCATGCATACTTCTTTTGAGAGATGGATATCTTTCCCAGCTCTTGCCAGATTTCAATCCCCAAACAATAGTGTAGCAAGCCCAAGTTTGTCATTTCAAACTCAGAACTCAAAGCCTTTCGAGTTTGGTTGATCATATCTTCACAGTCACCTATAATAAGAAGGTTGTCCACATATAGGACAATTACTACAGATTTTTCACCATCCCTGTAAACATACAAGTTAGCATCTGAGGCACACATCTTTTGAAGTTTAATTTTAAAAAGAACTTATCTATTAGTGGGTACCGTGCTCTAGGGGCTTGTTTCAGCCCATACAATACCTTCTTCAGCTTACACACTTTGTTCTCAAAATGGGGGTCTCAAATGTTGGTGGCTGAGCCATGTACACCTCCTCCTTGAGGTCACCATTTAAGAACGCTAACTTAACATCCGTTTAGTAAACTGGCCACTACTTGTGGGCGGCCAGTGCAAGTACTGTGCAAATAGTGGTCATTCTAGTAGTTGGAGAAAATGACTCTTGAAAATCAAACCCTTCAACCTTAAAATCCCTGTGCAACCAGTCTTTCTTTGTACTTTTCTAAGGTACCATCAGCCTTGTACTTTACCTTCCATATCCACTTGGTGCCAATAACATTCCGCTTTGTTGGTTGATCCACTAGCTCCCAAGTATCATTCTTCATTATGCTGTCATGCTTAGCTTGCATAGCTGCCTTCCATGCTAGATCTACAAGTGCTTCTTCTAAGTCAATTGGCTCCTTTACTTCTCTCATAATCTCAACCATCAAGGCCATATTAACTATGTGAGTAGAAGCCCTCCTTTGCTCCTCTATTCTCTGAGACCTCCTTGGTCCATCTACCTTCTCCTCAATAGATGTAGCCATAGGATTATTGTGGTCATGAAACTGCTTCACCCAACACAGCAATGGCTTTTCTGGTGGGCTGATGTCAAGTTGGTGAAATTTTTCCTCATCATCTAAAGATGATGCTTCCTCCTCCTTAAGGATAGGGACAACTCTCGGGATAGGTTCATAGTGGACTACTTCTTCAGTTAATGATAAAGTGGAAGAACTTTCCTTCTCCTCCTCCACTTTATGCGGCTACTCCTTGAACACCACATCATAGCTCACGATGATCTTCTTTGCCTCCTGGTCATATAATTTGTAAGCCTTCTGCTCATCACTATAACCCAAGAAGATACATTTTCTGCTTTTTGGTTTTAACTTGTTTCTCTTCTTATTTGGAACATGTGCATAGCATTCACATCCAAAAATTCTAAAATGTGAGATAGATGGTTTCTTACCAGGGTAAGCCTCATGAGGTGTTTTTCCCTTGAGAGCATTTGTGTAGCTCTAATTTAGAATGTAAATTGTAGTATTAACAACTTCAGCCCAAAAATGGTTAGGCAATCCCTTGCCCTTTAGCATGCATCTTTCCATCTCCACAATGGTGCAATTCCTACGTTCCACAACACTGTTTGGCTCAAGTGTGTGAGGCGTTGTCAATTGACACTTGATCCCTTTGCTCTTGCAAAAGTATTCAAACTCCTTTGAGTTGTTGAAATCATCACCACCATTTTTTCTAAATTTCTTCACACTTTTCCTTGTTTCATTCTCAACAAGTTTTAGCCATTCTTTAAACTTACAAAAAGCTTGAGACTTATCACAAAGGAAGTACACACACATCTTTCTACTGTAGTCATCGACAATCAACATAAAGTAAGAAGATCCCCCCAAGGCCTATGTAGGCATCTTACCGCATAAGTTAGCATCACCAACTCTAGAGGAGCATGTGCTCTATTCTTGATTTCCTGTGGAAATGCCTTTCTTTGTTGCTTTCCCATCATACAAGCTTCACATGGTTCTTTCAATTCATTCTCACTGCAGGTAGGTGAGCAACCATACCTTGCTTGTCCATCTCCTTCAACACTGCAAATCCGATGTGTCCACACCTTTCATGCCAAAGCTTACTCGTGCCCACTCTAGTAGTGGTTGTAAGAGCACTTAGCTCATATAAGTTGTTCCTTCTTTCTACTTTGCTAAACAACTTTTCCAACAGTATCAAGAATTTTTGCACCTGTCTTCTTGAACCTCACTTCATGACCATGATTAGTTATGGTAGTAAAACTGATAACAGATTTCTGTTAATCTCGGGAACATGCAACACATTTGAAAGATTTTTTACTTCACCATTTTCAACAACAAAAGAAATAGTACTTGTGCCTACAGCAGGGCATTTTGCATCATTTCCAACCATCACAGTGTTGGATTCTTATAGAGGTTGTATAGAATTGTATAGACCTTTCTTGTTGGTCATGTGACGGGAGACCCCACTATCCAACACCCATGAGTCGGTGGTAGATTATTCTTGTGCTGAGGAGAACACTTCCTCAATGGTCACCCATGAATAAATCCAACTCTGCTTCAGCCGTATTGGATTTCTCTTTCCCTTTACTTTTAAGGGTACCATTATTTTCATCAGCCTTCTTAACACGACAATCTATGATTACATGTCCTTTCTTCTTGTAGTAGAAGCACTCTCCTTGAAACTTCTTCTTACCGCCCTTCTTCTTTTTGTCACCATCATTTTTTGTGGAGGAACCACCTTTGCCTTTTGTATTGGTAGAAAATGTAGCATCTCCATTGTTGCTTCCTTCTCGGGCTTTCAGCCTCAACTCCTCCTCCATCAACAATGCACAAAACTCCTCAAAAGTCAAAGCTTGAGGTCTCACCTGAGTATTAAAAACAACTACTAGTCCATCAAACTTTTGTGGACAAATCTAAAGACACCTCCGAGCTAGCTCCTCATTAGTCTTTTGTATCCCAATGCCAGCCATCTGATCGCGTAGATTCTTAATCCAAGTGATGAATGCTTCAGCCATCTCTCCTTCAGCAAACTTCTCCACTGCTAGTTGATTCTCCAAGTTTTGAATCCTTGATTGGTTTCGTGTTTCATACTGACTCCTCAGTACATTCCAAGCGTCTGATGCTTTGGTTGTATGCTGAATCAAAGTCAAAACACTGTCAAAACAACTTGTAACTAAGGCACACAATGCATCTATATTCGTTCATTTCCAAGATCATAAAATATCTGCATTTGGAGTATCCATCACACTAGAATTTGATGGGTCGGGGGTATAGGCTATGGTTCTGTGTTAGTCCCCAACACAATCTCCAAAAGCTCATAAGAATCAAGGATAGTTGTAATTTTAAACTTCCACAAGGTGTAATTTGTACCATCTAACTTGCCTTCACTGAAGGTTGGTGGACGAATCCTCAGTGTTTGAATAGCCAATACTGCAACACCACCTCCTACACCACTTTTCCTGATGCACCAGAACCGCTTCCGAAAGACGGCATAGTTCCTTTTTCCTATTGAATCCTTCACCTCTTGCACACTCTTTGATCCCTAGAGCCCCCTGGGCTCTGATACTATGTAAAAATTTACACGGCACTGCAAACAGTATCTGAGAAAGAGATACAAAGTACACAACAAATAAGAGGAGAATACATTTTTTTCTTTAGCTCCAAACAACATATACAAAGATGGCTCTATCCACCCCTGTGCTTCCATTGTGAAGCTTAGATGGTGATCTAGATAAAAGATAGGTGAAGAGCTTAAGGCTAACTAAAACAACTCAGACTGGGTCAAAGATAGATGATTGATAGCTATGAAGGGGTTTAGCTTTTATAGCATGTGAAGGGCGTCATGATGGATGACCTTCCATATGCACCTACGTCTGCTGACCTTCCATGTGCACATGTGTCTGTTGACCTTTCATGTCCCCATGTGTCTATTGACCTTCCATGTGCACCTCCACTAGTTGGCTAGGGAATATTCCCTTTACCATTGGCTAGGGCCCCTGATAACTCCCTTACCCCGCAACTCAATGCAATGTGCCTCGAGCTGCTACTAGCTTAACTACTCCATCTGCCCCAAAGATTGGAGTTTCCTTCAAGTATCTGAGCATCGGCATCCCAGCTTTCCAATGCCTCTCATGAGGTTTGTTTGAGAACATGCTCAAAGCACCAACAGCAAAACTAATATCTGGTTTGGTGTTACACAAGTAGATCAGACTATCAACCAACCTCATATACCTCCCAATGTCTACTAGTGCTGATGTATCCTCAATGGATGACTTTGCATTCACCTCCATAGGTGTAGCTATCTCCTTGCACTCGGTCATGCCAAATGCCTTCAGGATCTCCCATGTATACTTCTTCTGAGAGATGAAGATCTTTCCTAACCCTTGCAATACTTCAATCCCCAAACAATAGTGCAACAAGCCCAAGTCCATCATTTCAAACTCAAAACTCAAAGCCTTTCAAGTTTGGTTGATCATATCTTCATAGTCACCTATAATAATAAGGTCATCCACATATAGGACAATCACTACAGACTTTTCACCATCCTTGTAAACGTAGAAGTTAGCATTTGAGGCAAATCTTTTGACGTTTAAGTTTAAAAAGAACTCATCTATCCGCTGGTATCATACTTTGGGGGCTTGTTTTTCACATGTTATTATAGTTCACTTGCTCTCTTGTCGAAGCTTTCTATAAGTGATTTGGCTTAATAAGCCTAGTGAACTATGTGAGAGTTTTCTTTTTAATTGATCTTCTATCTACTTGGAGAGCAAGGAGAGAGGGTGTCCTTTGTGACCAATGCCAACTTATGTCTTCAACAAAGCTCAATGAGAGTAACTATGCAACTTGGGAGCATTGCACAGAGGTAATTCCTCTTTCTTCATGACTACTAGAATAGACAAAACACCTATAACTACTAGTGAAGCCCAAAGTAAATGGGATAGAAAGACTATATTCTTGATGCTCATCTAATAATGTGCAATGTGAAGGATGTTTTGCTCGATCAGTTCATTGATCTAAAGAATCCCCAAGGAAGCATTGGAAAAGTTGAACTTATTTGAAATCAAAAGCACCTCAACGTACTTGAAAATCAAAAATCAAAATACAAGTAGCCATTTTAGCAAAGGATAAAGTGCCACCTCATATGTTTTAATGTCAAAAAGCTACATGACAAGCTACTAGCTATTAGATACATCAGATAATGACATTAACAATGTGATCACAAATGGACTAGGTAAAGAATTCAATAGCCTTGTGTAAGGGATGATTGTCCAAGAACATGAGCATTCATTGGATTATCTTCGACAACAAATTCTTCTAGATGAGGATCCAAGAAGGGAAGCTATTAAGAGTAGAAAAGGAAGAAATGAAGGATCTCATGTTGCAGCTCTTTTCACTGGAAAAGAGAGAGAATAAATGTGACCAAAGATAGAGGGAAGAGTTGGCTACAACAACTACAACATCAATAATAATCAAAACCATGATGGATACTCTCAACTCTTATATGAAAGAGGAAATAGCAATGCTAGAGGAGCACATACTCGTTGAAGAGGAAAAGGCTCTTCTAGATCAAATGTAGGATGCACTTATTGTCATAAAAGAGGACATTGTAAAAGAGATTGTTGGCCAAAAGAGAAGAAAACAAAGCATGGAAACTTCACAGAAGAAGGAATATCATTTTGGAGAGAAAAAATGGTTGTTTACTTTTGAATATGATGTTGCTAACAATTTGCATGTTAACAACCAAGATACTCTTAAAGAACCTAGGTGATCAATAGTCTAGCAAGCTTCCACATGACCTCCCATAAATAATACTTAAATTCTCTATCATAGGATACCATTGAAGAAGAGCAAATGGTTTCTCTTAGGAGCTATATAAGAACAAGGAAAGAACCTCAAAGGTTAACATATCACATAATAGGTAACAAGACAATTCCATAACATGCTTTTCTAACAAGTGAATGAGATATGGATGAGGAAGTGTGCTTTGCAAAAAAAATAAAACTTGGGGTATGTAAGCTCCCCAAAGGAAAGAAAGAAATAGGCTATGAATAGATTTATAGAATCAAGTACAAGAAAGAGAGAAATATTGAAAGGCATAAAGCTATATTTGATGCAAACATGTTCTCTCAAAGACATGCAATAGATTATGGTGAAACATATGCTCTAGTTGTCGAAATGAATTCAATAAGACTTCTCATTTCTCTTACTACTATAAAAAAATGAGATTTATACCAAATGAATATGATGTGTCTAGGATATGGTATACCAAATGAAATTTATACCAAATTATAGTAGTAAGAGAAATGAATATGATGTGTCTAGCATTTGGTATAACAAATGAATATGATGACTTCTGGATATAAGTCATATGAAAGCCTAGACATTGAGCTTGGAATACCATCTATGTATACTCCTTGTGTTAAGCAGAGCAGATATGTTTCACCTCATGAAAGAGGGGAATCAAGCAGCAGTGCACCGCAATTGCATACATGACCAAAGTCATGGAGTACAAAGAACTTGCTACATTTGGTGAAGTTGTCTTGGATAAGAACTAGTGCAAAGCAATGGATGAGGAAATGACCGCACTGGCTGAAAATCAAACTTGGGAATTGGTTGCATTGCTTGAAGGCAAAAGGACTATTGGATATAAATGGGTGTATAAAGTTAAATGCAAGTCTGATGGCAACGTTGAAAGATACAAGGCCATGGTGGTAGCAAAAGGGTATGCTTAGCAATATAGTTTAGACTATGAGGAAACATTTAGCCCAGTTGTTAAGATGGCAACCATCAGAACAATAATAGTTTTGGCTATAGCAAAGGGCTGGAAATTACAGCAAATGGATGTGAAGAATACATTCCTAAATGGTGACCTAGAAGAAGAGGTATTGATGGATTATTCTAAAGGGTATCTAAATCCACAATATCTAGATTATGTCTGTAAACTAAAAAAGTCTCTCTTTGGACTAAAACAGGCTCCAAGAGCTTGGCATACACACATTAGTAGTTACTTACAGAGTCTTGGCTTTACAGTTGGTGGAGCTGATCACAGTATCTTTACCAAAAATACTGATGTAGGCTTGGTTTTTTCTAGTCATCTATGTAGATGATCTCATTATTATAGGTGATGATGACACTGGAATACAAGATGTGATGGCGATTCTAAAAATTGAATTTGACATGAAAGATTTGGGTGAGCTAAAGTTCTTCTTGGGCATTGAAGTTATAAATTTAGCCAATGGACTTTAGCTGACGCAAAGACAATATGCATTGGAAATGCTAAAGAAGTATGGTATGATAGATTGTAAGCCACTTAAGACTCCATTGGATCAAAATATCAAATTGTATGTAAACACTGGAGCTAAAATTGCTGATGTTACCATGTATAGGCAGATGGTGGGAAGTCTAATATACTTAACCATCACTAAGCCCAATCTTAGTTATGTGGTTGGTCTTATCAGTCAGTTTATACAGAAGCCTAGGAAACCTCATTTGGATATAGTGAGAAGGATCATGTGCTATGTCAAGGCAACAACTATGCACTTTTTTATGAGAGAGATAAGAACCTGAAGCTCATGGGATACACTGATGTAGATTGGGCAAGATGTCCTTATGATATATGGTCTACTAGTGGTGGCTATGGTCTTGGCAATGGGATGATTAGCTGGAGTAGCAAGAAGCAATCGGTAATTGCACTATTTAGTACTAAGGCAAAGTACAAAGGACCACATTAGCAGCCTGTGATATTGCTTGGTTGGCTGAAGTTGATGGTTGACTTGGATATGCACACAAAGGCTACAAACCCTGTTTACTATGCCAAAACAAAACATATAGAGGTATAATATCACTTCATATGGAAGATGGTACTTGTAGGAAAGATTGAACTCCTGACCAAAACAGAACAAAACAGAAGGTATACAGAACCATTCAGAACCTATCAGATCATCACAGAACCATCAACAAACATCATAATCTTCCAAAACACAATCAATATCATCCAAAACACTCTCAAACCACTTCCAAATCAATCAATCATCCCATAAAATCAACCATTCAGCTCTCAAAAACAACAAAAATCAGCCAAAAAACAAGTCATTTCAACACTCAACATATCCCCACACTTAATAAGGAAGCGTCCTCACGACCCAGGAAAAAAAAGGAATACAAGTTCATTGAAAAGCTTCACTTTGATCTTCAATATCTTTGCAAAAAGAATCCATCCACCACGACCCCAACTTATAACCTGTTTCTGATATAAAAATACAAAGAAAGGAAAACTCTTGTGACATTAACACCTCTTAGCAAACTAAAAATCACCACAAATTTGTAAAGGATATAAGAGTTTGCTTCTTCTTCATCATCTTCATCTGCTTCAACTCTCCAACCACGACCCCATCTTTACAAATCTCCAAAACATAGCTCGTACACAAAATCCAACAGGAAACCACCACGTTCGTTTGACATAAATGAACTCACAACACTAATACACAACACAACCATCTGAATGACTTTCTCAAAAAGAAGAGTTTGGCATTAAAAAGCTTGCACCATACATTGGAAAGGCATCAATGAAGATGATCCCTCTTAAAAGATTGATGTTGTCTGAATCGATCCATAGATAAGGATTCATCTACAAAGTTTTTAGGAGGATTTTGGAAAAATTGGAGACAGCACATCCTTTCCAATAGGACCAAGTATCTGCTAGGCAAACAGAGGGCATGAAAATACAGTATCTCCAACTGTTGGGAATCAATGCTAACATTGACATTCATGCACAACTTTGGGATAGGCTTTGAATCAGTATGGGAATGCCTATGCATATACGCCAGGTACCAAGCAAAGTGAGCAGTTAATCTCACTGAGGGATCTGCAGACTGTGAATATTGTTGGGCAAAATGAACATAGTTTTGATAAGCGTGACTTGAAGCTGTCCATTCCCCTGGAATTACTGGCCAATTAATCTGCGGTCCTGTAAGGCAATCATCCGAACTCCATCCCCTTCTTCTGGAAATCTGAGTATCAAAACCGGCACAGTCACTAACCAACTGAGGTGGTTGAGATATGGAAGTGCTAGGAGAGGGTAATGGAATAAGGGAAAGTGGATGTAGGGAAGGATAGGAAAAATCATAAAAGGAAGAAAAGGTTAAAGAAGGAGTGGCAGAAATTTGTAAGGAATCACTAAGGAAAGGTGTTAATTGATAAATAGGAAATGTGGAGGGTACATTAATGAGGGGTGAAGGACAAGGTGGAGAAGGGGAAAATACCCTATCCTCAATAAAGGAACAGTAAGTGAAAATAGGAATTTGAGGGAAATTGGAAGGTTGGAAAAGAAGTGGTAAAATTACTGTGGAACTAGATTGACAAAGGGAAAAATATATAGCATAACGGTGAGCCAATTGTTGGTAATAAAGGAGGGTAGGAACAGAAGGTCCCAAGAGAGATCGTCTCTGATAGGCATCAAAGAAAGTAGCATCAAATGGATTATGTTTGGAAAGATAGGTTAAGAGATCCATCCTCAGTTGGTTAGTACTCTGTACAAAGGTAGGAGCTGTGTTTTGTCTTTGATTTAGGACCACCGAATCAATCATGGGATGCCACGAACTATCCTGACAATCAACCACTTTGGAGGAATAATTCTGGAACATATCAGCTACGCGCAACTCCAAATGATTGACATAGAGAACAGCCTGTAAGACCACATCCCCCACATACCATGCCATATCTACCTCATCTGGAATTAACAAATCTCCTCGGAGATACATGTATGACATCAGCATGGTGTCTGGCGTAACAGAATCTTCAAAGAGCATTCTGACTACCTCTGTCAACAACTCAGCAGACCAAGCCCCACTCCAGCCATCCTCTGGAAAAGGTAAATCCATCGTGGAAAGCTTCATATAGAAGACCAGCTTCTGTAAATGGTAGTGGACAAAGAAAGAATGGTCTGGTAAGACATATTCCTGAAACTGTTCAAAGGTAGACCATAACAAGTCCATTCTGGACTGCAATCTTTCCACGTTGTCTTGGAATAGAGGGCACAAAGTAGCCTGTCTTTGTAAGGCAGCCAAGTCCTGCTGTGAGAGAGAAGGAAATAATGGAACAGGAGGGCTTGGAGGAACAGAGCGGGACTTTGCAAGCTGATCTTGCAACTGCTGGATTTGGGAGGCTTGGTTGGCCACTGTGTCATTAGCCATTTGTAAAGCTGAAAGCTGGTCATCTAATTGAACTTGGAATTCGTTTGCTTCACTGGACATCCTCTCCTTCTCTGCTGAAAGGTTAGTAACCTGTGACTGAGCCTCGAATAACTGGGTTTTCAATGAAGAAATCTCATCGCTTTGAGTGGCAACCAGTTGGGTTTGCTGTTCCATTTGCTTAAATAGATCTGCTAGGGTATCCTTAGTAGAAGCTAATTCAGATGTTGCCTTATGCAACTGGTCTTTGGACTGCATGAGCTCCTCATAGAAAGATGCGTACAGCTGTTGAACACAGGCTGTCACTGACAACTCAATGGAACTTTGAATATCCTTGCAGAGGAAAGGAATGGCATCTCCTGAAACGAGACTGTTCAGGGAGGGAACTGAGATCTCCAAGGATCCCTCTCTATGTGCTCTGAACAGGTTATTGCAAGTGAGATACCCAGGGAGTTCATTGCCAGAAGTAGCAGGGATAGAAACTGAGGGAAGTACAGCAGGGGCTTTATCCGCTACCCTCTTCAAGCGTTTACGCTGTATGACCAGGGGAGGCGGAGAATCATCATCCTCAATGTCAATAGGTGCTGACTCTTCTGAAGGTGGAGGAGGAGGTACTGGATCTGATGGAGGAGGTGGAGGCACAGTCTTCTGTAAACCTGAATAGGTCAAGAAGGCAGACAAATAGGATCCGTAGGTAACATTGGTAACAGTACCCCTCGTGACTTTAACAAAATGCTGATCCATCTTAGTAAGGAGGTATGTGCTCCAATCAATGGCAACTCCTTTTAGCACCATCCTGGAAGCTGTGAAAAGCTCTTTGGACAAATAGTGTGACGGCGTTTTGGCAGGCATGAACCTGTCCTGAAGGAACTGGCACATCGTCTTCCAGACAGGATCAGTGATCATCGAAAACGAAACTCCTGAAGAGTTTATCACTTTCTTAACATCAAGGACTTCCCTTGTCTGCTTCTGCAACAGTTTGAGAATCTCTTCAGTAGAGAAGAGCTGTCGAGTGGTCACAAAAGGTTCTCCTTTGAAGGGTAAGGACAGAGCCTTCCCTAAGCCTCGAGACGTCAATGTCATAGACATGCCTTGGACTACTCCTGTCTTCTTGCTGTAAGAGGCCAGGAACTCATCGCATACGGACGGATCCTCTGGAAGTAATGGAAAAGGAGTGGCCACAAAAGCAGCAAGTCCTGCCTTCGTGAGGGGCTCAAAAGTAAGTAGGGACGAGTAATCCCTACTAACTAGTGGAACGTATTGGATAGGGGGAGGAGCATGAGAAGGCGCCATTCAGATGGTTACACACACACCACAAACACAGAAAATCAAAGAGAATGCCTGCAAACCAACAGACAAAAAACGAAGGATAAGAGAATTACCAATCAAGACGTGACACGACCGACTAACCCCAGGCAAACCACATCCTAGAAAAAATTTGACATGACCTTGAGACAAATGCGACCGAAAGCTTCATGCGATGCATCAAACAAACACCCTGAACCCCGTATCAGGCAATAAAAGAAAAAAACTACATACCGTACCCGTAACCGTAACCGTAACGAAAACAGGAAACCAAAACCATATCATATCCAACACATATCAATACGACATCTATGATAGACCAAGACTGGACCATCATTAAGAACTGCGTATACCCATCCCACGAAACGGTTCATTAAAAAAGGGGATTAAGTGCAATGAGGGGGGGATTATTTAATGAAGGGTTGATTTGAATCAATTATTAAAAATGGGTGAATTTTTATTAGGTGATAAACCTTAATAAGAAAACGGCGGTTCCTTATTATAAATTTAATTACCAATTATTAGGTTAAACGGTGCAGTTATGCGATTCCCGGACTTCGATTCCCGACTGGGTCTCTAAATGCAATTCATTGATTATAATTAAGGTGATGTGGAGCGCTTTTTTGCCAGCGCGTGCTCATGTGACGGCTGGTTGATTTTAATTTAAAATTTTAGAGTGCCTCTGTAGCGCACGTAGCGCATGCGAAGTGAACGACTGGTTTATTTTAATTTAAAAAATGTGTATTTAGCGCGAATGCGCGTGGAAATGGTGGGTGGATTAAAGGGTTTATTTTAACAATTAATTGTGATTAAGGGGGGAAAATAAATAAATAAATAACATAAAATAAATACCTGGAAGGGTGTGTATGTAATGCAGGAATGCGCACGGAAGAGTCCCAGGAAAGGAAAAGCAAAAAGCACTGATGAAACAACAAATAACACCTTAGCAGATGTATTAAGTTGATTGATGTTGGGTTTTTATTTTTATTTATTTTATTTTATTTTTAGTTGTGATTTTCTTTTATGTTGGAATAAATGGAAAATGAGCAAGGGAGGTGAGGGAAATTTTTTAGAATGTGTTTAGAATTTTTTACAATTGTTTACCATTTTTAAATGATTTTTCCTATTTTTTTGGCAATTTAAGGGTAATTTTAGGAAAGATGGATTTTTCTAAAATTATAGGAAAGGCAATTCCTAGCAGACAAAGGTCCAAATATTAACAAAAGACAGAAGGAATTTTTAGAAATTTTTTTTGAAATTTGTTTAATGAAAAAATGAATGTTGTGATTAAGTAAGTCACATTGATCACATAAATCACATAAGTCACATTAGTCACAAGTCACTTAAGTCACTTAAGTTACTTAAGTTACTTAAGTTAGGTTAGTCATGGTGGTCATGGAAATCAACCTAGGTTAGTTCTGACTAACTAAGCTAGGTAATTAAATTTTAACTAAGTTAGGTTAGTTAAGTGGTAACTAAGTTAGGTTAGTGACTAACTGAGTTAGTGAATGACTAACTGAGGTTGGTTAGTGGCTAACTTAGGTTAGTTAGGTACTAACCTAGGTTAGTGGGAGGTGGGAGGTGGAGGGGAGGGGAGAAGGGAGGTAGAGTCGGCGGGGTGGAGGCGGAGAACGCGCGGCGGCGGCCAGGCGGTGACCAGGCGGCTTCGCAGGCGTGGGCGGGCGGTCGGCGGCGCGGCGTGGACGACAGCGGCGACAGTGGGCGACGGGGGCGCTGCGGGCGCGGCAGGCGACGGCAGCGGCGACAGGGCGGTTCTGGCGGCGGCGAGCTCTGGCGACGGGCGACGTGGCGACGGACGACGGCGAACGACGGGGGCAAGGAGAGGAAGGAGAAGGGGAGGAAGAGGGAGGAGGAGGGGAGAAAGAAGAAGGAAGAGGGGAGGAAGAAGGGAGGAAGAGGGAAGAAGGGAGGAGAGGGCGATGGCGGGCAGGAGAGAAGGAGGGAGAGGGAGAAGAAGGGGAGAGAGAAGGAGGAAGGGAGGAGAGAAGGAAGAAGAGAGAAGGAAGAAGGGAGGAGAGGGCGATGGCGGGCAGGAGAGAAGGAGGAGAGAGAAGGGAGAGGAGAGAGATGGTGGAGATGGAGGGAGAAGGAAGAAGATACGCGCAGAGAGGGAGAGAGAGAGAAGAGGGGAGAGGAAGTGGGGGAAGACGGTTGGCGGGAGGGGGTGTCGTTTGTTTTTTTGTTTTTTCTCTTTTTTTTTCTTCTTTTCTTTTCTTTTTTTTTCAAAAAGAGGTGGGCGGGCAGGTTGGGGTGGGCAGGGGCTAGGGAGGATGGGCGGGGTCAAGAAAAGGCGGATCCCCGTCCCGCGCACGTGCGCGGGGCGGGGTAAAAAAAATTTGCCGTGACGGGATTGAAACTACGCTAGGATGACGGTACGGGGTACACGGACACGACCGGGGCGCGTGGAGACGCGTTAAATCGAAAACGGACGCGTTCACGCGCACAATGAGCGCAAGAAAAAACGCAAAAATACAGAAAAATTAATAACTCCCAATCCGGACGTCAAAACGAAATATCGTAAAAACGAAAAGTGGGCAGGACGACAGGAGGGAAACAGGAAAAATACGGAACGGGGGTTCCGGGAGGGGGAAAGGGCAGTGACGTGCAAAAAACACAAAAAACGAACAAAAAACGCAATTTAAAAATTAATATCGAAAGATCCGTGCATCGGAATGAAGTGTGGAAAAAAGGAAAACTGTGCAGAAAGATGTGCCCGACAATCCTATCACATCAAAACATAATTCCGACTGAGAGAAGACGCGTTCACATGGGAAAAACCCAAAAAACAAACCCAAAAATGGGATTGGAAATTAATATCGGACGAACCGTTTACCGGAATGACATGCAGTAAGAAGGAAAAATGTCCGCAGGAAGGAGTGGCACAGGGTTATCACGTTAAAACGCAGTTCCGGCGGAAATAGGAGGGGTTCACATGTGAAAAACTCCAAAAATACTCTCGAAAACTCATTTAAAAATTAATAAGTAAAAATCCGAAAGTCGAAAAAGGGTGGAGGAAAAAGGAAAAAGGGAGGGGAAGGCACAGGGGACACGGTTGTCAAATCAAATTGGAATTCCGATACCAACAAGGCAGGTTCACATGGAAAAATGTCAAAAATACGCACGAAAAAGTCTTCAAAACCCGGAAAATTAATAACGGACAAACCATGTATCGGAATGATGCGGAATAAAAAGGAAAAATGTCAGGGGAAAAGCTTTGGTCAGGGCTATGATGTCAGATCACGGTTTGGAAGCAAGAAAAGCGCGTTCACATGGAAAACCGGCTAAATTATGCAAAATGGTTCAAAAATTAATAACTCAAAAATCGTGCACCGGAACAGGGGTAGGTAAAAAGGAAAAATGGACCGTTCAATGGGAGGAACAAGGCTATAAGGTTGGATTTGGATTTAAGTGAACGTAGGGTGCATTCACATAGCAGGACCTCAAAATCAGGGAATGAAGGAAAACTGCAAGGGAACAGCCCCAAGGGTGGGTGGAACATAACCGGGCGGGTGGGAAGGGACCCCAGGAGGGTAAAAGCAAGGCAAGGCATTCATGCATGAACAGGGTAAGGCATATGCAGATGAGTATGCAATGTAGACGCGCAGGGACGCGTCCCCACACTTAAGACCTTAACGGATAGGGTTAACCGAACATTAGGGACCTAGGACCATGCCACAGACCATCCACTAACTTCCCCACACTTAAAACATGAACATCACTAAGAAACAGAAGTTGTAGGGTTAGAAAAACTTGGCCCGTTTCGTCAAGAATCAAGGTTGAATATCGATGGCACGTCCAGTGTTGTTGTCGGCGCTGGAGGAACCAAGGCATCTTCTTGGCACACGTTCGTCATGGCAGGGACCACGCGGCAGCACCCAGGGAGTTAGCTGATGGAAGAAATCGCAGGAAATTCGTCGATGATGAGGGATATTGCACTCAACTCACAGTCACTCAATTGGAATGAAAGAACAGTCACTCGCCCCATGACTAATATCACTTGAGGAAGAATGATTAAAACCCATAACTCATACCCGGTTGAGGCATCAACAAGGGGGAATGGTGCAGAAGGAGTATGCCAGGGTGCACAGTTGATGGTGCATTAGTGCATCCAACCCGTCTGGCATAGGTGCAAGGAGGAAGGCAAGGGAGCCTTACAGTGCCGTGTACAGAACAGGGTGATGTGTATGGTGATGACGGTAAAGACCCATCCCGTGGGTACATAGGGAAACAGGAACATACCTGACTCCAAGTGTCGTAACGTCCCTCAATCTCACCTCTCGGTAATTGATTGAAGAAACTCCAGTCACACTCAACCCACCCTCTGTCTCACTCTCTGTTGATAGATACAAGAGGGCAGCCTTTTCCTGAAACCCATTGATGTAAACCTCACAGTCACTTGTGCAAAGGGTGTATGCCTTGTGCGCATTTGATGGTGCAACTGTGCATCCCGCCCTGTGCCGGCATACAGTGCAAGAAGGAAGGCCAGGGAGCCTTATGGTGCAGTGCACAGAAACAAATTGTGCTTTGTGCATTGAGAGGCCCATCCCGTGCGTGCAACACTTCATTCACACTTCTCACCTCTCATTCGATTGGAAGGGAAAAGATTGGTCTCTCGCCCCTCCCGCTGTCTCACTCTCTGTTGATAGATACAGGAGGGCAGCCTTACTCACTTCCCCATCCGGTTAGGATGAAAGCTCACATCACTCAAGGGGTTGTCGATGAAGATCGTGTCATCAGTTGTTGAAGAGGCGTACCTAGGGAGGTAGCCATCAAATTCGAACATTGTATTGGATAGGAATATGTCGTCTGCTAGAGGACAGGTAGTCACATTGCAGAAAGACCCAGGACACAGCGTACCAAGGGAGGCAGCTTCGGAATTGGATCCGAGGGATATCAATCAATGAATCCACTTTCTGGACTGCTGGGTGTTACCACCTTTTCCACAGCCAGCTTCTCGCCCAAGGGTGTTTACCACCGTTTCTTGGAACGAGGCCTGCTATGACAGGGAATTGCTTCCTTTTCTCTCATAATCAGATTTGTTTTTTTTTTTTCTGTTTTCTGTTTTTTTCTTTTCTTTTTCTTATTTTCCCCCATTCCCGAGGGTGTTTCCACCTTTTCTTAAAGAATAGGTCGGCATGACAGGGACCTAAGTCCTTTTCTCCCATGACCGATATATTTTGTTTTTGTTTTTTTTTTTTCAATATTGAGCAAGGGAATGGCAGAACTACCATTTGTCAGAACCCACCTCGCCACTGTCGCTGGTGGAAAATAGAAGATAAGAGATCAAAGTTGGAAGGGGGGTTTAAGGAGATAGAGGGTTGCGTCCACTTCATCAGGAGTGATTGAAGAACGGCTAACAGAAGTAACATCATAAGAAGTACAGTGCCGCGCCAATGAAGGAAAGGATCAAGTGTCCGTAATTGTCAAGATCCCCAAGGAGGGAAGTACTTCTTCAGGCGATATCCATTGATCAGAAAGGGATCATCAGAGGCATCAACGGTCTGTACTTGAACAGAACCATTAGGGTTGACTGCAAGTACCTTATAGGGGCCCATCCACCACTGTTGGAGCTTGCCAGGAAACTTGCCAAATCGTGAATCATAGGCTAGGACCAAATCACCTTCTTTGAACTCCTTGTGCTTGATGAAACTGTCATGGTAAGCCTTACGTCGGGCTTGCGTGGCTTCCATGCACTGTAGAGCCATCCGACGAATTTCGTCCAAACATTCCAAGTGCAGGAGAAGGCGTTGCAGTGAATCATCATCCCCCAAACGTTCTTTGATTGCTACTCTCAACGAGGGTAGTTCCAGTTCCACAGGAAAAACTGCTTCTGTACCATACACCAGCTGGAAGGGTGTTTGTCCCGTTGCTGCTTTATGGGAGGTTCTGTACGCCCAGAGGGCCTCTGTAAGTCGATCGTCCCAATCACGACGATGTGCGGCAATTGTTCTTGTCAGAATCGAGCAGAGGATGCGATTGGTGACTTCAACTTGGCCGTTGGCTCTGGGGTAATAAGGAGTGGACTTGCGATGGCGGATCTTATACAACTCTGTCAACTCTTCCATGACTTTGTTGAGGAAATGAGTGCCTCTGTCACTTACCAGCTCTAAGGGACTACCAAAACGGGTGATGATATTCTCGTATATGAACAGGGCCATGCTGTTACCATCGTCCCGCTTTAGGGCTTTAGCTTCACACCACTTTGTGACATAATCCGTACATACGAGGATGTATCTGTTCTGTTTCCTTCTGGTAGGAGGGTCGATCGGACCTACGAAGTCGATGCCCCACTTCTCAAACGGCTTTAAAGGAAGGATAGGTTGCAATGGCATGGCACTTGTCTTCGTGGGTTTCCCCATTCTTTGACAAGCATCACATCTTTTACAGTAATCATAGGAATCTTTATGAATGGTAGGCCACCAATATCCTGCTAGCAGAGCCTTCCTGGCTGTAGCTTCTCCTGCAAAGTGACCTCCACATGGCTCGTCGTGGCAAGCCTTCAGAACGATCCCAATCTCTTCTCCTGCAACACATCTTCTGAGTACTTCATCTTTGCCTTTCTTGTACAGTGCACCGCCTAGCAGGGTGTATGGGGCTGATTCTAGCATGATCTTCTTCCTTTCCCGACTAGAAATACCAGGAGGGTACTGTTGGGTTGCCAGCAGATTGGCAATATCCGCATACCAGGGAGTGACAGTTTCTACCAAGAATAAGGAAGCATCAGGGAGGTCTGGATCATCTTGCTCCTCGTCTGCAGTTTGTGGGATACGCGACAGATGATCAGCCAGAACATGGGAACGACCAGGCTTAGTAATCACCTCAAAGTCGAACTCCTGGAATAAAAGGAGCCATCTCATCATTCGTCCTTTCACATCTGCTTTGTTCATCAAGAAGGACAGGGCCTCATGATCCACATAAAATTTAAAGTGGGTAGATAGGAGGTAATGGCGAAACTTCTCCAGGGCAAACACCATTGCCAAGCACTCCAGCTCTGTCACTGTATAGTTTCGTTCCCTATCAGTGACTTTTCGGCTTGCATAATAGATCGGTTGATCCAACTTCGAGGAGCCCTTTTGGCAGAGGACAGCACCTAAGCCTTCAATTGATGCATCAGTGTGTACGTGGAACTCTTTCGTCCAATCAGGAGGTTGCAGAATGGGTGCCTCTATCAGACACTGCTTCAGAGTGTGGAAGGCTTTGTCACATTCTTCCGTCCAAGTAAACTCTGCATCTTTCCTTAGGAGCTTATGCAAGGAAGTTGCCTTTGTCGCAAAATGGGCTATGAACCTTCTGTAGTAACCCACATGGCCTAGGAATCCTCTCAACTGTTTGAGGTTGGTGGGTGCTTGCAGAGCTGAGATCTTTTCGATCTTTGCAGGGTCTGTTGATATCCCTTGTGCTGAGACAATGTGGCCCAACAGAACTCCAGAAGAAACCCCAAAGATGCATTTGTCGGGGTTGAGGGAAATCCCATACTCCCGGCATCGGTCAAAGCATTGTTCCAGGTGGTCCCAGTGTTCACTGATCAAACTATAGACACAGAAGTCATCCAAATATACCTCAATAAAGTCGTGCAGATGATTTTGAAATGCGGCCATCATGACTCGTTGGAAAGTAGCAGGGGCATTGCAGAGCCCAAATGGCATCACTCTGTAAGCGCAGGTCCCCCATTCTGTGGTGAAGGTTGTTTTGGACTGGTCTTCTTCTGCGATTTGGACTTGGTTGTATCCGCTGAATCCATCCAGAAGAGAATAAAGTTCATGTCCTGCCACTGTGTCCAACAGTTGGTCTGTGAAAGGGATAGGAAAGTGATCCTTCTTTGTCTTGGAATTAAGCTTTCGAAAATCCACACATATTCGCAATTTGCCATTCTTCTTGGGTACAACCACGATGGGTGAAACCCATTCACTATTTGCCACTGGATAGATGAACTCGGCCTCCAGAAGCTTCAACAGCTCTGCTTTCACCAATGTGGAATAATTCGGGTTCATTCGCCTCTGTCGTTGCCGTACTGGTTTGGCATCAGGCTCCAAGTCAATATGATGTTGACATATTGTGGGATCAATCCCCTTTAGGTCTTTGTAAGACCATGCAAACACGTCCAAATTTTCTTTCAACAAGTTGTACAAGGTTGACAACTCCTCTTCTGGGAGACTGCTACCCACCTTCAAGTGGCGTTCAGTGCCTTCTGAATCCATAAAGGTTAACTGCCTTTCACCTTCTACTTCACGGATGAAGGTCCCGCGGACTGCTTCTGGATACAGATCCGACTCCTTCAAGGGAGTGGTATCCTCTTCTGATGTCCCACTAGAACCAACTTCTTCTTTTGGTGGAGACTTAGGTTGCTCCTTAAGACGTTGGAATGGGATAAGCGCCGTTTCGGATTTGGTTTCAAAATTAATTACCTCTTGGCTTGAAGACTCATCTTCTGATGATACATCCAGGAACGTCACATAACAGGGACCCTCTGATGCCTGTTGGGTTAGTTGGATTGGTGCTTGTTGGCACGGTGCATCATCATCATCTTTCTTTGGCGAGGATAGGTTAGGACGGCAGGAGCCACACTTGAAAGACGGCTTGTGCTTCTTAATCCATTTCTTATAAAGGTTTTGCATATGAGAAGATCCATTTACCAGACCAAATGGTATCATCATCATTCTGTCCCATAGCATGAGCTCATCGGCTTCTGATACTTCTGGAACTTCTTCTTCAAATGTATCCTCTTCAAGTGGGATAGACTCTTCTGGCTCACTTTCATAATCTTCTTCGTCCATATCATATCCATCCTCTTCTGTCTCTGTCTCTGTCTCTGCTTCTGCTTCTGCTTCTGCTTCTGCTTCTGTCTCTGTAGGAGTTCTGTAACAGAAGAACAGATTCTCTGTTTCCTCTCCTGCCTCTGTCTCTGGCTCTGCTGTGGCCATATAACAGGGAGAGCAGTACATCCATGCCTCTATCTCACTATCAGAAGTGATTTCAGAAGTCATGCCTGGTTCAGGCAGGAAGTATTCACCCATTGATAATGGCTTTGCATCTTTTGGAAGTCGGCTTACAGTATCCATTGTTAAGGAATGTGCCACTATTTTCTTAGGAAGGATTTGTTTGACAGCATCTTCGTCTGCTGATGTTCCATCCGTAGCCTCGTTAGGGGAATCAGAAGATAATTCCAAGGAGGTGGATCCATGTCCTTTTTGAGAACCATACAATTTCAGCACCACTTTGTTGGGTCCTCTACCCAAGGTCAAAGTTCCTTTAAACCAATCCGTCCTTGCTCGGGCTTCAAAAAGCCATGGTCTACCTAGTAACAGAGGATAGGATGTACCATAAGAGTTTGGCTTCACCACCAGATAGGTTAGCCAATAATCTTTTCCAGCCACAGTAGTCTTCACATATGGGAGAATGCCCAAAGGCTTGATTCTACTCTGATCCGCCAGTCTGATGAGCCATTGGGTTGGTTGCACACCTTGTAAGCCTAGATCCTTCATCGTCACATCCGTCATAATGTTTACTGATGAACCTCCATCAATCAGTGCATTTGCAATGAAGCAGCCTTCTATCCACACGCCAGTCTCTGGAGTACCCGGATCTAGAAAAGCATTAGCCACATCCACTTCTTTTACAGGCTCTGGAGCCTTGTTGGACTTTGTTGCTATTGAGGGAGCAATCCTTAAACCACGTCTTTTTGTCAGTATGCTTATGAATCTTTTCCGACAACTGGGAGACAACATCAATAATTGTCGGAATGTGAGGTTTGGTTTAAAGGTATCTAGATCTCTAACTAGATCGTATTCTTTAATAGGATCCACTGGCTTTTCTAATCGGTTAGGGAATGGGGCAACACCCATTTTCATTTTCCCTCTTCCTTCCATCAGAGGAATTACAGGAACTTCTTCTGCCACTTGTGGCACTTCCTCCTCTTCTGTATCTTGGACCTCTGGTCCTGCCTCTGTAACTGTCTCTGTAACTCTCTGTGGCACTGTAGGGCTCTGTACGGCACTGTTAGGCTCTGTTCTGTTCTGTTCTTCTGGTGGAAGACTGAACTTCACTGTTCTGGCAGGAGGGTTATTTTCTTTCTGGATAGGTGGTTCCTTCTGCTTTGCACGCGTGATGGCAGCAACTTCCAATTCTACCAAATTGGAGGTAGGCTCTTGGGCCTTGGACGGACTATCAGTAGCACTGTTTTTCACAGGGGCTGGGCTTGGACAGTCTTTTGCAGTGTGGCCTTCTCCTTTGCATCGACTGCATAAGGGTTTGTAATCCACTGACCTTCGAGGATTTGGACAATTTGGTGAAATGTGTCCCTTTTCTCCACATCTGTAACACTCCACTTCTGATCTCTGACCACCGCCAGACTGTCGTCCTCTGTAACTTTGAGAAGGAAATATTCTGGGTCCGAAATTAGGACCAAACTCTCTAGGCTTGGGTCCAATATCTTGTGTTGTCATTTTGGATTCCAGCAAGTTGAATCTTGCGTCTTCTTCCTTTCTTCTCCTATCATGCATCTCCTTCAGAGAGCAAATGTCCTCTGTATGATTCTTCTGCAAACAGTAGGAACAGAAGGCTCCAGGGATTGTTGGTTTTCGTGTACATTCAGTGGCTAAATGACCTGCTTGATGACACTTACCACACCAAGTATTTGACCGCATCACATCTCTTCCTGCTCCTGCAACGTTGGATATGCTAGCGGTATTCACTTTCAACGTCTGTAGTTGTTCTGTAATCACATCCATCAACTCCTTTTTGATGTTTGCAACTGAGTTGGATAAATAATCCTTCAAGCTTTCTCCTCCGGGCGTACTGGCAGGAGGGTTTTGAGGAGGCTCTGTAATCACTGCATAAACTGGTTGGGTTGGTACAGAGGGGTCTCTATTCTGGTTCTGATTCAGAGCTCCTGTTTGAACTATTGGCTGTTGACTCCAGTTGGTAGGGTTCCACTGTTGCTGTTGATTTGTCATTGAGGAAATTGGTTGAGACCATTGTTGTTGTGGTTGAACCACCATTTGAGGCATGGATTGTGGCCACTGTGGATTTGGTGCACTGTACTGTGATACCGGGGGCATCTGTTGGTAGGGATAGGGAACAGTCCCTGGGACTGCATTTGGTGGGTACATCATTCCTGGCACCAGAGGAGGTAGGACTCCTCTTCCTGTATTCATTGCTAATCTAGCTTCCACTTCATCATACAGTCTTGCACCTTCTGTTGCAGCTTGCAGGGTGGCTGGTCTTTGCAGTTCCACAAACTTACGGACTTCTGGTTGTAATCCTCTGAGAAACACTCCCTTCTGAATGCCATCATCTAGATTATGGTTAGTCCATCTCTTCAGGATGGATTCCATTCGCGAGACATAGGCTTCCACTCTTTCTCCAGAGGACTGACTTAGGTTCATGAATTCCTCTCTCATCCGCTCTTCAAAGCCTTCACGCCTGAATTTAGTGAGGAAGGCCAACTTCAGGTCGTCCCATGTGCCAAAAGTTCCTGCTGCTTGTCTCTCATACCACTGAAACGCCGCGCCCTTGAAAGTGGCGGGGAATATCGCTAACCAATGCTCAGGGGTTCTGGCATTGTTAGCCACACATGCTACCATAAACTCTGCTACATGAAGATCGGGGTCTTCATTGTACTCTCCCTTAAAAACTGGCAATGGGACTACATTCGCTGGTCTGTCATCAATATTTCCAGGACGGATCTGGCTTGGAAGTGGACCTCCAGCAAGAGGAGGAAGGGCTTGATGTGCCATTGGGACTTCTGTAAAGAGTTCCGCAAGGGCGTCCAAGGCAGCTTCTGCTGCGAGCTCGCTCTTAGCTTTGATTCTTGCTTTCTCTCTTCTTACGTACCTCTGGACTCGTTCTAACGCTTGCCTTTTTATTGCGTCATTCATCAGGGGGTTGACTTCACTATGTTGTTAGTGCTCCACAGAGGGTTAACAAAAGACTTCAGTCTCTTGAGGACTCTCTGGCCAACATTTCTTCTACTTCTTTCCTCTCAACGTCCCTAAATTCTGCTTTCATGCCACTGCACAGAGGAAGGTATTCGGTTCTGAAGGTGTCAAAATGCATACGTCTGAGCATGGTGGTGGTGCCATCATCATAGTAATGCCAGCTTCTGATGGTTTCAATAGTGTATGTTGTGAAAAACACTCTGTCTACCAACTTCCAGTGGGTTGCTAATTGAACAAATAGAAGATTATCAGTACACCAAGCATCCCATGTATCTTGCTGTTGAGCATCCACGAACAAATTCCAACTCTTTTCCTTCTTGTCCCTGTGAACCTCTACAGACCAAGACTCCTGAAGCTTCTTCACAATCTCCCACTTGATGTTGTCTGGAAACTTCTCAATGAATGCCAAATCTTCCATGGATGTTCATTCTCTCTGTTTCTGCTCTTCAGTTTGTTCCCAAACAGTTTGCCACCAAGATGCAAGTTTCTGCTGCTTCAACAGGAAGAGGAAACTGTCCACCACATAGAGCATGCATCATGATGGTGATGTGCTTCCGCCATTGTGGGATGAACTTCTTGTGGAAAGTGGCTTTGATTATGAGAAATTCCAACTCTTCAGTGGAAGAAGGAACTTTACAAACATCCATTGAATTCTTCTCTTCTTGGCAATGCCAATTCCTTCATTTTCAACCTCTTTTGGTGCTTGTTGATGGCAAGTTTCCCCGGCTGCGCACCAAAAACATGGAGCCCCGAGAGGAACACCAAGGAAAAGGGAATTCTCTTGCAAGAAAATCTATCTTGTAACATCAACAAGCTTGTTTATCATGTTTCATATGATCACAATGAAGAAAAGAACACCAGGCACAACAAATCTTCATGCAGCATCATGTAAATCTCCCACGGTTTTTAATAGAATCAACCATATTCTTCAATATCTTCATAAAATCCATCAATATCACAAAGAAAGCAAAGAAATACACCATCTTTGAATGGAAATACATCACATAGTATTCATCTTCAATATCTTCATAGTCTTCTCTCTCAATCTCTCATATACAATCACTCTGTTTCAGTAGAATTGGCTATCTCTGACTCTCTCTCACACACTCCATCAATAATACATCATATCCTTACTACAATCTCTCAAAAATTACTCTCAATAATCACTCTTAGGTCGTGGATACCCCTCCCAAGAGGTATGTCTGATATGAAAGGTCACCAGAGCCACTACAGTGTCTCTTCACAGCTCACTACTGTCACTTCACTCTAGTCTTCTCTTGAGTCTTCAACAGCTACTTCTTCCACTTCTTTCAGCTCTTTTGCACTTGTATTCACCTCTTTCCAAGGCTAGAAAACTTTCCCAAAATCACACATACATTCCACAGAACACTTACAGAACAGTCTACAGAACAGTACCAGAACAGTTACAGTACAGAGACAGAACAGAAACAGAACAGAAGCAGAAGCTCTACAGAAGACCTACAGAAGGTTACAGAAGGTCATCAAAACTTCATAACTCACTCTCAAACCATTCAAAACTCTCACAAACCATTCACTAAGCTTTCACAATATCTCATTCTTCATCAATCAATACTCCATCCCTCTTTACAGAAGACAATCAGAACAAAAACAGACCAAAACAGAACAAAACAGAAGGTATACTGAACCATTCAGAACCTATCAGATCATCACAGAACCATCAACAAACATCATAATCTTCCAAAACACAATCAATATCATCCAAAACACTCTCAAACCACTTCCAAATCAATCAATCATCCCATAAAATCAACCATTCAGCTCTCAAAAACAACAAAAATCAGCCAAAAAACAAGTCATTTCAACACTCAACACCTGCATGTCAAGACAAATGATCAAGTAGTTGATTTCTTTACCAAGTTACTAGGTAAATATAAGTTCAGTCACTTCAGACAACTACTTGGAGTACACTAGCCTTCTTAAGCTTGAGGGGGAGTGTTGAGAGAGTCAAGCTCATCACCTGTTATCTATCCTCGACTATTAACCCAGTTCGAGACGGAGAAAAAGAAGCCCAAAGAAGTCAATGAAAACTCCAAATGATGACACAAAGAAAGAAGCAGGAAGGGAAATGGCCAAAAGTGCAAGGGTGGCCTCAAAAGCTAAGCCAAAGGCAAAAGTGCATTTTTTAATGCAAGGCGCCCATAAAGCTTTTGTAAAAGAGAGCCAGGCTCCATCCTGTGCAAATTGTAAAGAGTAGAAGGGCATAGATAAAGAGAAAGGGCAACTAGAACGGAATGGGAAAAGAGGACCTTGCCATAATGGCCAGTCATGTAAAAAAAGGGATGGGTGCCCAAAGGGATAAGGGCTTTGTATATAAACTCAAAAAGAGAATGAGAAGCATTCTTTGGTGTGTGGCAAAGTGGATTCATCTTCTTTTCTTCTTCTCCCCTTCTTGCTTGCTTGATTGCTTGTGTGTGCTTGAGAGAGGGAGCATGAGGGTGTGAGGGAGTGAGTGTGAGAGGGTGAGGGATCAAGGAGAAGAAGCTCTCCAACATCTCCTATCTTCTTCTCGTCTCTTATCTTCTCTTGTCTCAAGCGTGGCTATGGAGGATGGAGCTTGAAGGTGGAGGCTTGAGGTTTCTTAAGCTTGCATCACGAATTGTGGAGCCACCGGGTGTGCTTGAAGGAGGAGGGTACTCAATCATGCGTTGAGGTAAGCTCACTACATGCACGTTGTGTTGAGACTTCAAGCTCATTATCTTGTGTGTGACCAACAGTCTTAGCTGTGTCCAGCTGTACATGTGTTGGACATTCAATAAGTCGGGTTAGCCGGTGTGACCTAACCAGAGTTAGTCTTGGTTAGCTAAACCTAGTGTATAACTTACTCTTTAGTAAGTTGAGATAACTATGGAATCATGAATGGAAGATATAGAGCATGACTAAGCTCTTCGTTCCTCTATACTATCTCTCTCTCCTCTAACATGGTATTAGAGCCATGAATGGGCTCTATGGTGGATATCATTTTGTGAAGAAGACCTTAAGAACTTGAAGGCCGTAATATTTGAGAAGAGAAGCAGCCTACCATTGTTTCTTAAAGGTATGCATTGAAACATTGAGTTTGCCATTGCTCAAGCAGTGCCTGTAGCTTGTTTGGGAGCTTGCTAAGGCTTCCTTGAGCACTTGTAAGGGTGCATTTGTCATCATTAACCACATGAGTAGCCGCAACAACCTCTAGACCAACTAGCATGATTGTGCATGTTATTCGGGCTGCCTCCATTAACTGCAAGTCATCACATAAGGTGATTATGGTGTGGTCAAGTGCTTGTATGCATACATTAGGTGATACCTTGAAGGCTTGACATGCCAATGCTTGGCTGAGAGCTGGCTGAGGGCAGAGATATAAATTGAAATACAAGTTTACAGTTCTGGGAAAGGACTTGAGCTGTTGTACATAGACAGCATATAGCACATACATGGCTTTGGTTAGAGGTTGAAGCTCTCTGACATACACAAGAACACTCATTGAAGCAGATATACACCCTGAAGGACATATGTATTTTGACTCTTGAGTCTTGAAAACTAAATTTTGGAGGAAAAAACATTTGGATCTGGAAGTATTTGATAGGCTGAAATCTATCTTGGAATTTCCAGCACTGATACAAGGCATCATTTGATCCATACATGCCTTGGAATGATGGTTATGACTAGCTAGAATGCTGGGTGAATGTCTGGGCAATACAGTGTACACTTGGGCATGATTAAAAGGATTAAAATTTCACTTTTGAAATGCATTTATAGATCTAAAAATTACAGGCTAAAAACTATCATAAAACTGTGGATAGCAAACATGGTCTTTGCCTGAAGCACTACATGACATTGATTGGTCCCTGTCAAATGTATGGTTTGGGATATGTCTGGGAATGTTTGAAGCATTAAGACAAGAATTGAATGCTACTGAAAATTGAAGCATGGAGCTTTAAAAAATGCATTTAAAGTGTCTTGGCTAATTACAAGCAGGGAATGTAGTCCATGACATTGCTTATTGAAGACAAAGTGTCTATGGGTGTATGTATGGTTATGTATTGACCCCAACACACTAAAGCAAATGTATGAAATGATTTGAAGACATTTTGGAGCTGGGTAAACCTTGATTTTTTGAATATTTGTTGACTACAACCTGTGAACAGGAGTTTTGACACTTGTACTTGGGTGGTTATGCACTAATTTGTGCCTGTATGGTCATATTTGGACTGCTAAATGTACCAACAAATGTCTATGAAATTTTGAGCATGTATGACATGTATACATATCATTTTTAGCTGTGAATCACTGACAATTTACAAATTTCAGTCTACATGTATATCCACTGGCAGAGAGGTTGAATGTCATAGAGGTTATAGCAACTATATGATCTATGCATTGACTGATGTACCTACATCCTATATCACTTGGTTGTGAATGTCTTTGAAAAGTGTATGGACTGAAATACACTAATTTGAACAAAGGTTGATGCTAAAAACTATCATGCATTGGAAGGGTGAAACTGATCAATTAAGAAGCCTTGGTTTGTAGGTAGTCAGGCATTGTTTGCAACATGGCAAATGCAGACAGAACCGACAATATAACCCAAATACTAGGGGAAAAGCTTGACAACAATAATTATGCCATATGGAAGTTTTGCATGGAGAATTTCCTTATAGGAAAAGGATATTGGGACTTGGTGACATGTGTTGAAGCTAAACCTAAAATTCCAGAGAGGAATCCTACAGCTGATCAAAGACAAGCGCATTGAGCTTGGTTGGAAAGAGCTCGCAGGGTGCTACACTGGTTATCTTTGTGTAACTCGAATGTTATGGTAATGTAGATCATGAACTGCAAGTCACCAGTGATGCATGGAACATATTAATCAGGTGCTATGGCACAACTACTAGGGCTAGGAAGATACAGTTGAAGCAAATTTTCAACAATATGGAAAGAAAAGGCTGATCCATACAGGATTATATCGCAGAGATTAGACCATTGTCAATCAGATGGCATCTATTAGCACACAAGCTGAGGATGAAGACATGGTTACAATGACATTAAATGGTTTGGGATTTGAATACAAGCCATTTGATACTTCCATCTCTGTGTAGACTGAAATGTCGAATTTCAATCAGCTGGTTGCATTGCTATTCATGAAGAGGTTACACTTGGATTGGCTATAGGTTCTAGCAACTCGAAGAATAAGGATGATGTATTTTATTCGAATCAATGCAGCCGTGGCAGCCGTGGTAGAGGTTATGGTACTAGTAGAGGAGACCAACAAAATGTATCCTATGGTCATAATAACCATCAGGGTTCAAATGCACGAGGAGGTGGAAATTTCAAAGGCAGGGGAAGATCTAGCCCTAGAGGCAGAGGCTCATGGCAACAGTAGCGTCCATCTAACAATCCTAATAAGGATAAGGATTGTCACTATTGTGGAAAGTACGGTCATATTGCCAAGGACTGTTGGAAGAAGCAGGGAAATCAAAGAGGAAAATAGCATGGACATTATGCATTGCTAGTCAAGAACGTCAAATGAAATAGGGGAGGAGAAAAATCAAAAGGAAGGGCTCCCAATCCGTGAGTGCTCCAATGGCCTATTGACCCAAAGCTCAACCAAGAGTCCAGAGAAATCTCTCATGAATGAGATCGCATCTAATGACTCTAAGGTAATCACTACTGCAAAACCCGATGACAAAGCATCAATTAAACTCCGAAATTCTCAAACCAATCTTACCACATCCACACTGAGAACCCCAAAGTGGAAGGACCATGCCTCAACTAGTCCAAGTAGGCCTTCGGACTCCATCGCAGCAACGAGGATCCACTTTCGAAGTGGCTTCCAACATGGCAATGGACACAAAGAATGACTTAGTCACATGCATCCTATGACTGGACTCAACTTTTATGTTGTTTGCTAGAAGTTACGAACATTGGACTTAGGACTACTTGACGAAACCATAGCAAACAAGGTTCTGTATTGTGTTCTTGGAAATTATACAAATTCATTTTCATTAAGGCCCCCACTATTGCAAAAGAAATGATTGGCAATGAAATTTTGCAAGGAAAGGCCTTAAGTCAACGATTAATCACATCCTTCAAGAAAAATGAAATTTCCATGCTGCCAGAAGAACTTGCTGAAGTTCAACAATTAGTTGAGACTTAGTCCAATTTCTTACGCAAGTGGTATACTTTGTGCATTTCATAAGCTCAAGAGGCTTATCAAATCATGACCAATGCAGAGCAATGACGTGCCATCAAGACTTACAAGTAGGATTAGACATATGTGGTCCCAACTTCATTTAGGGTGTTAGCCATGACAAGGAATCGACTGTTAGAAGACCACATCATACTCCACCCATACTTGGATAGGATCTTAATGGAGGAACTCCACATTGCGTCAAATAAAATCCAATGACCTCTTGATTGATGTATTAACTTATATCACAAAAGTGGGCATTCATTCATAGGATATGGATTATCATGCAACCCTAGAGTATAACCATAAGTTTTACAGCTGGCTCTTGAAAAAGTAAGGCACATTACAAACACAGTAAATGCCCATCCACCTTGCTTTCTACAATCCTAGGAAGGATGTTAGTGAGTAGCAAGGCTTAGAGCTGTCAAGCTAGGGTGGGAGAAGGAAGATCACACTGAAAATCCCCATCAAAAGAATCCAGTCCACCTTTGAAGAAAATAGAGAGCTATAGAGAGTGGAAGAGGAATTGAAGAGGCTTGAAGAAGAGGAGGAGGAAGAGCGATTGAGGCAACATGAGGAGGAGCAGATAGCTTTGGCTATTCAGAGATTAGTGGAGCAACCCTTCTGATCTTAGGACTTGGCAATGATGAGTCGAGTATGAGATGATATGTCAAGCACAAGTGTAGTGGCACAAGAGGCACGACCAAGACTAGCTTGGCGAAAGGAAAGGGTAAAACTCCTCTACACACAATCCCACCAATTGTGGCCACCTCGACAATCACCCCGACACAAGGAACCACTGAAGGAGAAGTCAATGAAAGTAACATTATGGATTGGGTGTAGTATTTAGTGAGAAAAGTGCAAGAAATTGTGCCTACCCTTAGCAAAGAAGCCCCCTTGTAGGAACAAAAAGGCCAGCAGCAGCAGCACAACTGATGCCAAATCGTGCAAAGGGTTGAATGTACCCCATTTGGAAGTGTATTGAAAGATGATTGTATTGAAAGAAGCCTTAAAGAATGCAAGGCAAGGTGAAGAAAGCTTGAAAGATATATATGATGAAGAAAGAGACAACCATATAGCCCTAGAAGAAATGTGTGTCTTCAACTCCAGGGAAAATAGATGCCTCGATCTAGAAAAGGTGGAGTTGAAGAGGCAAAGAGAGGAGGCAAGGAAAGAGCTACATGCGGTAAAGACTCAAAGAGATGAGGAGACCACAAAGAAGCTAGTAGAGTTGCAAAACCAACTTCAAGTAGCTCTCCATGAACAAGCTATACTAAGGGAGCAAGTAGAGCGCATAAACCAAGAGCAACAACAAATGCATACATTGTGGCGGGAATAGGAGTAGGTGATCATCACTCTAGCCACAAATGCATACATTGTGGCGGGAATAGGAGTAGGTGATCATCACTCTAGCCACAAATGCATACATTGTGGCGGGAATAGGAGTAGGTGATCATCACTCTAGCCCAATACCAAAATCAAGGGCTAGGGAAGATGAAAGAGAAAGCAGAGGAATGGGAAGCCAAGAATGAGGGTAGAACCAAAGACTTAGCTCACAAGCTGGCCTACTCAAAGAGTGAATGCATCATGGCAAATAGCACATCTAAAATTGTGGAGACACAAATGCTGGAGCAACATTGAGCTTTTTTAAGCACAATGTTGAATGTCACGCAGGCTAGAGAAGAAGAAACACTAGAGGAAATAAAAAGAAAATTATAACTAGCAAGGAGAGCCCTACAACATGGACTCATGCCAAGGAACCCAAGCCTAGCACTGGCTTGGGAATAGAAGAGCAATGAGCCCATCTAATCTTAGCTAGCTTAACCTCACAAGAACTCGACTTGCTAGGGTTTGGAAAGCTGAGTAGTAAGCACAACTGCCTCCACAAGAGCCAACAAAGCTAATTCAAGATGAAGGGCCTGATTTTAAATAGGACCAAGAAGAGGAAAAACTAGTGCATGAATCGAGCCTCACTCTATAGCCACAAGCACAACCAGAAGAGCAAGGGGGAGTGGAAGCCATACCACCTGAAAGGATGGCGGAGATGAGGCACAAATGTAGAGAATTGGTGGAACTAGCCTACATGAAGCTCCAAGCCACAAGCCACTACGATTTCCACAGGTGGGCATCCCTCAAAGCGAGGAGTGTGACCCTATAAACTAGGGCTAGGAACTTGTAGTATGGGAGCAATGGGAGAACTATGGCCACGCCATCCTTTTGAGTTCTCCTTCACCTTTCCTTAGACACTAGATAGGGTACTATCTCCAAGGGTGGTAGAGGATGTCATAAAGCTCTCAATTGTTTGAGAATAGCAAATGATGCTTAACATGAATGCCCAAAAGAGGCTTTCCCATAAGCAACTTTATGAGAAAAGATTTATGCTCTACATGCTCTATGAGAGATGTCCAAAATCCCATAACTACAAAGAACAAAAGTGGTACTATCCAAAAAGCTATAAATGCATGTACTTGACACTCATTTCAATGGAATGGTACTATCATTTTGTATCACTCAAGATTGTGTTTATGAGTCCAAGTTAATCTATCTTGGAACCTAATTCACTTGAGTTACAATTCTCTATCTCAATCATGTTTTATATTTTTAACCTCCTCTCTTCTCTTTGTGAGCCTTCTCCCGATATACTGCTTCCATATAAGATCTACACATTCCACTAACCTGATATTCACATTGGAGGTTCTCCAATTGCTTGATCCATCTTGGTGCATCAGGCATCAATTCCCTTGAGGCCTTATTGTCTTAAGAAGAAGAAGGAGGAGGAGGAGGAGGAGGAGGAGGAGGAGGAGAAGAAGAAGAACTATAATCAATCCTTAACCAAGAAGAAGAAAATGACAGAGTTTGAGGAGGCCTAGTCAATCAAGAGAAGAGGCAGGGAAGATAAATGATGAGAAGCAAAAGCTCAAAAAGTAGGGCATGTGTGTTGCAATCGATGTCTTCAAAGATTGCAGCCTGCTAGACTCTCTAAGTTGCTGATTTTGGAATTTTTCGCACACCAGACTCGAAGCTCTTCTCCAAACTTCCCGTTCACTTGAAGAGCTGATCAAAATGAGGCTTGCAGTAGAGAGTTCCTTCAAATGAGAAGTAGTTACTAATCTTTAAGGAGCCCTTGCAGTAGTTACATCAGAAGCAGGCTTTGTGGAACACGGCACCGTCAGCCGTCGACCAGGTAGATAGTCTTGTCACAAGCTTTGCACTTCTGCTGAGTACTTGTGCGAAGGCCTACGAAGGCCATGGCAACGGGACCAAAGAGACATGTCTTACCCTTGGTGCATTGCTGCTCTTGCTCAACTTTGATGACCTACCGTAGGAAAAAAATTTGCATGAAGCAACTTGCCGCCTGCAGCTTTAACTATCCTCGTTTTCTTTAAAAAAAAGTCTACTTTTTTATAAAGGTTAAGGTTAAAGCCTTAAAGCCTATTCACACCAGCTCATCCTCTCTCTCCCACACTTATTCACACTATCCTTTCCCTTGAACTGATTTATGTAATCACCTTAAGAAGATGTGTGGTTTTGAAAGAAGATCCAACGTCAATGTAATGACAAGCCATATAGCCATTAAGCTAAAGGTCCAAACTCCATGTATCCAGGGCCATGAAATGCTATCAAACCATGTATCCCAAAAAGTCCAAGAGTTATTTAAAGAGATGTGTATCCATCTTGAATGCCTAAAACATTGCAATGCACATGATAAGCCAAAAATCAATCCTATGTATTTCAAGACCTATGTAATGGACCACCAAGTCATGCATGTCAAAAAGAATCTACCATATCAAAGCAATGTACCAGATTATATCTATCGCATTGAGCAAAAAGATTGTGTCAAGAAAACTGGAGAAAAATGCACATACCACGCATCAACAAAAGGGATAAATAGCACAACAAAGGAAAAGAGCCTGAAGACAAAGAAGACCAAGAAGATTAAGCAAAAGATTGAAGGGTGCCAAAGAAGCATAACGAAGATGAAGAATATACTTTCTGCTCTACTGACAACAAAATCCTTCCCATAGTGGATCTTGAATTCCCTTAGTGGATCTTTTTTCCCATAGTGGATGTAAAAACCCTATGAAGATGTAAATTTTCAAGCTTTAACTTGACTAGGCTGCCAAAGAGCTAGTCTCCTAGTCCATGTTCACATGCAAGGGTGGCAAAAGCCAGCAAGGGTAGAGACGCATCATTTGAGGGAGGGTGTTGAGAATAGCAAATGATGCTTGACATGAATGCCCAAAAGATTCTTGCCCATAGGTGGCTTTATGAGAAAAGATGTATGCTCTAGAAGCTCTATGAGAGATGTCCAAAATTCCATAACTACAAAGAACAAAAGTGGTACTATCCAAAAAGCTATAAAGGCATGTACTTGACACTCATTTCAATGGAATGGCACTATTATTTTGTATCACTCAGTCCAAGGTAATCTATCTTGGAACCTAATTCACTTGAGTTACAATTCTATATCTCAATCATGTTTTATGTTTATAACCTTCGTCTGCCATAGCTAGCATAGCTCTAGATCCATGTTTCTCAACATCAATGAGACTAGGTAAAATATGATTGGGGAAAAGAATGAGACATCCCATGAGGTGGTAACAAAAGCCTACAGATTATTGGGAAGACAAGGCAGTGGAGGTACCCCAAAGAGTGGAAGGATATAAGGCTTAGCCTAAATGGTGAAGAAACATATGGAACTCTAACTTAGAGGCTTGGATGGCTTTCTGTAGCACCTTACTGCATGAAAGGGATGATCCTACCTATATGCCCTACCCAAGAAGGATTGGAGTTGACTTCAACCCAAGAGGTGCATGGTAAGTAGGACTTCCCTCTGATCTACAATGTAAATCTCTCAATCCTTGAAGAAAGCATGATCTTCATTGAAAGGGACCTCCACCCATCAAGAGCAAGTTTCCTCAAAGTCTTCTTCTCATTCCCAAATCCCGCATTCATTACTACTTGTAACTTTCTTCATCTGTTGCGAATATTATTTTTAAAAAAACCTACTACTAAAGAGGAAGAGTGGTTATCACCTCTCTTTTTCGATATCAATACTGCAATAGATAGTTGTGCAATGGTTTGCCTCATGATGAGAGCCACCCTCTTGCTAGTATTTTGTATGAGCCTATTAGAAGACATGAGTGACATTAGATTCTATGGGTGTAACCACCCGTTTTTGTCATTTACACCACTCAATGTAATATGTAGAGTAGGGTCTTCCTAAGCAAAGCCCTTAAGCCTCCACACAGTTTGGCCCAAGAAAAGAAAAGAAAAGAAAAAGAAAAAGCAAAAGAAGGAAAAATAAAAGAAAAGAGAAAGGAAAAGAAAAAGAAGTGGAAAAAAAAGGAACACAACAATGAAATTAGCCCACATTTATACTATATGAGCTTCACGATAACTGCACCTAGGGACCATCCTAGCCCTCCCCCACATCACAACTTAGGGCACATCAAGGGCATGACATGATTGCTAGACAAGTCTCCCTAAGTCACTCATAACACCTCCATTTACATGAACTAGGTCCTCAAGTGTGGGAAAAATGGAGGACAAAGGCGTACCCAAAAAATTTTGAAGATACAAAGTGCACGAAAAAGTTTCAAATGTAAATGGAAGCGCACAGTATTAAGCGCACCCTAATATGTTAGCAAGAAAAGTGTCAAAGGCACATTAAAATTCATTTTGTAAAAGAGTGTTGGCCTCTCTCTCTCTCTCTCTCTCTCTCTCTCTCTCTCTCTCTCTCTCTCTCTCTCTCTCTCTCTCTCTCTCTCTCTCTCTCTCTCTCTCTCTCTCTCTCTCTCTCTCTCTCTCTCTCTCTCTCTCTCTCTCTCTCTCTCTCTCTCTCTCTCTCTCTCTCTCTCTCTCTCTCTCTCTCTCTCTCATGCAAGTTGTAAGGAATGAGAGGCATGGATTGAGGCCTATGCTAATAGGAAGGAGAAGAAAATAGAGTAGAGGAATGGAACCAAAAGGGATTGGCCACACAAGGAGGGGATAAGGGCATGTATAAAAGTCAAGAAATGAAGGAAGAAGCTCATTCTTGTGTGTGGAAAAGCTTCCTCTCTTTTTGCTTCTTGCTCTTGCTTCCTTCTTGTACATGAGAGAGGGAGAGAGTGTGTGAAAGAGGAAGAGAGTGTGTGTGAGAGAGTGAGGGACCGTGGAGGAGCTCTTCTTCTCCTCTCATCATCATCATCTTCTTCTTCTTCTCTTCTCCTTCTTGTGCACATGGCTATGGATGTCGAAGCTCAGAGCTTGGAGATGGATCACGCTTGAGGGTGCATCTTGAATCAAGGAGCTATTAGAGAATTCAGGGGAGGAGATACTCGATCAGATTCCAAGGTAAGCTCACTGCATTGGTGTGTGGAAGAGTGTGCATGGCTATGTGAGAGGTAGCCATAGCTCTCGACTTGAAACGCTTGAAGCAATAGGTGGTCTGTTGGTTTTGGTGGCTTTCTCATGAGAGCAATGATACTCTCACACACAATAATGGGAGCTATTCATTGTACACATTATATAAACAAGGTTTCATGGGTGGGTAGCCTTAACCCTTGGCTTCTTTTCCAAGTTTGATCATTCTACATGCTTTTGATTCATTTGACAGAGGAACTTGCCTATGGATCTTAATTTTATTCATGCAAGCTTTGCATGTGTGCCCATGTAAAATGATTAGAAATATAAAATAGAAGGTGTGATTTTGAGATATTTTCCAATGTGATTGGGAGCTTGCCTCTCATTCTCTTTTAAGATATATGGAAATAGTTTAAAGCAAGACTAGTTATGAGATTTTGAAATATAAAATAGAAGGTGTGCTTTTGAGAGAACTTAAAATGTGTTTGGGAGTGTGCTTGCCTCTCTCATTCTTTTTAAGATATATGGAAATAGTTTAAAACAAAGACTAGTTATGCGATTTTGAATTTCCATAACTTGTAAACTTTGCAGTGTGTGTGTTGTCTTTAAAATTCTTCATGAAATGTTCCATTTTAATGTTGTTTGTGTGCAACCATCCTCGGTTCCTTATTTTAAATTAGTTCATTGACTGGTCTTAACTCAATGCCAAATCTTTGATTGCCTTGACTAGTCATTTACAAAAAAAATTCCCACTTTGCTACCTTCTTTAATTTGGTTTTAAAATAGTTTCCCTCTCTAGAGAAGTGCCAATCCCTTCCACATCATTTTGAGGTAGCTAGTGGTAGCAATAGGGAGAACTTCAATGTTAAAGATGCAAAAGATGAAGAGGTAATGATTCATATGGGGGCTACCAAGGGTGAGGGTGGATATCAATGTGTCTTTGAGGTTTGTCTTTAAGGTATACTCAAAACAAGACCTTTCATTGTCTCCCCCTAAGGGTAATGTCTAACCTATAAACACTAGTGGTGCATGTTCTTGTATAGTGTGATTGAGAGATGTGTTTAATACTAGGCAAGTTGAAACCTTGTAGGTATGTGTCACATCTCACAATCACAATGGTGGCAATTTGGATGGATCTCCTCTTATTTCAATAGCTTCAATCTACCTTGATGTTGTTATTTGTCACATAGCTATCTAAATTCCTCTCACACTAACCATACACTCTAATGGTTTGAAGAAGAGGGTGATGTCTTGGAAGGCATGTGGTTGTTGCAAAAGAAGGAAGGGAGGAAAGAGGTGGATGATACATGGTTGTCGATGTTGATGAATTGTCTTCATGATCTTCAATGTACTTGTAATCAATGTGAACATCTTGGGTGGGCAATGAAGAGTGTGCTTATGTAGGTGCAATTAGGAGATGGGTCGCGAGCCTAGAGTGTTGTTCTACACTATTTGATGGAAAGTATGGAGCAATTCTAAAGGTGACATCTTGGGGGACAAATTTGCCAATTTCTTGGGGTGTCTTGCTCTTAAGAACCTTGAAGGAAAGTGGAAAATGTGGTGCAATGATCAAGGTGATGTCTAGGTGTGTTGGATGGAAAGTGTGGTACAATGGTCAAGATAATGTCTAGGGGGACAAATTTTCCAATTTCTTGTAGTTTATTGCTCTTGATAACATGAAAAAGAATGTGGGGAAAGGGCTAGGGGGTTTTGTTCTTCTTCATTTTAAATACAATCAAGAGAAGTAGTCTCAAAATGAATGATCTGTACAAGATCTACTACTTTTCAAGGCTAATTGTGTTGCAAGTAGTGTGGTAGAAAAGAATGAGTAGTTCAACTAGTGAATCAACTCACATTCATGTCTTCTAGTAGGTTAAGATAATAGGCCAATAACATGGTAGCATGTAGAATGGACCTGACCATAGCATATTTTTCTATACCTCTATTTAGTTTAGAAAATAATAGATGAAGGCCTTCTTCTTCCAATGCTTCAATTCTCACTCAAAACTTGAGGCTATCCTCTCCTCCCTTTGAGTGTTAAAATATGCAAGCTCACACCTCTTAACTAAGGCACGAATAATGCTTTTGGGATAGTAAAGTTGAAGGATGATATTACAATGGTAATATGATATGAAAGTGTGTGCCTAAGGTCATACAATTGATTTATGAAATCACTTTTTGGGAGTATCAACATGTGAGCATCAACAATTGAAAAGTCTCCTTCAATCAAGGAGAATATTTTGGTTACCACCTTCATAGGAAACAATCTTATAGAGTTGATATCTCTCAATATAGCCAATAAATTTTAGAGATATAGGAATATGAAATTCTCACCTTTTTGAGTACTAAAATATGACTAAAGGAATATTCTAGATTTTATTTCTATGTAAATTTATTTACCTAGGAATCTGGATGGACATCTAACTACTAAAATTCAAGATTCCACCCACCCACCCACCTACCTACCTACCTACCTACCTACCTACCTACCTAGGGAGCTGAATATCTAGAGCTATAACTATAATCTTGTGTTGTACTATGATGAAAAATTATTTCTCACTTCATGAAACATTAGCCTATCATAGGTTAGCTTGAGCTTCACTCATAGAAGAAAGTTAAACAAGTTGTTTTGAGTAGCCAGTGTAGCCCAAGTAGACACAACCACATTCCACCAACCAACACAATCTAGTTCTCTATAAATAGTAAAAACCATAGAGTGTGCTATTGAGTAGAGGTAAGTGTATCCCACATTCTCTACATTGTGCTTTTCTCCTTTGTACTAGTGTTGGGTTTGGGGATTAGCCCATCACTTGTACTAGGTAGGCATAGCTATCCTTCTGTTATTATGAATAAAGAGTTCAGTGCTATTATCAATCTTGTGTTCTATATCTATTTTGGGTTTGATTGACTTATATTAGTACCTATCTCTCATCTCAACACATTTCACTACTATTCTTTACTAAATTGTTGACTATGTCAAAAGTACTTTTGTATTTAGAAAATCACTTTTTCCTCTGTAACACTGTATTAGAGAATTTGGGAATCTCCCAAGTTCCACTCTCAAATTAGAAATAAAGATTTGACCTTGTGGTTAAATCCTTTTTTTGAATATGGAACTTGGTACTATCATCTATATCATATCTAGAAAAAGTTTCACCTTCAAGGAAGGGGGTAACAATTTGACCATGTGACCAACCCATCCTATAAATTCCAAAAGTATATGAAAATTCTCAAACTCCTTAATATAGTGTTCGGTGTAAAAGTACTTTTGTCTTTGTAAAAAAATATTTTTATCTATGTAAAAGTACTTTTTCACAATATTATTATCACTATTTTGTTGATTTATTGAGGCACATCTCTTCTCCTATTCCTCATTTCCTTTTTCACATCGAGCATTGATGTTGAAGATGAGGAGAAAGTTGAAGCAATTGTGGGTTTCAGAGTCATAGTTTAGTCTATGCCTTTGGGGTATATCAAGTGAGTGGGGTGTCCTCTTTCCAAAGTTGTGGCAGTACAAAAACAAATCCAAGCCTAATTGTTTGGGACCAAAATATTATCTCTCCACCCCCATTGCACTTTATATCCATACATCGTTTTAGGCACCTAAAAAACTTTGCTTGCCTAGTGGTCTTTTAGCTATTGCTACCACAATCTTGAATCCTATATCTTGTGGTTGAGACATATTTTTACCTAATGTTGCTCCAATTTCATTTAGTTTTTGCACCACATCTGGGGAAAGCAAACTTTTGAGTCTTGATGGGAGATTGAACATGAAGTCTGTGGGTATATTCTATGACTCCCACCATTTTGGTATTAGGAGTTTATCTTCCTAGTTTAATGAGGCTATGTTCTATTAAGAAACTCATATTTTTCATGCATCAATATATCTATCTTATCTTGAGTAGTTCTTGATTATGAGTTGCCTCTTCCAGCTTGTTGGCCTCATGTATCAACCTCTAATTCTCTTGCTCCACTCATTGTACTTCCTCTTTCAATAGCCTCTAGGTGTATCTATTCTTCTTTTCCTCCTGGTACTACTCTTACAACTTCTTGCAGTTATTTTTATCAGTTCCTTTCTCCTTTAAGATAGCCACTTCTTTCCTAAGGGTGTACATCTCCCAAATTGTTTGTTGTTTGTAGGTAGAGAATGCCTCTTTTTCCTTTTCTAGTGTTTCCACAAATAGAGGTAGAAAATCCTTCTATTTTGTGGGTATTTTCTTACCCTTTTCTCTAACTTTGCATCCAGTGCCTTCTCCTTCCTTCCATAGGCAAGCTCTTCTCTCCACTCTTGCTAGATCTAAGTTCTATGGCACTTCAATCTTGTATTTCCCTTTAGCTATTCTACTATTACTTTTCTTGTTTATGTTGTAGGCTCATAAGAGGTTATAAATTTTTTACACTTGGGATGGTCTAATTTTCCCTCAAACCTTTCCATATATGTTTGCAAACCACATAGCTTCACTAGCTCCTTAGCTTTGGGATCTTCAATCACAAGTTTGTTGAGTTTTTGGATTTTTTTGTACATCTCAAGTTGCGTTGTTTCAAGATCTCTGTGTTGAGACTAAATTTTACATGTTCTTCTTCAATGGAAAGGAAGCTTATGTTACTAGTCATGATTGTCATGCTTTGTCATCTCCTACCTAGGAGCTTCAGTCTGAGTCAAATGAGGAATTTAGGAGCTTTGACCTATTTGTCACTTGTTTTGACGAAGGAGGTAGCTCATTCTAGAGCATCCATTCTATTGTCTTTTAGTGCCTTTTCTTCTCCAGTCAGTATCTTGTGTGCATTTTCGGGGCAGTTTTTGGATACATCAATTTTGCCTTCACTTGCTAAACATTGTCTATATTTGCTAGGATTTTCTAAGCACATTTGGCATTGTTTTCTATGTTTACTAAATTTGGATCAATTAGTCAAGTCATATTTTAGATCCTTGAGTGCAGTTGGCCAGTTTTTAATGGTTACACCTATATATTTAGCACTCCTCCCACTAGGCTATGTGCAAAGATTGACCAATCCTCATTTTGTAGTTATCATTTGTTCCTTATTCAATGCAAACTTCTTTCTTTTTGTCTTGTAGTCTCTCTTGATTTCTTTGTCTCTATGTTTGTGTTTCTTTCCATTGTGCACTCTCACATGGTATCATTGCCTAAGAGAGACATAGAGCTGAGTTCTCGCAGAGAAGACCACCCCAGCTTGCAAGGCAGCCTTTCCACATTAGTGTTTTGTTGAAAATCCAACTTTCTACTTGGAGGTGGTAGTTTTTGTGCAGGTGATAGTATTTCTCCCCCATGCAGACCCTCCAAATCAAACAACTTCCTCGTGATCTTGTAGTTGTTTCCTCTTGTTTTGGGCCAAACCATAGATTTCTTGTGGGTGAATTATAGGATATTGAATATGTCTAACAACTAGTTTCATGGCTTTGATGATACAGATGAAGAGCATTCTCAATACTTCTTGGAATGATGGTGGGATTATCGTGACGATTATCGCGTGGATCATAATGAATGGAGGTTACCTAGCCCATTTGTACGGGAACCCTCTCCTCCCCATTCTCTCCATGTTTCATTAAATTACCATTCTTCTAGCCTCATATACCATCCATGGCACCCTCTATTCAGGTGCCCATACTCTCTTCTTTATCCAAATAAGACTAGGTTGATGGTTCAAACTACTCGCTTTAGTCGTGTAAGGTGGAGTGTACCATTGATACCTTTGAACTTTGGGAGTTTGTTACCCACCCTATTCCTTGTCTCGCAGAGGATCCCACCATTGGTTGATCATAGATGGATCGTGTGGCCCTATGGGATTAGCTCAACTCTAGAGCTCAATCTTTTTGCTTTATGAGCTTATAGGATTCTATCCTAGTGCATGTGCATAGGTTGCAAAAAGCAGCAAAAGTGTGCACAAAGCTTGCTTCTTTGTACCATTAGAAGACATTTTCCCACTGGATAACTCTTGAGAAGAAATTACAAATGCCCGCTATTGATGATTCTCCTTTTGTGAAGGAGCATATCAATAGATTGGAGAATATAAGGGATGAGCTTGCATTTGTTGGCAAGATGATCTCTTTGGAAGATATGGCCATAATTCTTTTGAGTCAGCCTCCATCTTGATGGTTTGATGTCTTTTGTATCAGTATTCTTACATCAAGGACTCGTGAGAAGCTTATGTGGGAGGAGCTTGCCTTGCTTGTTTTGGAGCATGATGAGCATGCAAAGTGATTGCGAGTGGATCCATGCCCACCAAAGCTTTTGTTGCAGATTCAAGAGGAGGGATGAAAAACAAAGGAAAGTCAAATTCTATTCGATAGGATACTGGTTTGAGCAGTGATTTTTGATTCTGAGAAGTGCTTAAAAATAGCCTAAAAATCCGAATTCCAAGGGAAAAATAGACTTCATTGAAGGCGGTAGCTGCAATCAGTACTATTTTAAGTGGCAAGCCCTAAAAGTGCTTTAAAGACCCACCAGCTTGTGGTTTTGTAGTTTTCACATTTTTTCCATTTGCCGGATTGGATCCCACGAAGTGCCAAGCAGTGCGGGACCTCAAGACGGATGCTAGAATTTTTCAAAAGTCAATTTGGACGTCACGAGCATGGGAGATAAGTCGAAAAAGGGGCCAATAGGGAGAATTAGAGGGGTATGACCCTTGGGGGCTCCCCTTGGGCACCCCCAAATTTGATGATTGAGGGTGGTTGGGAGGGAGGGGGGGGGGGGGGGGGGGGGCGGCAGCTTTGTTTCGGCACATGGAAAAAATGAACACCATTGTTGACAGGTGACGATTAGGGAGAGGGGGGCTATGGGAGCTTCAAAGCAAACCCCCCAATAAATTGCATCTCTGATCTACATTCTTTCCATGCTCTCCATCGCCAGTCTTTGTGCATTCAATGATTGCCCAGACATGAAGAACCAGTTTCAATATTTCTCTCTCCTCCATTCGGGCCTTGGTTCTTGGGGCATGAGATGGAGAATCATACATGGCACTTGAGAGTTTAGGTAGCCACATTAAGGTGTTACCTTCATAGTAGCCTTGGGCTCACAATAGGGCTTTTGGAACCCAGCACTGCCTAGTCACATGTGAACTATAGGAGCGCCAACTCCATCATTTAGGCTGAGAGTTTGAGGCACAAAAATTGTGAATTCCAAATGATTGGCATTTGTGAGACTGTGGTTGATAGTTGGGTACCCACTTAAGTGTTTGGATTGTAGCTTTGGTTGTGGTCTCTAGATGTTGTGATGCACTACCCCCCTCCTTAGGGTTGAAACTAGGCTTAACTACCAATGACACTACAGACTTTAGGATGACCATGGTGCCCTTGCTGAAAGTTGTTACTATTCTAACATTATTGTTCGCAAGGTAGATGCACTTTGACATGTAGTCAACATTACAATGAGCTTTTTTTTTTAACACACGTCCCAATAGTAATTCATTACCAACACTTTGCTTATTAGGTAGCACGTATAAGATGATAGGTAGGCTCTCAACCTCGATAGAAATCATTAGTTTACATTTCCCCAAGAGTGGATAGGATTTCCCCCCAAATGGACTAAGTTTCACATTGGTTGATTGTAATTCGGGTTCAGTCCAATGTTCATGCATTAAGATATTTGAGTCGGTTCCCTCATCAATTAGTGTATCAAGGGTGCATGCCTTTTGGGCAATTACAGTTATTCACAGGTAGACTAGTGCTAATGCTTCCTCATCCTCCTCCTCTAGTTCTGTGATGATTGAAACTCTCACATTCTATGGTGGTCCTATCATCAAAGGTTCATGAAGTGGATGTGATGGAGGGTAATATCTTTTGATGCAACTTCTGTTGAAAAAGCCTATGTCCTCCCCCTCTAGGGTTTCAAGTTTCACATTGCCCATTCTTGATACTGTGAACCTTGAAAGGTTCGAGTCTCCTAAATTTTATTTGGTACTTATGTCCCTTGATAGAGTACAACAAGACTAGGTCTCCTTGGCCAAAGTCTCATTGTTTGATGTATTTGTCAAACCAACTCTTGCATCGAGCCTTTTTACAAATTAGAGTATGGGTTGCAATGAAACGAGTCTCAGATAGGTGTTCCAACTCCACTAACCTATTTGTGCATACTTCTTGGCCCTTCCATCTCTCTTGGATTGCTATTCTCAAGCTTAGAAAAAAGGACTCTACTATTAATATAGCTTTAGTTCCAAATTTCAATTTGAATGGGATCTATCCTATGTCTATTTTGTAGGCTATCCTATATGCCCACAAAGTTGCCATGAGCTTGTTGTCCCAGCCAGTACGTGAGGCAAAGACTACTTTTGTTAAGACACTCACCAAGATCTTGCTTGTGGATTTGGCTTGATTGCTGGCTTGAGGATAATATGGTGAGTATTTTCTATGGATTATTAAGAAGGTGGATAACATGTTCGTAATCATTTCATTGATTAAGTGTGTGCCTTGGTCACTAACCAACTCTAAGGGCAAGCAAATCACGAGATTATTTGCTCCCAAAGGAACTTGTATGTGGTCTTAGTATCATTTTTGCAAGTTTCTCGAGCTTCTACCCACTTGGTGAGATAGTCTGTATGGTAACAATGATGTACTTGACTTGAGAGTAATGTGCCACATGGCTAATTGGACCAATGAAGTCAATTCCCCATTTTTCAAATGGTTGCCTCACACGATCACTGGGGTCAACTCCATTTTGTCCTTATAAATAGCAACCTTGGTCCGTTGGCACTTATCATGGTGCACAAACTTAGCCTCATTGCATAATAGCATTGGCCAATAGAATTGAGACTAGAGCGCCTTGTGTGCTATGGTGTCTCCACTAAAATATCCTCTAACAATTCTACTATATGCTTCCTTGAGAACATCATACATTTTGTGTTCGTATAGACACATCTCCTTAAGAGTCCATCCTATCCTAACCGATAAAATTGACTTGCAATAAACTAATAGGGTTTGATTTTCAAGATCAATCTCCTTAACCTAGCTTTTTCTATGGGTCATTCTAGCAATCGATTCTCTAGGATGTGGACTATGTCATCCGCCCAATATGGTGTGAGGTCTACTCTAAACAAATCTCATTCACTCGACATCCTAAAAAGATATGAATTTGGTAGATCATCAATGATGCCTTGTCCAACGACTTCTCCTATGGGTATATGGGACATGCAATTTTCCATATATTATTTTTTTCCCTTGCGTACTACCATAGAGAAGTCAAATTCCAAAAGCAAAAGTAACCATCGAGCAATGCGTCTTATTGCATAGGGTTTGTTCACAAGGTAAAGCAATGCTTGATGATCCACAAAGAAAGTAAAGGGTAGTGTCTAAACTTCTTTATGGCAAAAACCATGGCTAACCCTTCCCTCTCTGTTGTAAAATAGTTCATTTTTATATTAGTGAGTTGTCTACTAGTAAGGCTCACTTGATAGTCTAGGTTATGTTTACTAGGTTGGCACAACATTGCCCCCACGATAAACTTTGATGCATCAATGTGCACATGGAAGATAATGGACCAATCTAAGGCTCTTAAGATAAGAGCAGAAGTTAATTCCTATTTAAGCCTTTCATAGACTTGTTGACATTCTTCACAATACACTCGAATGCTATCAATAGCTTGTACAAAGATTTAATAATCAATGTATAGTTTAGCACAAACCGAACCGTCGATAGTATCCTATGTGTAGCCCAAGAAGCATTGAACTCCCTTGAAATTGGTCGGAGAGGGAAGGTCTACAATTAACTTGATTTTCAAGGAGTTTGTAGCTATCCCATTCCTCGACATGACATGCCCTAAAATACAACCGTGCTTCACCCAAAATTGGCACTTTGAGGGATTCAATGTGAGACCGTTGTATTATCAACACCCTTCAAAGACTATTTGTAGCTTGTCCAAGTGCTCTTCCCAATTGGTGTGGATGCACAAGTCATCGACAAATACTTCCAACCATTTTTTGAGAATGTCCTTGAAGATGGCACACATGAGACACATGAAGGTAGGAGGGTTATTGGTCAATCCAAATGGCATGATTATATAGGTAAACACCCCCCCATTCAATGGGTGAATGCCATCTTGTGCCTATTGTTGGGGGTAAAGGCGCCTCCACCGTGCCGCCCCGTATATTACTACACTGACAGTACCCGCCACTGCACACTGCAGGTGGCAGGCGCCCGTCACGTCACTTTATTCTTTATTCTTTTAGTGACAATTTGAATCAAGGAAGGCCCGGTCACACATTGTGACTGTTGGAGTTCCCATTTCTTGTCTCTCTCTTTCTTGCTCTTGCTCTCCCGCCATAGCTCGCGTGCAAGCTTCGATCCTTCTCACCTTTCAACTGGTATCAGAGCTTGGCATTCTCTTGCTCGAGCTCGACTCGGTGCTTCCCGAGCACCTTCCCAGCCTATTGAGACACCTTCAAGGCATTGATACTAAGGTATTTGATCATTCTTTCAGGGTTTTATTTCAGTCTACAGGTTGCAAACAGCAAGGGCAGCCATGGCTTCAAACTCTTGAAGCTTATTCCCCTCATATTGTGCCTTACACCTATCAAGGCTCAAAGAGGCTTGTCATAGGCCTCTGATAGGCCCTTCTTGAGCCCCCCATTACCCCCTTTTCAGCCCATGTGGAGCAGCACCAAGTTCAGCACCAACAGGGCAGATTGCATCATTTTTTTCTAGGCTGTGAGCATTCATCTACTTCAGCTCCACACTTGGCCATTGCTTCTTGCTCTCTACCTTGATCAAGAGGGCTATAGACTTCATGTTTGATGTCATTCAAGCTTTGGGCATTGGTCTTGATCATTCGGGGCTGATCTCTTCAGATTTGGGACTGTCATAAACTGTAATAACAGGCTGAAAATAGGGCAGCACCATTGGCATTAGCATTTGTTGCTTATACTCCATTCCGATTGTACTATTTGATGCCCGTATGCGGTCTACATGATGCCTAGTGCCTTGGGAATGTATGCACATGATTATGCCATGATTTTGGCCTGAAATATTGGCTGATTTGGGACTGTTATTTACTATTATACAGTGCTGGAAACAGGGCAGCCACACTTGGCATTGGCATTTGATGCTTATACTCTACTCCAGTTACCTTATTTGATGCCCGTATGCGGTCTACTTCCTACCCGGATGTATTGGGGATGTATGCATTTGGTTTGACCATGATTTTGGCTTGAATTCGGGGCTGAAATCTACTGTTTAGAATAGTAAATACATGCTGGAATAACAGTGGGCTGAAGGTACTTTACAGGCTTTGGCACTTACCTACCGATACCGAATGTATGCTTTGAGCTTTGGCATGATGTCTCTGACATTTGGGGACGGCTTGGAGCATATGTATGAGATTATGGGATGATTTTGAGCTTCGCATTAGCTCCGTCTTCACTGGCATTTGGACCGACTTGGCATGCTCTGGACCGCCTATGCCTCATGTCTCTGCTTGACAGTTAGGCTTTTGCATTACATGCTTTGGTTCGTGACATATGCTATTTGGTTCGTGTATGCCATACCGACATTTGGAGCTTGGATTTGGATGTATTTGAGCATTCCCGGCTTACTTGATCACTGATCTTGGTTGCTATTTGGATGTCATTGAGTTGACCGAGAGCTTATTTGGGCTTATGTATTGCTTCATGGTTAATACAACCGGTGCTTCATGTATGTCATGCTCTCTTGGATGCGCTTGATGCATTGACAGGGTCACTTATCACTGGTGCTTTCTCTTGGGTTGTTTGAGCTTCTGAGCTCGCTTTGTACGCCTTTTGTGCCAGTGGGATCATTTTACATGCTTGCTTGACCTTTGACAGTTGCATGCTATTGGAGCACTTCCATGTATTTGGAGGAGTTTATGTCTTGAGCAGCTACATACGCATTGAGACTTTGGGATCATACTCCGATCTTTATGGATATGCATTGATGTACTCTTGGTTCACAGGATGCTTATGAGATGAGTCTCATATTTGGATCTTTCTCTTTGAGCAGACACCTATTTGTGTCAGGTTTTGGCAGTTACGGGAACACTTTGCCTAGAGTGTCTGGGGGTGTGCCTTTCACTGGCAGATGTTATTTTGACATGCTTCGGTGTTGAGCTCATGTTCTTTTCACTGTCATTGGCCTTGCTTATGTCTGTTTCATGCCGGCTTTGGACCTAGCATTGTTTGCTTGACATTGGATCCTATTTTGGGACAGTTTGCTCTCTAGACTGCATACCTGCAATTTATTACAACAAGCAGTTATTGGTGGACTGAGGTGTACTTTTCATGCTGAAATATCCTGATTTGGTGTACCGCACCTAGTACTAAGTGGGCAGCAACTTTTGGCACACTTTGCTCGCCCTTTGGACCCCGTTTTGGTCCTTTTTGGGCAGTTTCTACAGTAAAATAGCAAGCAGTTTTGGACTGTTTGGGCATTTCCAGCCTGCATAATGGCGTCATCTTCGCATGATAGTGCCATCTTTAACATTACAAAGTTGGATGGTACCAACTACTCTTACTGGAAGAGTCAAATATGGCAGGTTTTGGTGCAGAAATCTCATATTAAGCCACTTCGGTTGAGTGGGGAGCAGCCTGAAACTATGGACAATGACGACTGGCTTGAACTTGATGAGCTATGCAAGTCCACGATTGTATTGTCTCTCACTGAACAGGTACATTATAATGTATTTGAGGAAGCACAGAGTGCATGGGATCTATGGAATAAGATCAAGAATCTTTATGATAAGAAAAGTCCGGCGAGTCTGATGTACTGGTTGAAGCAGCTTATGGATCTGCGCATGAAGGATAATGCGACTATGTCTGCTCACTTGAGCCAGTTCCATGCTATACTGAAGAACCTGACTTCGCAGGATATCACCTTTAGAGAGGAAGTAACTCCTCTTTTCTTGCTTGGGACTCTGAATGAGTCATGGGATGTATTCCGCACTGCTCTTTGTGCCTCTAGTGCTACTCTAAAATTGGCAGATGTTGAGAGTGCTCTTCTTCAGAAAGAGGTGAATCGCAAAAACTTGGATGCCTCTCGTGGTAGTCATGCTTTGACAGTTAGAGGCAGGAATGAGAGGTATGACCGTGGTAATGGCCGAGGCCGTGACTCGCAGAAGGGTCGGTCTAAATCTCGTGGCAAGTCGCGTGGGTGCAATGCAAATGTCACTTGTCATCATTGTGGAAAAAAGGGCCATATTAGACCACAGTGTCATGAGTTGCGCAATGAGAGGCGCAAGGATAAGGGGAAAGATAAAGTGCAGGAGAAGTCCTCTGATCGCAGCATAGTACCTGCGAAGTCCAGCGTCAAGATTGAGGAAATTAATGTCACGCAGACTGAGGAGTCTGATGGTGGTGATGAGTTTATACTTGCAGCTAGTTCTTCTGATGCTTCACACTTGACTGAGACATCTAGTATGTATGCACAGTGCTGGTTATTGGATTCAGGTGCGTCCTTCCATGTGACGCCTTACCGTGAGTGGTTTCACTCTTATCGTACTGTATCTGGATCAGTCAGACTTGGAGATGACAGGTCTCTTGATATTGTGGGATGTGGAGATATTCAGTTGCAATTTTCCACTGGCAGTTCCTTTTTGCTCAGGGATGTACGTCATGTACATGCGCTTACGCGCAGTCTTATGTCTGCAGGACAGTTGGATGATGCAGGGTTTCATGTCTGTTTTGGGGATTCTGCTTGGAAAATTACCAAAGGCAGACTTGTGCTTGCTAGAGGTGCCAAGGCTGGCAGCCTCTATCCTCTTGTTGTATCTGGGTCTTCTGTAGACCATGTTTTGGCAGTAAGCTCTATCCCACATGTATCACTTTGGCATGCCCATTTGGGGCATATGTCTTTGAAGGGAATGAAAATGTTATCTGGTTTGCAGTATCTTCCACCTTTGGACTATGCACGTTTTGACTCGTGTGATCATTGTCTTTATGGTAAGCAGAATAGGCCTACGCATAAGAAATCGGGTAGGCCACGCATGAGTGAGCCCTTGGCATTGGTGCATTCTGATGTTTGTGGGCCTATGCCTTGCATGTCTATGGGTGGCACGAAGTACTTCGTTACCTTCATTGATGATTTTTCTAGGAAAGTGTGGGCTTATCCCATAAAGCAGAAGTCCGATGTCTTGGCAGTTTTTCAGAGATGGCTTGCTCTTGTTGAGAACCAGACTGGGTATAGGCTGAAATGCCTTAGGACAGATAATGGGGGAGAATATGTCTCGCATGCTTTTGAGCAGTTTTGTGATGACAGGGGTATTAAGCGTCAGTTGACCGCCCCTTACACCCCACCCCAGAATGGTTTGGCTGAGCGCATGAACAGGACTATTCAGGAGCGTGTGCGCTCTATGCTTAGCCATGCAGGCCTACCCCAGAGTTTTTGGGCTGAGGCAGTTAGTACGGCAGTGCATGTCATAAACCGATCGCCTTCCAGTGGATTGGATTTCCAGGTTGCAGAGGAAGTTTGGGCTGGTAAGCCACCCTCTTATGTGCATCTCCGTGTCTTTGGATGTGAGGCATTCTGCCATGTGCCCAAGGACAAGAGGAGAAAATTGGATCCAAAGAGCATTAAATGCATATTCCTTGGCTATGGTGAGTCAGGAGAGATGGGCTATCGCCTATGGGATCCGCAGGCGCGGAAAATAGTACGCAGCCATGATGTCGTCTTCCATGAAGACAAGATGCACAGGCAGCCTGAGAAGGTGGTTGAGATCCGCAGAGTGATCTTTCAGGAGGAGCCTAGAGCTCCAGCACAGCCTGCAGCAGTTCCTCCACAGGGCCAGGGTGTTGGATAGGTAGTTAAACAGGCAGCAGAGCCTGCGGTGAGACGGTCTGCTAGAGACAGACGTCCACCTGACAGATTTCAGCCCTCTATGCATTATGTTTTGGTTACAGATGCAGGAGAGCCTTTCACTTATGATGAGGCTATGCGCAGGGGTGACAGTCACTCCTGGGAGAGGGCTATGCAGTCTGAGATAGACTCCCTGCATAAGAATGAGACTTGGGATTTGGTTGCCTTGCCTAAGGCCAAGAAGGCTTTGCCATGCAAGTGGGTGTACAAGCTGAAAAGTACCCCTAGACACCCCAAGCCGGCATACAAGGCTAGATTGGTAGCAAAGGGTTTTAAGCAGGAACATGGTGTGGACTTTGATGAGGTCTTCTCTCCTGTGGTTAAGATGACCACCCTGCACTTGGTCTTGGCTTTGGTTGCACAGCTTGACTTAGATCTATATCAAATGGATGTCAAGATGGCTTTTCTACATGGGGACTTGCATGATGAGATCTATATGGATCAGCCTAAGGGCTTTGCAGAACCTGGCAGGGAGCACCTAGTGTGCAAGTTGAAGAAGAGTTTGTATGGCTTGAAGCAGGCACCTAGGGAATGGTATCATAAGTTTGATGCCTTTATGCAGTCACAGGGCTACAGCAGGAGTGCTATGGATCTGTGTCTTTACACGAAGAAAGCCCGTGATGGCAGTTTGCTTATCTTGGTACTCTATGTTGATGATATGCTGATAGCAGGGAAAGCTCATAATGAGCTAGATGCTCTTAAATCTCAGCTGAAGAAGAGCTTTGAGATGAAGGATTTGGGACAGGCCTCACATATACTTGGGATGCGCATTAAGCGCGATAGGCATCAGGGGCTTTTGTATCTCTCACAGCGGGAGTACATTCATAAAGTCCTTGAGCACTTCCGCATGCAGGACGTAAAGCCTATTGGCTATCCATTACCTTCTTATGTGAAGGTATCACAGGCCGATTGTCCGCAAATAGATGAGCAAAGGGCCGAGATGGCCAAGATCCCTTATGCTTCAGCCGTGGGCAGTTTGATGTATGCCATGATAGCCACTCGTCCAGATATTGCGCATGCAGTTGGTGTTGTGGCACGCTATATGGCTACACCTGGCAGCAAACATTGGGATGCCGTGAAGGGTATCATGAGGTATCTGAAGGGCACAGCAGATATGTGTATTTGCTATGGCAGCCAGGATACAGGGGTCGTGGGGTACACTGACTCCGATTATGCAGGACATGCAGATAGTAGGAAGTCCACTTTTGGCTATGTATTCACCTATGCTAGAGGGGCTATCTCTTGGATGTCCAGGGTTCAGAAGTGTACGGCTTTGTCTACCACTGAGGCCGAGTATGTTGCAGCCACTGAGGCTTGCAAGGAGGCCATATGGTTAGGCCGTCTAGTTGCTGACCTTGGGATTGATGCTACACCTACACTGCATTCGGATTCTATGAGTGCCATTCAGTTGGCTAAGAATCCGGTCTTCCATGCAAAGACGAAACACATTGAGGTGAGGTATCACTTCATACGTGGTGTCATAGAGGACAGGTCTGTTGACCTTGTCAAGATCTCCATTGACGAGAATCCTATAGATCTGCTCACGAAGAGCCTCACTACTGAGCGCTTTGCCTTCCTCAGGAGGTTGATGGGTGTTGGATGAGATGTCGCCTTTCCTCATCCCTTGTACCTATGTACATTTGTACTGTCTTTTCCTTTTCTTTTCTCTCTCACTAGGGCAGATTCGCCTTTAAGTGGGAGGTTGTTGGGGGTAAAGGCGCCTCCGCCGTGCCGCCCCGTGTATTACTACACTGACAGTACCCGCCATTGCACACTGCAGGTGGTGGGCGCCCGTCACGTCACTTTATTCTTTATTCTTTTAGTGACAGTTTGAATAAAGGAAGGCCCGGTCACACTTTGTGACTGTTGGAGTTCCCATTTCTTGTCTCTCTCTTTCTTGCTCTTGCTCTCCCACCATAGCTCGCGTGCAAGCTTCGATCCTTCTCACCTTTCACCTATCCTTTGGATGGACTTACACTTGGTTACTAGGATCCAACTCTATCTCTGCAACTCCAAGTAAGCTTCGGAACTTTCGAAGCTTCTCTGCACCTAATGCCTTTGTGAAAATGTGAGCTATCTAATCCTATAACTGACATATACCAAGTCAATCTCTCATGCAAGTACTTTCTCTCTCACAAAGTGGTAGTGCACCTCAATGTGTTTTGTCCTAGCATGGAACACTAGATTCCTAGCTAGTTGTATGTTGCTCATGTTGTCACAATGAATGACACTGGACCATCTCCCTACACATCCAAATCACTTAATAACTTTTACAGCCATACCACCTCACATGTTGCCATAGTAGCACCTCTATACTCAGCCTTTGTACTCGATAAAGCAACTATAGATTTCTTTTTGCTGCTCCATGTAAATGCTGCACTACCTAGGGAAAACATGAATCCACTAATAGACCTTCTATCTGCTACCAGCCCAATCTGCATCTGTCTATCCAAAGAATTGTACATCCTTACCTGCCTCATAAAAAAGTCCATAATGTAAAGTGGACTTCACATGTCTCAATATACGTCTATCTACATCCAAATGAGGCTTTCTAGGCATCTATATAAATTGATTGACAAGGCCAGCAGCATAGCTCAAGTCTGGCCTTATGTTAGTCATGTAAATCAAACTCCCTACTATCCTCCTAAACATAGTAGGGTCTTCTATCTCATCTCCAACGTCAGCACTCAACTTCACATTTTGCTCCAATGGTACTGAAAGAGGCTTACATGCTGTCATACCATACTTGGATAACATATCCAAGTCATACTGCCTTTGGGATAGCCATATACCATCATCACATCTGATCACTTCAATACCAAGAAAGTATTTCAATTCACCCAAATCCTTCATCTCAAACTTCTTCTTCAAGAAGTCCTTAACTTCAGCAATCCCATTGTCATTGTCACCTGTAATAATCAAGTCATCCACATAGATGACTATGATGACCAAACATACATCTCCCCTTCTCACATAAAGTGAGTGATCAATATCGGAAATACAAAATCCAATATTGACAAGATACTCTCCAATCTTGTCAAACCATGCTCTAGGTGCTTGCTTCGACCCATAGAGCGCCTTCTTTAACTTGCACACATGTGTGGGATTCTCTAAATCCTCATAACCTGTTGGCTGCTCCATATACACTTCTTCTTGGAATTCACCATGCAAGAAGGCATTCTTAACATCCATTTGTTGCAAACTCCAACCTTTGGCTACTGCCAAGGCAATCACGCATCTGACAATTGCCATCCTAGCAACTGGAGTGAATGTCTCTTCATAATCTATGCCATAAGTTTGAGCATAGCCTTTTGCAACCAACCTAGCCTTATACCTGCTAACGAAACCATTTGCATTATGCTTGACTTTGTAAACCCACTTACATCCAATAGCTTTCTTACCCTTAGGCAGGGATACCAAATCCCAAGTCTTAATGGCTTCTAATGCACCCATCTCCTCATCCATTGCTGCATATCCCAAGGAGAATGACCAACGGCATCCTCAAAACAAGTGGGCTCAACATCTTCGACTACCTTCACCATATAAAAATAATGGTGAGCTACATAACCTTCAAAACCAAATCTTTTAATAGGGTATCTGACCCTGCTAGACTTGCGTACCATTGGATCACTCGATGGAGTCTTTGCATTACTATGTGCTCTCTGTACACCTGGTGTCCTAACTAAAGGAATACCAAGCTCATCATCCAAACTCTCTAAACCACTAAAATATCCATCAAGTCCCAAATGACTAGTAGATGCATCATTACCATCCAACACTTTCTTATTTCCTTTGTCTTTGCCTACAACACTTATAGATCCACCTGAAGATATGGGGCTACTCCTTAGTCTCCCAAACCAAGGACTTACTGTAGGTGTAGTACCAGATGATGTTTCTGGTCCACTAAGACTCCATGATTCTTACTTTTCTTTCTGTACATAGATATCATGATCATTAGCATCATCTAATATATCACCAGCAAGTATATACCAACTGCTCATCTCATCAAAAATAACATCCCTTCTCACTCTTAACTCACCTGTGACAAGGTTATAACAACAATACCCTTTCTGTCTAAAGAGTATCCAATAAAAATACATTTTTTAGCCTTTGGATCAAGCTTCTTCCGTAGCTCATCTAGCACATGAACATATGCAACACACCCAAATACCTTCAAGTGTGATACATTGGGCTTCTCGCTTGTAAAGCATTCTTCGGGGGGTCATCCCATGAACTGCAGCTATGGGAGTTCTGTTCATAATATAGACAGCTGTATGAACAGCTTCAAACCAAAAATATTTTGGCATATTCTTTTCAGCCATCAATGCTCGTGGCACTTTTGTAATATGCCTATTTTTTCTTTCTGCAACCCCATTTTGTTCTGGGGTACACCTGCAAGTAAATTGCCTCTTTATCCCATGAGTCCTCAAGAAGCCACTAAACTCATTAGAGAGGTACTCTCCCCCTCCATTTGATCTCAAGCTCTTAACTTTCAAGCCTATTTCTGTTTCAACAACTACCTTGAAAGATTTGAAATGCTCAAATACATCACTCTTTTCCTTCATGAAATATACCCATAGCTTTCTTGAACAATCATCAATAAATGTGACAAAGTATTTGCTACCACCAAGAGATACATTCAATGTAGGTCCCCAAACATCTGTATGCACTACATCAAGTATATTTCTGCTCATTTCTCTGTCATGCAAAAAAAATTGTATTGCGTGCTTACCAAACTGGTATGCTTCACACACTTTATGAAATTTTGCAACTCTAAAAGAAGGCAACCCTATAACTAATCCTTTGGACGGCATTAATTTCAGTCTTTGCACATTTGCATGTCCAATACGTTTATGCCATATTTCAATGTCTGCAACCACTCCTTTTTCTTTAGCATACATATAGTAACATCCATTGCAAGAATTCTAGCATCATCTAAAGTGAACATCTGGCCAACTCTACTTCCTTTTGTGACCAACCTGCACTTATCATTAAAGTATTCTACAAAAAAACCTTTTGCATTGAATTGAACCTGCAACCCTTGCTCTACCATTTGGCCAACAGACACTAGATTCTTTGTGTTTGATGGCACATGTAATACATCTATCAGACTCTTTGTCTAGCTATCATGCAAGGACAAGGAAACCTTTCCAATGTGTGAAATTGGGTGTCATGAATCATCACATGTCTGCACATAACCTGGATTTTGTAAGTCCTACATCTCTCCAAACTATTCAACATGACTAGTCCCCGTGCCTCTAAAGTTTCCTCGCACTCTTGAAACCTGCATTTCATCAAATTGCTGATTGAACCTATTTTGCTGGTTATCACCAGCACGTCTCATACCACGGCCTCTCAAAGAGGATCTACCACATCCCCTTCCTGAACTTGAGTAAAATGCTTGGACCTGTTTACCATTTATTTCAAACGAGTCACCCTGCATATTGATCTCTTCGGTAATCATCATGAGAGAGACCACCTCAACAAAATCTAGAAATGGCTTCCGTACATATACAGAAGTGACAAATGATTTCCATGCCTTCTCATTATTAAGGCCACTTAAAATTGGATGAAACCAAATCATCATCATCAGGCATTGCATCAATCGTCGCTAAAGCATCTACAATGCTCCTCACCTTCAAAACATACTCTGATAAACATTTTCCCTTTCGTCAAGGTATTCAACTCTTGCTTGAGTTGAATCTTTTGTACCTTTGTATTTATTGAAACATTTTCTCAAAAACTATCCAAGATACATGTGAAGTTTTTGCATTCCTGATATATCCCAACATAGTATTATCAATGACTGCAGATAGCCAATACATCACCTTTTTGTCTTTTGCATTCCATTCTTTCCATGCCTTTAATTCATCTACAATCGGAGGGATACTCAGCTTTGGAACATTTTCTTCACCTGAAACAAACTCAGAAAGGCCCTTTCCAATGAGGAAGTTCGTTACACATAACTGCCATGAAGGGTATTTGTTCTTTTCAAGCTTCTCAATAATGGAATTTCCATTGTTCTCTGCCATTATCACAAAAAATGATACAACACAACAAGCTAGTCTTCTGCAACCTTTCACGACGAGTGTAAAACAATATACCAAGCAACCTTATTCATTGATTGCTCAATAGTACATGTAATCTGCAACCTGTTTGCAAATAAACCTTATGTTTGCTTCTGGGAAAACACCTCAAAAATTACATATTTGAAATCTATAACCTGTGCACCCACTTTCAGTCAATATAGTCAAAATCACAGTATACCCTGAAACTGTTGTACACAATCTTGCTGCTCTAAAATAAGGCTGAAATAGCCTCAGATACCCAAAAAAAACCGCCAAAAAGCCCTAACGAGAAAATCTTTAGAATATACATTACTCTGCTCGCACACCAAATCTCACAATAATCTTAGATTTTCCCTCTATCCTGCTCCTGGTGCCTCCACAAGCACTATCCAAGAGAAAGAGTGGAAGAATGGGAAAGCTTCTTACCCATTGCTTGCTTGCTCAAACCTTACTTCTTTTCCTTCACTTCGGCCTTTAAAATTAGCTTCTCTCAGTGGTGCCACTCTAATACCATGTCAAGAATCGCATGGTGGGGGGACTTGCTTGAGCTATTGCACCAAATACACATTGTATACACAAAAGTAAGCTCACTCAAGAATACAAGAAAAGAGATGGAGGCCAATACGATTTCTTGTTGATATCTATTTCTTCTTCCACACACTATAAAATGTACACAAAGTATAGATAAGATATAACATAAAGAAAAGTGACCTACTAAGTCAAACAGTGCATAACAAACTACATTAATCGACTGATGCCATATCTTTGCCAACTGTAGATAGGTGTCACAAACTAAATATAATAAGTGATAATTCTATGGCCATGTGAGTATCATAATGACCACCAACATGCTAAGTGTAGACATGTAGACCCATCTAGCCATGCAGTCCATCATCAATGTCTGCACGTGTCGAGCTTGCCATCTCAACAAACTCGAAGGTCCCCCTTGGTGCATTTGGTCCTAGGTTGTTGAGGTACTTTGGGATCACTATAAGAGCTCACCTTTGACTCAGAGTTGTGCATGCCATCCTCACTGGAAGAGGCTATCTCCCCTAGTAGTCGCAACTCTAAGGCCAACTCCATTCCAAATAATGGTGTGATGCAAGGTTGCACTAATCCTGATTGTTCATAATCTACCACCTCTAGGCATTCTAGCCAAGCTCAATCACAATCTACCTTAGCAACTCCTTTGTCTACTCTAACCATGTTGACCTATTAGGGTTTAGTTTCTACTCTAATTTACTCAGTCACTCTTCCATCCATGTCATATTCCATGGTCTCTACTTCCTCTTCGCTTTCCTTACTAATGGAACATTAGTCTTTGTACTTATCCTCTTGCAATCCTCATACATGGGCTGTGCATCATCTTTATAAAAGTCAAGAAATGAATGAAGAAGCTCATTCTTGTGTGTGACCAAACATGCTCTCTTCTTGCTTCTTGCTCTTGCTTCCTTCTTGTGCATGGGAGAGTGTGAGAGAGGGAGAGACTGAGGGACCGTGGAGAAGCTCTTCTCCTCCTCTTTTCAACATTGTCTTCTTCTCTTCCCCTTCTTGTGCACATGGCTATGGAGGTCAAAACTCAAATCTTGGAGATGGAGCTTGCTTGAGGGGGCGCATCTTGAATCGTGGAGCTATTAGAGGATTCGGGGAAGGAAGTACTCAATCATATTCAAATGTAAGCTCACTAAATTGATATGTGGAAGAGTGTGCATGGCTATGTGAGGAGTAGCCATAGCTCTTAACTTAAAACACTTGAACTAATAAGCACTCAGTGGGTCTTAATGGTTTGCTCACAAGAGTGACAATATTTTTTTTTATGTTTTGCCAAGACCAATGGATTCAAGCTTTTAGTGCTTGTGTGCTCCAAATTGAGTGACAAAGTAAGAGTTCATCACCAAAATGGCACTTGGTTTTAGCTAAGAAGCAAGGGAGTTGGAGGCCATTTGATCTCTCTTGTGGATTAGTTTAGGTTTAGAAAGCTTTCTGTGCATTGGTTAGAGTTGGAGAAGTGTGTTTTGGTCAGATTTGAGACATTAAGGTTTGGAAAATAAGGAAAAAGGAGAAGATAACTCTATGTATAACCAAGAAACAAGGGAGTAGGGGAAGAAAGGAAAAAGATTTTTTATGTCCACGAAGGAAAAAAGTGTGAGGGGAGAAAGAGAGAATACAAAAAGTGAAAAAGGGGAAGAGAGAGCTCATTTGCACATTGTGAAATTGAGAGAGAGCTATTGAGAGAGACAAGTCCACATGCAAGTCCATAGGTAGCAACACATGCAATCTTTGGCATTGACACATTCAGGCCTTCCAAGTATACTCCAAGTCCTTATTGCCAATTGTTGCATTGCTTTAGAACCTTGGGTGCATTAGAGGTTTCTCACTAAGTCATTAAAGTGAATATGTGTGCCACTCAGTATGTTTTCTTGCGTTGCTTGAATGGCAACCACAAGCCTCAGACAACCAAATCCTAATCAGTGGGCTCAAACATTCGGGCCACTTAAGTCCACTTAAACGTCCAACTCAACTATCCACTCAAAATATTAGACCAAAATTGGGCCTCAAATGACTGAATCTCAAGTGCTTCGGATGGCTCGAATGGGCACCCCTCATCCGAGTCTAAGTCTTGACCACTTGGACAACCACTTACCTCTAGGAGCCCACTCGAACATTTGAATCTAGGACTCAGAAGACTGAGTCTGGGACTCAAATGACCAAGTTTGGGACTCAAACAAGTTGTCCAAAACCTTTTTTTTGACTATTTTTTTGTCTCTTTGAGACTTGTTAGGGCCTACCGCTAGCTATCCACCAACCAGGTTGAAATCTAGACTAGCAGATGAGACCATAGAGCTATTTGCACTCAAAAACCTTGACCTAGAAATCCAGGTTTGATTGAAATAACTAACATCAGTTGTTGCCTTGGATAGAGACCTAAGTTGACCCACTTGACTAAGAACCCCTTAGACCGTTTGTAATAAATCATGAAGGACCCAAAGTCAATTGCTAGGAGTAACCAAAAACCACACGAGAAATCCACAATGGCATGAAACCAATTGGATACATTTGACTTCATCAAAGGTTATACTTTGCATTGTAGACATTTAAGTGCACTTTCAAAATCTAGAAATCTTGATTTTTCACAGCTCACATTGAGTCCTACTACTAACATATACATTTGCAACTTGTTGGATTAACAAGGAACACACCAAGGGGGATTAAGCTAAAAATGAACCCATCAATAGGAATACAACCCCAAGAATCAGATGAGTCAGTTAGACACCAAAAACAAAGACCTAGACAAGACAGAACCAAGATCGTTGAGGGAAGGAAATACTAGTGATACATCTTTAGCTAGCATAGTTGACCTCATAGAAGCACTTGTGGGTCAGGAGACAACCACCATGGTAGGCATCAACTAGAATGAGAATGACCTTGACCTTAACGTGGAAAACTCCCAAGATGACATTCGATGACTTGTCACATAGTACGACTAGCAGACAAGGATAGTATATCATGGAAGACCAGTAGTCCATATCATAGCCGACCTTGAGGAGGAGAGGAGATTGGCAAGGATAGCATCACAACACATTGCGAGTTATAGCTAGGAGCAAAGAGCTCAATGGTTGTGCTAGGAGAGAGAGCTCCATGAAGTTCATAGGATCCTAGACATCTTAGGTAGGAACAGAATGGGAAGCAATGCTGATAGGGAGGGAGCCTTAGAGGCCAACCTTACAGTGAGTGAGCTATTCATAAAAGGATTTCTTGAAAATACTAGCAATGAACAAAGTGGGATAGCCTTAGTCACCCCAAATACCACGAGCCAAAAAAAAAAACTCATAGTTGCAAAGCAACTTGATAAATACCAAGCAAGCAATGGCCCCTACAGCTTCGTCAAGCAATTTGAGCAGGTGTGCAAGGCTAACAACCTCATGGACCTTGTTTAATGAGCATAAGAATTTTTTTCTTTGCTTGGGAGGAAAGGGACAAATTTGGTTTATGAGTCTAAACAATGCCGAATGCAATAACTTCACCCAATTGAAGGATCTCTTCATCAAGAGATTCTCAGAGGTAGGATACTCTAATAACATCATTGTTAAGCTGATGAATGTCAACCAAAAAGACGAGGACATAGGGATTATGTCACACATGTGAGAAGTCTCTACAAGAGGATAATTGCAACAGAGAAACCCAATGAGAGAGAGGTCTCTACTATATTCATTAACGGGATCTGCAACAATGAACTCTATAAGGCCCTAGCAAGAAACTCAAACTTGCAAGGAAATGTGCTTGCAAGAGTTTTTGAGGAGGCCATATGGGTGGATGACTTACTCGGGGAAAGAAGCTCTTAGGCTATGCAACAACAAGGGAGCAACACATCTAGAAATGCCAAGAGGACTGTAGTAATTAGCAAACAAGCAGTCCCTAGTAAACAAGAAAAAGAAAAGAGTATCACATATAAACCCAAGCTGTAGTTGATCTAAAACTAGAGTTGACTAGGCTACAAGAGTCAATACAAAGGCCAATATGACCTCACATGCAGTGTATGCATTGTGGAGGAAACCACATGGCATCTAAATATTTTGATCCTAGATCATAGCCTTGTGCCAACTGTGGAAGATTTAGGCATGACACCATGCACTGCCAATCGCCAAGATGGTTGCCTTACTAGCAACCTTACACTTAGCCATACTATCCAGGAATTAGGCAGCCCTACATCAGAAGGGGAGCCCCTTTGGCTCTACTTGCACGTAACAATTCAAATCCAATGACTTTGAGGATAGACATTGACCCAAGGGAATCCCTAGATTGCCAAGACCTATCACGACCCATCCACCAAGCGAGGCTCCAATGCACTTTGTGGAGGAATCACAGACTCATATGTGAACCCTTACGTGTCTTATGGTGAAGAGGGTAATCCCATATTGATGAACTATAGGCTTGTGTCCATCATGGCCTTAGGCAGAAGGAGAGGTGGAGGCCCAGGAGGATTTTAGAACCATGAGCCCATAGCATATTGGATGTGTGGCCATTGAGGGTATATTGGACGTCAAAAGATGCGGAATCTAGAGCATGGCAAGAGCTATGGTGGATGGAAGATAAAGATTAAGCTCATGATGACATAGACAAAGACTTGACCTATTACACAAGTGAATTAGGTTCCAAGATGGAAGCTTGGACTCATAGACACAATCTTGTGTATAAGATTGACAATGACCAAGACACTAACTAAAATGGGAAAGCATCATGATATTTTATTCATCATATATGAAAGAGTGGTAGTCAAGTACAATGCTTTATAGTTACCGGATGGGTAGCCGTCTCCCTCTCTATGCCTATGGGATAAAGTAGCTTGCATATCCTTAGCCCAGGACTGCCTCATACAAAGAGGCTACAATAGGTGTGATTGAAAATATCTCAACACCCCTCCTCAATCACAAATAGAAGTACAAAGCGTGTAGAGGCTTTAGTGAAAGCAACACCTGCAAAGTGTGGGCACACCATAAACATGGCAAAACACCATAGGCTCTCACAGAAAAGGCTAAGTGTGGGTACCACAAATATGGTGGACATCCAGAGGCTGAAACAAGGGCCTCACAAAGTGTACAGAGGCTGTAGTACAAGGCTACATGAGGAGTTTACAAGCTTATGACAGGAGCATTTTGGGCTAGGCAATACAAGGCTAAAAAAGGTCAATAAAAATTGGGTCAAGGACTAGCAGGCCCTTGCAGTTTTCAGCATTTCTTTTGACATAGATCTTCAATTCATTGCAAGTCTTCTTGTTGATATAATCCAGATTGCTCTTTTTGATCTTGTACTTGTTCTTCACTTTTCTCTTTTGGTCCTCTTCTTCTAGGTCCTCCTGGTCTACTTCTTCATTGACTTTGCTTGCAACACTTGCATCAATCTTCATGTTAATGTCCCCCTCAAGCAAAGGTATCATCTTTGAGGCAATGGAAATGACTTTAATCTCTTGCACTATCTCCAAGGTAGCATGCATGTCTTCAAGCTCTTCAAATGAATACATTGCTTGCTCCTTGGTGTAGGTAGCTTCATGTCCTTCTACAAGTGGATCACAAAAATCTTCTATGTATTGTAGATAAGCAACACAAGTCATGTTACTCTTCATGAAGTGTATCCACATAGAGATCTTCTTGTTTGTCATTGACATCAACATCAAGTAAGTGAGATTAGACTAGCAATGAGTTTATTCTTGAATATGTCAAAGGACACAAGACAGTATTGTGAAGGCACACTGTAGTATCAAGAGATACTAGAGTTGAAGATGATGATTCTTGATGTTGATCTTTTGCTTTACGAAGGTCTTTAAATCTTTGAATCTTCCAAGGTCTCCCCTCCTCACTCACTAATTTGATGGGCAATAAGATATTTGAGTGGCAATAGCCTGGTCTAAGTGGCAGGAATGAGAGAATGAAGTAAACTTGAAGCTTTGGTGCTTGTGGCTATGGAAGTGAGCTATGGATGCTTGATCTTCAAGTCTTCCAAAAAAACACTTCCCCTCCTTGATGATTTGAGTGGTGAATCTTTCTTGAAAACTTCAGAAAATCAATGGATTAGAGTGGCCTTAGCTAGGTAGGAGGAGAGAGAGAATAAAGATGAGGTAAACTAGAGGCTTGAAGTTGAAAAGCTATGGCTTCCCATCTTAGGGTTTACAGCAGGCGATTGGTTTTTAGCTCTATGTGAGCTGTAGGTTGAATCATTTTCAAAAAAAATTATATGGGAATGAAGCTTGGCTAATGGGCTTCCAAAGCCCTATGATCTTGGACAAGATCATGACCTGCACGCAGCGCGCCAATAATACGAACAACAACGGGCGCAATTTTGAATAACGCAACAAATTTTGTCAATGTTGAAGCATACAATGGCCAATGTTGCACTCTGAGATGCCAAGGAGGAGTGACCTGAGTAGATAAGCACGTACACATAAGAAATTGTGAGTTGATATGGTCTGTAGAGTAAGATATAGAAGCTCCAAGTGCTCTAGGTCTTGTCTGGCTATGGCTGCCAAATAATGACTATGGGGTTCAAGTGAGGAATTGGAGTCATACACTCACACTGAGCTAGACTGAGATGAAGAGAAGCTAAGAGGAGTGAAAGGAGAGGTGGGCCATGCTCAACTGAGCTCTGATACCATGTCAAAAGATGTGGGATCTAGAGCATGGCAAGAGCTATGGTGGATGGAAGATAAAGATTAAGCTGATGATGACATAGACAAAGACTTGACCTGTTACACAAGTGAATTAGGTCTCAAGATGGAATCTTGGACTCATAAACACAATATTGTGTATAAGACTAACAATGACCAAGACACTCATTGAAATGGGAAAGCATCATGATATTGCATTCATCGTATATGAAAAAGTGGTAGTCAAGTACAATGCTTTATAGTTGCTGGATGGGTAGCAGTCTCCCTCTCTGTGCCTATGGGATAAAATAGCTTGCATATCCTTAGCCCAAGATTGTCTCATAAAAAGAGACTACAGTAGATGTGATTGCAAATATCTCAACATCCATTGAGGGCATATCTCATCTCGCTACCTTGAAAAGGAGCAAGCAAATAGAGAGAAGACCGACTTGAGGTGTCTTGAATGCGGAGTCACACACCTATTTGCCAATTTTCCTAGGTGGAAATCCTCCACTAGTTTGACAATCATACCATCCATTCCACTTGGACTCTTTTGTGTCGAGTCACCTGACAATGATGCCATACCTATCTCCATAAATGTCATTATACAAGCTCAAACAAAGTAGGCCGGTATCTCATTACTACGACCTAGCAACGTGGATGCATCTTCTATATGGAAGAAGAGTCAAAAAAGGAGGAAAAAGAGGATTGAGGCAAAAATAATGCTCAAGATAGAGAGTGAGACCACATTAACAAAAGGAAAATAGGTCACTAATGCAGAGGAAGAAACATATGCTCCCAATATAAGGAAGAAGGGAAGCTATAAGGTTGGAGAGTACCCTGACCCCAATCAATGGCTAATGGTTGTGTGTGGATAAGGTCAAGGAATTGATGAAAGAAGCACACACTCACTTGTGAGATATTGAACCTATCATTGAGGATAGGATCAATTAACTCTCAACCACAAGCCCACCAACCTCTCCCACATACTTGAGAACAAGAGAGGCAACAATACCACATGAACGACTGCATAGGAGGCAGAATGAGGATGCCACAAATAGGCAAATGGCTCAAGATCATTGGTAGGGAGCCCATGAGGCTAAGGATAAAAAGATGGATGGAAAATTGCTATCCACACTAATATCAACTTCGATGACATTGTCACTGGGAGAATGGCTTAGGCAAAACCCCAGACTATGGCAAGAATTGAAGCGATGGGTAGAACAAAGTAACGAACATAAACTGCAAGACTTCCTAGATCATGATGCCATGGCATACATACCGTAATATTGAATTCAATGTCTAGGTCCTCACCAATGAATGCCTTTTGGAAAGGCACTGAGATGCATGAAGTCTTACATGTCATTACCTTGGGAGATATTGCGTGAAAGGAGATTAGTAAACATAGGAACATGGGTTAGTGTACTTAGCCACATAGTCCTACAAGCCTACCCACCTATAGAAACCACACAATTCAAAGTCACTTTAGTGAATGGAATGAAGGTTAGACCTATTAGTTGTTGTTAAAGAATAAGAAGAACATGGAGCAAAATAAGAAGAAGAAGAAGAAGAAGACCACCAAGACAAGGACAAGCCTCATCAGTCCTTCTATTTTGATAGACTTTTTGGGCCTTATATTGCCTAGCCCTAATGCTTCAGACATAAACTTATAAACTCCTCATATAGCCTTGTACTACAGCCCCTGTGCACTTTGTGAGGCCCCTATTGTTACAGCCTCTAGTGTTTTGCCATGTGTATGGTGTGCCCACACTTTGCAAGTGTTGCTTTCACTAAAGCCTCTATACGCTTTGTACTTCTGGTTGTGATTGAGGAGGGGTGTTGAGATTTTTGCAATCACACCTAATTCAATCCCTTTGTAAGGAGCAGTGAGGGCTCATGACCAAAATCGCATATGCACAGTAAGGAGAAGTGCTACCATTCAATTCCTATAAACCATTGTACTTGCACTCTTTTCAAATGCAATGATAGTACTCTTTTCTTTCTAGTAAAGTGTCCTTGCCACTGTCAACACACAAGATTGTGTTTATGAGTCCAAGTCTCAATCTTGGAACCTAATTCACTTGTGTGACAATTTGACTTGTCATTGTCAATGTCTTCATGAGTTCATTCTTCATATTTCATCCTCCATAACTTTTGTCATAGCCATGTCCTAGATCCATATTTCAACAGTTTATGCAGTTGAGCTTGAGCTTATTACAATGAGATAGCGGGACTCACTATGATATGTACATGCACTCTTGATATTTATTGGATGCAATTTTCCTATCATGGGCTAATTTGAACTCTTGGCATGGATCTGGTACTTATGTCTATCAGGGTGTTGTCAATGGTATTTATATGCTTCTGGATTATGTATTGATCTTTGCTCAGTGGGTTATGCATCTGGCAGTAGTTCTCTTCATTTATCCTTGAGACCTACCATGTGTATGACATCTATGTCTATTGCATGTATGGTTACTCGCACATTATAATTGTGATAGTCTTCAATGCCGGTTGTTCCTCGCTTCTTCCTTCTTAGTCGCTCGCAATTGGTTGTTGGCATATTGCTACAGTTTATTACAACAACATGTCATTTCATTTTTATGCCATCTATTTGAGAACAGTCACCTGGACTTGACAGTCTTTTGCTTATAGTTTGTGGACAGGTCATTACTTTGGTAGTATCTCTTGCTTAACTTAGTTGTGGTTTTGGGGCTAACTTGCAAGGTATTATAGTAGCATGTTTTTCCCTTCTATGTACTTGCCTGGTCTCATTATGGCTACAACTTCTCACGACAATGCTATCTTCAATATTGAGAAACTAGATGAGACCAACTACAACAATTGGAAGTATGGCAAGTTTTATGCAGAAATTGCATGTTAGACCACTCAAAAATGGGAATGCCAAACCAGTTGAGGTTTGGGATGAATTGGATGAGCTATAAAAGTCCACAATCATTTTATCACTCTTTAAGAAAATTCGTTACAATGTTATAGCTAGAAATCAAAGTGTCCTCTTGACACAATAGGTGAATAAAAAGAATATAGATGCTCCCCGTATGTCACATGCATTGATTGAGAGAATACCATAATGGTAATGGCCATGGTAGAGACTTTAAGAGGTCTCAATCTAGTACGTGGACAATCTCATAGTAAGTCCCATGGCCACAAGTCAGGTATTGTCATTATTGTGGAAAAGTTATATTCAGTCCTAGTGCCATAAAATGTGTGAAGACAAGTGCAAGGGAAAGGGAAAGGGCTCCAAAATCCATTGGATTGGCACTTCCATGATGGCCTTGCATTTGCATTCCTTGCCCTGCAAGAAAAGAATGATGATCACAGCATTGTGCTTAACAAGTCAAGAGGAGATCAATGTGGTGCAACTTGATGTATCTGATGATCTTATCTTAGCAACTTCTTCTTTGGATGCTTCATAGAGCTGACTGATACTTTGTGCTAACCGAAAATGGTTGGAAAGAGCTAGCAAAGTACTGCATTGGTTTTCTTTGTGCATTTTTGATGGGATGGCTATGCAGATTACCAATTGCCATTCCCCAAAGGATGCTTTGGATGCACTCATGAAAAATTATGGTAATGTCACACATGCAAGGAAGATACAGCTAAAGCAGCAGTTCAACAACATGTCTAGGAATGGTAGGAGTATTCAAGCATACACGACGGAAATAAAGACCATAGTTGATTAGCTGCCTACTATTGGATCTCTCGTTTCAAGGATGATATGATTGCAGTGGCATTAAATGGGTTAGGCAAGGAGTATAAGGCACTTGATACGTCCATTTTTGTGTGAACAAAACCCCCTAATTGGGATGAGCTCCTTGCACTGCTACTACATGAAGAAGTAAAGCTTGGCTTGTCAAGCACATCTCAGGGTAGAGACACTATCTTTTACTCTAGTCAATGAACTAGAGGTGGTAGAGCCCTTGGAGCTTTTAGAGGTCAAGGAGACACTCGAAACACTCATGGACAGCAACAACATGCTTGGCGTAGCCCAAATATGCAAGGACAGCGAGGATCTGGAGTCTTTAGAGGTAGGGGAGATCACCTAGAGGCGCAGGTGGCTCCTAGCAATCACATGAGTAGTCTAATAGGGATAAATACTGTCATTATTGCAGAAGATATGGGAATTTCACAAAGGATTGCCATAAAAAGAAAGCTGATACGTAGGCAAAAGGCTTGGCAGTGGCCATTTGACATCAAGACATCATATCTGAAGTAAACATCATCAAAGGAGACTGTGCTTGCAGCCCGTTTTTTTGCAGAAGATATATCTTGTTATAAAAATGGTTTCTGGAGAAATGGCCTGCTCAACCTGACCATTTCAATGTGATCTACAACTTTGCATATGAAAGTTTTTTCAAATTCCTCACAGATTTTGAGATATTCACCACAGACCTGTGCAAACTGGTTGTTTACTGCAATAAATAGCAGGGGATTCAAGGCACTAGTGGCTTTCATCCTAACAATGTATATGCCCTTATTATCATGAATTTGAGCATGATATTGGAGTGTTAAATGCTCAGTTTAGGAGCTTATTTGCAGGCTGGAAACAATGAACTAGTTGATGTCCTGAATTTGAAAACAATATGCCTACAGGGTTGAAGTATCCGTTATGCTTATTTACTACTGACAAATGCTTGGATCATACTACTTGAGTGGTAGATGCTTTTTGGGATATTGTGAGTGTTGAAAGTCCAAAGTTTGGACTGATTTGTTGCTTGTTATACCAAGGTATTGACTGGTTATTGTCTGCAGGAAGGATACCTATCATCTTCACTTGACATACATGCAATATATTCTGACCGGTTGGACGTGTATCAACTCTTGCATAGAGTGGCAACTGAATGAGATGTTTTGGGACTATTTTGAGGTTTGAATACTCTTGTTTTAATAGAGAAAATAATGCTGGTTATAGCAGTGGACTGGCTATATTTAGTACTGCTACTTGCATACAGTACAAACATTGATACTTGTATGGACATAGTTTGTTGCTGGGATGTTTTGCCACTACCATAGAATGTTTTGAACTAATTTGAGCTTGGTTTATGCTCAATTGACTGTGTTTTTTCATTGTTAGAATATAGTTTATAGCAAGCAGGTTGTCAGGAAAACTGTCCTGAATTATAGAAAACTATCCTGAATACCAGGAAACTGGTCCTGAACTATAGGAAAAGAAGTCAGATACGTACAAATTGTATACATCACTGAATACCTAAGCTGCAACTATGGCAAATGCTCAAGGCACTAACAATATCACTCAAATTGTGGGAGAAAAGCTAGACAACAAAAAATTTTATTTATGAAAGTTTCGTATGAAGAATTTTTGGTTGGCAGAGGTTATTGGGACTTATGTACAAGTGATGAGGCTGAACGTGAAATGCATGAAAGGAATCCGACAAATGATCGGAAAAGGGCTCATAAGCTATGGACTGAGAGAGCATGCAAGGTGTTACATTGGTTTTACTTATGTATATCAGATGATATGGTTATATAGATTACTAGATGCAATTCTCCAAAGGATGCATGGGACATACTCATGAAGAATTATGAAAATGTAACACATGCAAGAAAGATTCAACTAAAGCAACAGTTCAATAACATGTCTAGGAATGTGGCAGAAGCATTCAAGCCTACACTACAGAGATCAAGAACATAGCAGATTGAATGGACTTGGCAAAGAGTATAAAGCATTTGATACATCTATTTTTATGAGAGCTGAATCCCCTGATTGGGATGAGCTGATTGCTTTACTACTGCATGAGGAAGTTAAGCTTGGGCTGAATACAAGTTCTAGTATGTCTCCAAGCAGAGACACTGTTATTTACTCTAGCCAGCATGGTCGAGATGGCAGAGGCCGTGGCTCTTTTCGAGGTCGAGGAGACACTTGAAATACTTATGGATAGCATCAGTAGAATGCCTGGCATGGCACAAATACATAGGGCCATTGTGGATCTGGCAGCTTTAGAGGTAGGGGGAGATCACCCCATGGTAGAGGTGGTGGATCTCATTCAATGCAGTCAAATGATCAGTCAAACAGAGATAAGGACTGTCATTATTGCGGCAGATATTGACACATTGCAAAGGATTGTTTCAAGAAGCAGGGAGATATGAAGGCAAAGGGCAAACAGCATGGGCACTATGTATCTTCTAGCGGTGCTCATGATGAGCAGGTTGACAGATTTTTTGCCATGCAACATGTGTCTAAGAATGCATCTAGGCAGAACAGAGATGAGAGATGGTACATTGATTCAGGGGCTTCAAATCACATGACACCCCATGGAGAATGGTTTGATGAGATGGTTGCAGGTTCACATGGTTATGTGTGTATTGGGGATGACACCCAACATGACATTTAGCACACAAGAATTGTTCCATTGTTGATGCCTAATGGCAAGAAAACGAACCTGCATGACGTACTACATGTACCTACAATAACCAAGAATCTTTTGTCAGTTGGGACAGATGGCAAAACAGAATCTGCAAGTGAGATTTAATAGAGATGGATGCTTTGTTGAAGAATATGGTAATGGTAGCAAATTGATTGCTAGAGGCCGAAGAGATGGTAGAATGTTTACTCTTGATGCGTCAATTCCAGAATTGAAAGCAGCCATGTTTGCACATGATGATAGTGCTATATGGGATGTCGAGATATGGCATAAGCGGATTGGCCATGTGAATGTATAAAAGCTGAAATCTATGCAACAGAAGGAGATTGTGCTTGGACTACCTAAGTTCAAGTATCATGACTTTGGACATATATGTGATGCATGTCAGTTTGGAAAGCAAGCACAGTTTGCATTTATGAGACATGTACAAAATAGCTCACGACCCTTGCAGTTGGTACATTTATATGTATGGGGCCCATCTCATAATCCTTCGTTTAGTGGTGCTCGTTAGTATGCATCCTTCATTGATGATTTCAACAGCAGGTATACTTGGCTCTACATACTGAAACATAAGGATGATGTGTTTGATGCATCCAAGGACTTCAAGCAGCATGTTGAAAATGAGTTAAGCTGTAAAATTTCATATCTTAGATCAGATGGAGGTGGAGAATATGTCTCTAATTACTTTGACATGTACTTTGCTAAACATGGGATCAAAAAACACTTAACTTGCACCTATACACTGCAGCAAAATGGTGTAGCAGAAAGGAAAAATAGGGTACTGACAGAATCGGCAAGAGCTATGCTAAATGAGAAGAGTTTGCCAAATGGTTATTGGGCTGAAGTAGTAGTGACTACTATCTATGTGATGAATAGAACCCCTACAGCAGGGATTCGTGATGTAACTCCATATGAGAAGTTGTATGGTCATAAGCTTGACATTTCACACTTGAGGGTATTTGGCAGCATTGCATATGTGCATGTTCTTGATGAAAAGTGTTATGTACCGTCTACACATGAGACGTTGATTAACAGAGATGTTTTTTATGAGCTGGCATCGTGGTATGGTAATCATGTTGCAGTGGCTACTAATGGATCATCCAGCACTAGTAATGCTAAACATACACCTATAATGAGTCCATCTATGAGTGGTCCTACAGGTGCTGGGTCACCTCCAGTAAGCCCTTGGTCAAGATGCTTGCGGAGTCATACTCCTATGTCCACTAACACCATGGATATGTTAGTGAGGGGGAGATTGGATAAGGAAAAAGAAATATGCTTGAGGATGTGACAAGTCCACTTGCAACAGATTATGAGTCATCTAACAGTGACAGTTTGGATAGTGAGTTGGGCATTCTGTCTATTATGACGCCTGGAGCAAGGTAGAGTCATTATGTACTGCCTCATGAGAGGAAATCTTAGAGTGAGCCACAGTTACGGAGATCTAAGAGAGTCTAAAAACCAGTTGACAGGTTTACATACAGTGGTTATTCAGCTTGCCATTATGCATATATGGCTAGTGTGATAGGTTACAAAGAACGTACAAAGTTTGATGATGCAATTACATATGATAAATGGTGTGCTGCCATGTATGAGGAGTATGCAGCCCTAGCTGAAAATGAGACATGGGAATTGGTTGAGTTGCTTGAATGAAAATTCCCCATTGGCTGCAAATGGGTGTACAAGGTTAAGTGCAAGTCAGATGGTTCATTAGAATGCTATCATTCCAGGCTGGTTGCAAAAGGGTATGCACAACAATATGGCCTTGACTATGAGGAGACTCTCAGTCCGTTGGCTAAAATGGCAACAATCAGAACTGACATTGCTTTGGCAGCATGCAAAGGCTGGAAACTATGGAAAATGGATGTCAAGAATGCTTTCTTGAATGGTGATTTGGTTAAATAAGTATATATGGAGCAACCTGAAGGCTATGTTCACCCGGACTTTCCTACACATGTATGTAAGATGAAAAAGGCTTTATATGGACTGAAACAAGCACCTAGAGCATGGAATGCTCGGATCAACAGTTATTCACAGCAACATGGATTTAGATTGGGTGATGCAAATCATAGTCTATTCACGAAGAAGACAGATCATGGATATGTGTTTCTAGTGGTTTATGTAGATGATTTTATCATCACTGGAGATGATGAAGAGGGCATTGCTGAAATTAAATCATGTTTACAAGCTGAATTCAAAGTCAAAGGCCTTGGTGAGCTAAAGTATTTTCTTGGAATTGAGGTAGTATCTACGCCTCAAGGTATATGGCTACTATAGAAGCAGTATGCTCATGACATGTTGCAAAAGTATAGTATGGCTGAATGCAAGCCTATGGAGACACCTCTTGATCAGAATGTCAAGCTACAGATTGATGTTGGGAATCACATAGAGAATGTGACCATGTATCAACAGATGGTGGGCAACTTGATATACTTGACTATTACCTGTCCTGACTTATGTTATGCAGTGGGGCTGATTAGTCAGTTCATGCAGAAGTCTCTCAAACCACATTTAGATGCAATCAGTAGGATCATGAGATATGTAAAGGGTACTACAAATTATGGGATGTTTTATGCATATGAAAAATCTCTTGACTTGATAAGGTTTACTGATGCTGATTGGGCTGGTTGTGCTTATGACCGGAGGTCAACCAGTGGTTATGCATTTGGATTGGGTAGCAGTATGATCAGTTGGTAGAGTAAGAAATAGCCTACTATTGCATTGTCTAGTACAGAAGCTGAGTACAGAGGAGCTTAGCGGCTTGTGAAGCAATTTGGTTGATAAAATTGTTGAAAGACTTGGGAATATAGTTGGAAAGCAGGGTGAGATTGCATTGTGATAACCTTAGAAGTGTTATGTTGGCTAGCAATCCTGTCTGCCATGCTAGGTCCAAACATATTGAGGTTCACTACCATTTCATCAGAGAAATGGTTCTTACAGGGTAGATTGACTTGGTTCATGTGAAGATTGAAGTCCAGGTAGCAAACATATTTACCAAGTCTCTTGGTAAAGAAAAGTTCATATACTTTAGACAGCTACTTGGAGTTTATCAGATGTTTTGAGCTTGAGGGGGAGTGTTAGAATATCAAGCTCTAGTTACTCTTCAGTCAGTCTATCTTTATGTGTGTGACCGAAATTAGCTAAATACAGTTATACACATATGTGACATTCAATAAGTCGGTGTAGTCAGTGACTTAACCACAGTTAGTCTTGGTTAGTCATACCTAAGTGTAAGTCTCTTTCAGTTTGTATGATGGAAGAATAATGGAAGAACAACGACAATGAGCTGAGACTCATCTTCCACTCCACTTTGTCTCTCTCCCTCTCTTCCAACATAATGGAACTGCCCAACTTGTAGAAATCTTGCACAAATACATCGGTCATGTTAATGTACAAAAGCTAAAAAATATGCAGTAACAAGATGTACTTGGCTTTTCAAAGTTCAAGTACACTGATCTTGGACATATATGTTCTGCTTGTCAATTTGGGAAACAAGTGAGATTCCCGTTCATGAGACATATCATAAGCACTTCTTGGCCTTTGCAATTGATACATTCAGATGTATGTGGTCCCAAACTGACATGTCTCATGAACAGGAATCTCGCTTGTTTCCCAAACTGACAAGCAGAGCATATAAGTCCAAGGCCGCGAACTGCTTTTGACATTAACATGTCCAAGGCCTTTGTAGTTGATACATTCAAATGTATGTGGTCCTGCCCATAATGTGTCTCTTGGTGGTGCCAGGTATTATATATCCTTCATTGATGATTTCAGTCGCGTCAATACACATGGTTGTACATTCTGAAGCACAAGGATGAGGTGCTCAATGTCTTTAAGGACTTTAAGAAGCATGTTGAAAATAAACTTGGGTGTTACATCTCATGTCTGAGATCTAATGGAGGTGGAGAATATGTATCCAGAGAGTTTGACAGGTACCTTGCTAAATATGGCATAAAAAGGTAGCTCACATGTAGTTACACACCTTAGTAGAACGGTGTGGCAGAGAGAAAAAATTGGGTGCTTATGGAAGTTGCCATGGCAATGCTTAATGAAAAGAATTTGCCAAATGCTTATTGGGTTGAAGCTATGGTTACTGTGGTTTATGTGCTAAATCAAATAACTACAATTGGGGTTCATGACTTGACTCCGTATGGCCCAACATTAGTCACCTAAAAGTATTTGGCTGCATTGGCTATGTACATGTGCCTGATGAAAAGAGAAAGAGCTTAGACCCGAAAGCTGTCAAAAGTGTCTTTCTTGGCTATGCACAGGAGAGAAAGACTTACAAATGCTATGATCCATCCACTCAGGAAACCCTGATCAGTAGGGATGTAGTTTCTGATGAGCTAGCCTCATGGTATGGTAACCCGAATGCAGTAATCTCTGATGGAGAAGCCATCCCTACTTATGCTAAAAATTATCCTTCGGCTAGTCCCAGGGAGTCCACCTATAAGAAATCATTTGTATAACTTGCATTCAAAGGGTATTAAGAAATACCCTTTCTTTAAGTGCTTTAAGGCCTTAAAATGACCCCTTTTACTTTACTAAACTTAAGGATTTTTTTTCAATTGTAATTTAAAAATCTCTTTTGTAAATATAATCCTTTAAATTTTACTAAATATAATACCCTTTCTTTTGAACTCACGTGGTATCTTACATGTTCTATAAGGTGGACTCCCCGGGGGCAGTCAGTATGTCTATGAGTGGACAGACACATGATGGTTCATAGTCCTTGGATAGGACAACTCCGCAGTTGTGCTACTACATCCACTAACACGGATATGTCAGTGAGGGGGAGATTGGATAAAGGCAAAGAAAATATGTTTGAAGATATGATTGGCCCGCTTACAACTAGATATGAGTCACCTGGTAGTGACAATATTGACAGTGAATTGGGCATACCATCAGTTATGACGCCTGGTGCAAGGCAAAGCAAGTATGTTCCGCCTCATGAGAGGCAAACCTAGAGTGCACCGTAGTTGAGGAGGTCTGAAAGGGTCAGAAAACTAGTTGATGAGCTAACATATAGTGGGTATTCACCCAGACATTACGCATATATGACTAAAGTGCCAGGTTACAAAGAGCCTACGAAGTTCAGTGAGGCAGTTACAAATGAGAATTGGTGTGCTGCCATGGATGAGGAATACACAGCATTGGCTGAAAATGAGACATGGGAATTGGTCCGTCTGCCTGAAGGCAAAGTACCCATTGGCTGCAAATGGGTTTATAAAGTGAAATGCAAGTCAGATGGTTGCCCGACTGGTTGCAAAGGGATATGCACAGCAGTAGGGCCTAGATTATGAGGAGACCTTCGGCTCGATTACCAAGATGGCAACGATGAGAGCAATCATTGCATTAGCAGCTTCTAAGGGCTAGAAATTATGGCAGATGGATGCCAAAAATGCATTCTTGAACGGTGACTTACTTGAAGAGGTACATATGGAGCAGCCTGAGGGTTATGTACATCCTGACTATCTGACATATGTATGTAAGCTAAAAAAGGCCTTGTATGGGGTGAAACAGGCACTAAGAGCATGGAATGCTCACATAAGTGCTTATTTGCAATAGCTTGGTTTTCAAATAGGACATGCAGATCATAGCCTGTTTACAAAGAAGACAGAGCATGGTTATGTTTTTATGGTGGTTTATGTCGATGATTTGATCATCATTGGAGATGATGATGATGGGATTGCTAAAATTAAAGCGATGTTACATGCTGAATTCAAAGTCAAGGATCTTGGTGAGCTAAAGTACTTTCTCGAGATTGAGATTGTGTCTACGCCTCAAGGTATATGGCTATTGCAAAAATAGTATACTCATGATATGTTGCTCAAATATGGCAAGATGGAGTGTAAAGCCATGGAAACACCATTGGATCAAAATGTCAAACTTGCAATTGATGTTCGGACTAAGTTTGAGGATGTCACTATGTATAGATAGATGGTAGGCAGCCTGATTTATCTTACTATTACACATCCTGACTTGAGTAATGCAGTGGGGCTGATTAGCCAGTTTATGTAGAAACCTCGTAAACCACACTTAGATGCAATCAGGAGGATTATGCGGTATGTGAAGGGGACTGTTGATTATGGGATGTTTTATGAGCATGGGAAATAATTCGACTTGATAGGTTATACGAATGTTGATTGGGCTAGTTGTGTATATGACAGGAGATCAACCAATGGTTATGCTTTTAGTTTGGGTAATAGTATGATCAGCTGGAGTAGTAAGAAGTAGCCCACCATTGCTTTATCTAGTACAGAGGCAGAATACAAGGGTGCAGCCTTAGCGACATGCGAAGCAGTTTGGCTTGTGAAACTGCTACATGATTTGGGTATCCAGTTGGACAGCAAAGTCGCATTGCATTATGACAAACTCAATAGTGTGATGCTGGCTAGCAACCCCATCTATCATGCTAGATCCAAACACATAGAGATTCATTACCATTTCATCATGGAAATGGTACTTGCAGGATAGATTGATCTACTTCATGTGAAGACAGAAGACCAAGTAGCATATATCTTTACCAAATCACTTGGTAAAGAGAAGTTTGCGCATTTTAGGTAGCTACTTAGAGTACAACAGCTAGTCTGAGCTCAAGGGGAAGTGACCCTCACTCTTCTCAAATCTCATTCCTTGTTTGTTTCCTTGTCATTAATGAAACACTTTTCATTCCACAATAAGAAACAATCACCCTTACTAAAAAAGCAATAAATAAGAACACCCATAGAACAAAGGTACGCATTATTCTATGTAAGCACATGCACTCACATATGTTTTACACTCCAGCCTATACACGATTAGATCTTCAACTGTCAATATTTGATAGGATGTGAAAATCCATCTATCATTGGGTCAATCTCCCAATTTGATAAATGTATCTTGTGCACAAGAAGTCAAGTACACATAGGTATCCATGCCATTGGACTACTGCAAAAATTTTGGCCCCTAGTCCTCCAATGAACCTTCCTTACCTTGCAATCATTCATTTCCTTTTGCAAAAAGATAAGGGAATCCAAGTGCATGATGATGAAGGAAGAGAAGACATGTTCATTAGATCGTGCTAATTCAAACAATGTCATTGGGATCTGAAGTAAAGTGTCCTCATCTAGTGTTGAGAGGTAGTTATTCAATTCTACAAGACCTAGTGACACCCCTTGGGACCGAGTATTGCTATATCTCCACTTAGGGAAGATTTGGGCTACTCATGGCCTTATTCAACATACGGTCTAGAGAGAATCATGCAAGCTATGTTGCAACTATCACCAAAGGAGTTGTCTAATATGAATATCAAGATGATAGAGAGTGTGGTAGCAGCATACCTGCATGAATAAATATGCTAAAGAAACATCTAACTATAATACATCTCCTAAGCACATATGTGATAGTTCTAATAATATTCTATACAAGTATGCAAAAAGATGTGAATAATATATTTAGGTGATAGAGTAACAAGCTTACATAATGGAAATTTATCTCTAAGTTAAGTTTGATAGGCATATTTAGACTATTACAGCCACATCAAAAGCATCAACAATGGGCTTGCCATCGCATGAGACTATTGCAATGCAATCATTTCAATTGTCCACAATGCATGCATGTATGTCAATTTAATAGTACATTTTTCAATGGATCTCTCAAACATATCTATCTTTGGTGTTGCTAATATTGATGGTTCACAAAGTTTTTATGTTGCTTTATCACATTCCATCTCACATGTGTGTACATATTTTCATGTAATCTTTGTTGTGGCATGCCACCCAATGAGACTTATAAGAAGCTTTGTATGCAGGTTATTGAAGGGAATAGAAGTGTTGTACCATATAACATTCAAACAAGCCATGGAATTTCATTTATCTAACATTTTGGATCCAATAGTTCCCCTTTATAAAATGCGAGTGTTTAATTTTGTTCTTAGATTATACATATTGTACTAGATTACATGAAAAAGAACTAAACTTTTTATTGCTATTATTCAAAATTTAAAAAATGATTACTGATGAAAATTCCAAGCCATTTTCTACTAGGTATATGTTCTACAATATATTATTAATGAAGAAAAGATCCATGGGCTTTTTTCCAACGTAGAAAAAGGCAAGATTAGACTTACAAGATATACTTTATCCTTAAAAATTCAACAAAGGTTGTGGTTGGAGTGGACCTCGTGAATGGTATGCATTAATATGGTAATGGTGATCATGGGTTTGATTTGAACATACAAGAAGGGTGCACAATGCCTTGCCATATGCACAATCCATCCTAAGGTCTTGGCTATTCAATTATAGCATATTCCATGCTAATTAAAGTATATCTCTATATGTACTAGTTTTTTAATTGCTTATGACTGTAGTAGCTGAGGATATTGATTCATGCTTCATTTTAAACCAAATTGAATTGATACATGGAGAGAAATGGCTTTGGTTATGTGACTTCCTTAGATCTATGATAAATAAGGATAAAACCAACTAGATAGATGGAAAATGCCCCACAAACACACAAAGGGTACAAAATCACACATGCATGCATGTGCATGCATATAAACGTACACATGCAAGGACATGCATATATCAGGTTAAACATTGATTATGCATTTTACATAAGAAAGTACATCTTAGTTGTGGACTTATAAGGCCTATGATTATGTACTACAATGACACCATTGTTATATTAAAAACTTTTAATTCTTGATATGCATTCACATATCAAGAATTTTCTCTCTTATGTGATAAGTCATTTTCACATTAAACCTCTCCATAAGTAACAAACTATATAATCCTCCCACAAAACAATTCAATAATCTTTTCCATTATTTTTGGATTTTCTTGTTCCCTAGAATTGTTTATACCAATTTAATTTTTAAATAAATTAAAAATTTTAGCATTTGCAAGTAGTCAATATTACTTAATCTAAGTACTTTATATGACAACATTATTCACATTATCTTTAAATCTCTTCATTTAAGTACTCTTACAAATTTGATAAAGAAAGTATTTAAAAAGAACATTTTCTTGCAAACTTTTGGATGAGTCTAGAGAACATTCAGTAGGCTACTAATACATGAGTTTGGCAATTGGAATATGGCCTACTATGGTGGAGACACCATCACTTGCACTAGATGTGAAAAGATGAGACAAAGGTAATATATGGAAGTATGTAGATGTGGAAAGATGAGACATAGGCAATATGTATAAAAGTATGTAGGGATTCATAAGGTTTGGTATTTCATGGTATTGCAAAATTTGGCTATTACACGGGGGATGGTGACTTGGGTCATGAATGATTCCGACTCATGCATCTTGTCTAGAGATGATAGCTCATGAGCAAGATTATCATGTTAAATTTCTCCGAAGTAGTGTAGACCCAAGGACTAATGGGATCTCATAGCTAACATCATTACTTGGTACATATAAATAACTAGATGTGGCCATGCTATTGACTTTTTGGGCATATCCACTATAGAGACTCTCAAAGATTTGGGCAAAAATTGTACACTCTTCATGAGAGATGGGATACAAGGAAATCCACAACTATGAGAAGAGGAGAGGCTTTTCTCAAGACTCGATTCTAGAACTTTCCACACTTTTCACATCCACATGGTCTAGCATTATAAGCCTCCTCAATGGTTGTTCATTCAAGACTCATAATAAACTTATCTTTGTTATATTTTTCAATAGGGATAACCTTTATATGGCTGCTTTTGTACTCTATATTTTGGGATGTTTTACTCCTAGGGGTCTTTTCCTTTTTAATGCTTGAAAAAGTTTTCTTTGAAAAAAAAAAGGGTATGTTGCTGACATAATGTCTAGTGCACTTGAAAATTTTTACCATTCCGAGACCTATTTTCTCTCAATGGACCTAATGGTTACCCCGAAAAAGGGTGTTGAACCATATAAATAAGGCATCTTCTAGCTTAGCATTGTGGGACAATTTATTATTAAACTTGAAGACTAACCAACAAACATATTTATACCCGGTCAAAATCCTTACCTAAAAGTGAGGGTATTGCGCTTGTATACAGTGGATTGTGGTAAGTAGCCTCTTGTGCTTTCTTTGTGTGATGTTCTTAATCATGTATACCTAATCCTTCATCTAGTGTTTCTTATTGTCCCTTTGTGTCTCTCCAACCAATCCCAAATATTCCAGCAACTGGTATCAAAGCATTGTACTATCAAGAACAAGATGGAAAATGCTTCACAAATTGCCAGTTCCACTATCGGCAGTATCTATTTCTCTTTAAGTATCCATGTAGAATACCCCTTTCAAGTATGCATTCGAAACCCTTGTAAGAATATTCCCATTCTTTAATGACAATGCAGAAAGCCTGAAATACAAAACATTTAAGTCAGTACTAGAGCAATACAATGAAGAATAATAATAACAAACTAGATTAAGTCTGAAACATACAATGTCTCCATACAGTGGCTCACCATGAAATAGGCACTTTTCCATTGTGCTTCCATCTTTTTCTATAAAAAATATTGGCGCTTTCGTCTTTTCCATAAGATATGGATGCCTCTGGTATACCTGTATGATGCATGTCAGACCATAAGTGGAGACCATAAGCCCACTAAATCTTTCATCATCCTACAAGGAAAAGGTTGATATTTTTACCTATCACTGAAGATCAACCTCAGCATCAGAACTGAGAATAGTAACACTCTCTTCCATAGACCCCATAACTTTCAAAGCTTGATCCCTTTCCTGCAGTGTGAGCTCCAACCTATAGTCATCTAGCATACTTGACCCTGTGGCAACATTTTGCAATCTACAATGCTGCTCTTCTAGCAGTTCATCCCTCTTAAACTCAGCCTGCCCTTGAAATATACTGCTCATATCTGCTTCCAGCTAGAAATAACCAGACTTCTCTACTGCCTTCATAATCAAAGACAAATTCTGGTTAAAATGGCCCTGACTTCTTTTTGCATCATGACCATCTTCGATTGATGCTTCTTCGATTGGAGTATCAAATAAGATTGGAACTGGTTCTGCTGCAAGTGCATATGCAGTCAGTTTACTCAAATGAATCAAACAATTGCACTCGGTCCAACCTTACAACTGCAATTAGCAGAATATATTGTGTGTCCCATCCAAGGAAAAATGAAAACACTTGACGAAACTTGCAATAACTCTGTGCATGCAAATTCAGTAAGGTTAATTAACTTACACTTCACATATGCACTACTTAATTATGCCAAAATAAAGCAATACAATACACATCCCATGACAAGAGCTCTTGCTTCTATTTTCTCCTTCTTTATAGCCATAGCTTGAGAGAGAGTGAAAGAGGGAGAATGTGTGTGTGTGTGTGTGTGTGTGTGTGGGTTTTGGGGGGGGGGGGGGGGGGGAGGGGGGCACCATGTAAACTTGAGAAACTTAAGAAAGGCTTCACTCTCCGCTTCTTGCTTCCATTCTCATCCTCTCCGCTATTTGCTCGTTGAGTTAACAACTACTGGATTGAGGAAGAGGCAGCATGGTGCATTCAAGGAGTTTGCACAAGGATTCTGAAGCTCATCAGAGCTACCCTCAAGGATTAGATTACAACAAAAGTGGTGTGCATAATGAGTTTAATATAAATGGGCAGAATAGGCGATTGTGATTGCCTGAAGGGGATCAATGATCCATCAATCTCCCTTCACAGCCACTCCAACACACACACCCATAGCTAAAATAGTACAAGAGTAGGAAGGGGGAAAGAGTAGAGATCAGAGAAGAGTCAAAGTACATTAGATTCATTTGTGTTCTTTTTTTCTTTGAGAAAACTGGAAAAAACCAAACAAAGGAAAGAAGGGTGAACCACAATCTATTGTAGAGCACTAAGATGGTATCAGCCTTAGTTCTCCGAAAGGATGGTTCACTGATTACAGCAAGTAATAAATTCGCATAATAGATGTTACCGATTAATCTTGGACAATAGACTCCATATTGGCCCCACAAATTGGTGCCCCTTGCAATATTTCTTCAACTTGTATTGCAAGTGGAAGAAGTCCTTGTGACACTCTTATCTCATGGGCAGCCACTCTCATGTTAAAACAAGTAATATTTACTTGCTTAACCCTTAATTTTCTATGTATTTTCTAATGACTATATGAAACACTCAATTTTATCCAACATTGTTTTTGTGTACATTCGGTTCCAAACTAAGTCCACGGACTAAATTACAAATCACACCTGACTATCCGGATTAGAAGGTATGTTACTTGTTAGAAGGTGAGAAAGCATAGCATGCAAAGCAGCCTGAGGCCATTTGGGGCTAGCTGAGACAGAGAGGGGAACGTTTTGAACAGGGCAACTGTTGTGTGTGCATTCTCTAGGCTATCAGATCAGGTTGGAGATCGTCAATAGCAAAACATGCATGTGTGACAAGACAAGGCCAACATTTTTCCTTCTTTACCTTGTGAGAGGCAGTAGTAGATGGGGAGGACTCACCAACCACGTTGATGTTTTATCCCCCATTTGACACTGTTGACATTATCAGAATCACCATCTGAAAGGTTCTCTCTCCAGCTCTTGTTTTTTTCTGTGTTAAATTCTCAACAGTAGTCAGCAAATTGGAGGTGGACAGCAATGCATTTGCTGTCAACATTGCAAAAATTTGGGTTTCACAACCCCTCTTTAGAAGCATGCCTATGAAGCGGAAGCCTAGCGATCAAAGCAACTGTTGCAATCAGAGAAAATATGGCAGATCTGAAGGGGATTGCAGATTCATGTTTGATTTTACTCTAATCCAAGTGTTATCGATCCTTTTAGGCCCAAATTGCAACCAAACCAAGGGGCGAATTGGATCCTAATGCTGCTAGTATTGGAATTTTTAGAGAAATCAACCTATATCTCACTATATTTGTCACGGGAAGGTATTATTTTATGCTTAGTTTTGGCATTATTAAGTTGTGCACATGTGAGGGGCATATGTGAAGTGTAAGCCAATTAAGTCATAATGACAACCTAAGTACCCTAACTATGCAATGGGTGACATTGGTAAAAGTTATGCTAGACAAGGACTTGTGGATGCCTATTGTCAATTTGAGCCTAGGGCATTGAATGGCCCTTTAAAATGTCATGTGGTGACATTAGCACTAAGCATTAATTAATTAGTTAATGCTAGTCTAAGGTCAATTAAATTTGAAACCAACTAAGTCCCAAAGCGGTTAGAGTTAAAAATTTGGTCATCCCCTAGATGGGCACAGGCAGAGTACAATCATTCTAGGGTAGATTTATGCATTTCCGAATCAAGTCAAACAACTTTGTGCAGTCACCAGCTGATCGCAGCATTTCTAGGGCAGTCCGAGCAGTGCGGGCAATATGCCACACAGCAAGTAGCATCTTTGGTGCCGCACTTTTATTATTATTTTATTGTTTGCTGCAGTCAGCCAGCAATTTACTGGCTGACCTGCATTAGTTTATTTGTTTCTTTCAGCCTATCTATTGGCTGGCCAACCCGGGCATTCAATTTTGGTGTGTGCAGGGGAGAGAACTCATTTTATAGATCTGTTCCCTTTATTCAACGTTCATTCACTGCATATTTCTGCATTCAACTCTCTCTCTCTCTCTCTCTCTCTCTCTCTCTCTCTCTCTCTCCATGTTCATTTTGAATTTTCTCTCAGTCTGGTCATATGCTTCCACACTAGCTGCACTCTAACATGGTATCAAAGCAACATTGAAGGCCTAATTGATCGTGGGCAAACCTAAAGAGAAGATTTTAGCACGACAAAAGGCTACATTTTCAACATTCAAGGGCAAGCAGGAGGGTTGCCACCAACACAAGGCTGAGATAAGGAGAGAAGCACAAGAAAGGAGCAAAGTTGCTAAATTGTTTCAGATTTTTTTTGTGAAGGAGAAAAGGCGTTTTCAGCCTTTTGTTGCAGATTTCGAGTTTGCATTGCCTATAGCGGTTGAAACATATTTGGGACGAGCGGAGGAAGCCCTAGCAAGCTAGTTTCTGAAGTCAAAGGGAGCTACCCTTGTTTTCGTGCACGTTATTTAGGTGACAATGTATTCCGAGCTCAACGTAAAGTTTCAAGCTATTATAGACCATAAGGTCCTCGTGTTACCAACACTTCCTCAAGTTTAGAAACTCAATGGGGAGAGTTATCGCATACGACGGCAAGTAATGATACTTGCCATCTTGGAGTCCTATGATTTGGCAGAGCTTGTGACCAAGGCCACAGACCATCCTACAGCTCATGATTTATCCAAGCTTTCTTTTGCAAGAAAGTTGAGTTGACGAAGGTACACGCACATTGGGACAAGTTGAATGCCTTCATACAATCGTTTCTATTTCGCTCATGCACACTGACTATCATTGTAAGCAACCTTCCTCCTCGGATAGGGTGGTAAATATCCTGATTAAGCACTATTTACAAAAATTAACAAATTCACAAAACTGAAATGCACACTTTACCATATAATCTTGGACATTGGACACCCTGTTGGCCCCAAAACTAGCGCCCCTTTCAGTATTTATTTAACTAAATTGAAGAAGAAGTTGATGTCAATGGGATTCTCCCAATCCCTTTCGGTATTCCAACTCCCCTTGCTGTCCAAAATAACCAGCAAGTCTTCAATCTGATTTGCCCCTTGATTCGGGCAATCAATTGGCCTTTACACACTTTGATGGAGATGGAAAATGGCCCAAATTCAATTATTTTCTGGTCCCTCCACTTCAATAGGCTAAAAACACCTTCAGCCCTATTGAATCCAAGTCTTGGAGCTTCCAATATCTAGCATGCTTCCCCAGGCTGCTGCTAAAACCTAATTTCTGCTACGAATTAGGGTTTACAGCAAAGAAATCTGAAATTTCTCGACCTCTGGTGATCTCAATACTACAACCTTTGAAGCAAGGCTGCAGAAAGGTTGAGAGATCAGAGAGAATGCTGAGAAGAGAAAATTCAGACTTTCTTCGCTAAGAACTAAAGAAAATCTGTCATTTACTACTGCTGCCCTGTCTCAACAGCTTGTAGATGCAAAGAACTGAAGAAAATCAGTCATTTACTGTTGTTGCCCTGTCTCAACAGCCTGTAGATGCTCCCACCTACTGTTGATTGGTCTTCTCCTCCCCTTGGCTGTCTCAGAATGTCCTCCAATGGCTGCAAATCAGACCAACATCTCCTCCCTCCCTCTTCCAGGCAGAATGCACTAAAAATGCCTCTCTCCAACCTCTAAAGACGGTTTTCAGTCTTGCATGGGCATTTTTGACAAGTGGCAACCTTCCCAAATGGTTTTTCTAACATTATCCATAATTAAATATTAATTTTCAGTATTTAAATACTGAAAATTAATCTAATAAATATTTTGGTGCCCTGAAAATTAATCAGACTGGCCAATAATTAAATTGGCTAGGCAACTTTCATACCCAATCTCTACACAATCTTTAACCATCAAATTGGTGTTAGGTATCATTAAAAGCCACTTTTCTAATGACACCAACTGACATTTATGGCCAAATGAATGACCTAGGCCAACAACTGGCACCAAATACCATCAAGTACCTGTGCAGCATAACTTATAGCAACTTTTGCCTTTGATATCCTGTGATTTCCTCAGGTCCGAAGCTCGTAAATTTACTCTAGCCCTAGGTTCATTTCACATGTGCAACATTTACTTAACCCATGTGATTAAAAATTAATCCACATGTTAAGTGAGGTTTCGAAAATACATGTCCTCATGACAGGCCTCCCCCTTAAAATCCTTGCAATTGTCCATGATTACACTGCCAAATGCATCAAAAGCAAAATAGTGGATTGGAATTTCCATAAGGCATCATAGTTAACACAACATTGTGCACTGTTGCTCAACCATTCCAATGCCCAACACATGCTGAAAATTACTAGCCAATCATAACATACCATAAGACTCACAAAGAATCTTATTAAAAAAAACATTGTCAGATTATCATGTGACATGTCTATTTCTCATGAGCTCAACTCATTTAGCAAAACCAAACCATAGCATAACATAACCAAGCATAAACCATGGCTAAAACATCAATGGCATCATCACATATGTTGTTGTCCATGGAACTAGATGTAAACCATTGAAAACTGGGCAAAAACTGATCATAAACTGATCACTTGGTATTGATCTAAGAACTAATCACAAATTGTTGCAAATGTGACCCCAAACTGATCACAAACTCATTGCAAAAATTGACCAGCAATCAATGCAAAAATGGATGCAAAACTGATTCAAAAAGTGACCATAAACTCTCAAGCTGTTGATCAAAAACTGAGCTAAGACTTATCAGAATTTGTGTCTCAAAATTGAGGCAAAATTCATGTCAAATTGATCATAAGCTAATACAAAAGTATAGTTTCAATGCCCAGGTGAAACTCACACTCATCTACATACATCTCATACTGACTAATACACTAAGCAGTGACCTCATGGCAAATATACTGTCAGCGCAGTACCTTGGATGCATACTAAATACATCCGAGATCCACTACATACGAGAGTTGTCCATAACTCCAGGAGTGAAAATGCTACCTCCCCCTTGAGCATCAAGTAATACTCTGAACCCTTGCTCTGTTGAACCTGACGGAGCCCGAATTAAAGTCGGCTTTAACTAAAAGGCATCTAGATAAAGCTGCAACAATTGAGGATGGTCTACCAAGTCATCCTTTTCCATCCATTTGGCATCCATTGGTGAATAATTCTGAATTTTCACCAAGTATCTCTTGGACACTTTACCTTTAACATTTCTTTCCTTATGTACCAAAATCTGCTCAGATACCAAAATCTCATCAAACTCCTCAACCTCAGGCTAGATTTCAGCAAACATATCCTCTAGCACATCACCATGAAAAGACCTCAATAAATTGACATGAAAGGCATTGTGTATATGCCAATGTGGAGATAATTTCAACCGATATGCCACATCGCTGATCTTATCCAACACTTGAAAGGACCCATAGTATCGCATACTCAACTTCGAAGACAATCTTTCTCTTCCTTTCATCTTTTTCAGCCTTCCCTTTTCCAAACACAGCAATATGTAATCACCCTTTGCAAACTGCAAAGCATGTCTATGGCGATCAACTGCCCTCTTTTGCTTTTCTTGCGATCTCTGAAGTGCTTATTTTATCTTTGCATAGGCTACATCCAAGTTTTCCACATAACGATCAGCCTTAAAGATCTTATCCTTAGTTTGCAAAATAGGTAGTACCTGTCAAAAGATGACGTACTAGCGAGACAGCAAGGTTGGCGGGAAGGAACACGGAGTGAACTCGGCAAACATGGAGAAGAGAAGAGAAGAGAAGAGAAGAGAGAAGAAACTCTTATGAATGGAATGATGAAGTTTCGAATCATGGAGTGAATGTGATACAAGGGACCAAGGATGACATAATACAAGAAAGATGATGAAAACAGCCACGAACCACGAACCACAATGTCCTCCTGAAGGGGTGTAAGGGTAGTGGAGAGGCTGGAGAGAAGAGGTCACGGACTGAATGAATCAGCTGTGAGGAATGAATGAGAGAGTGGCCTATAAATAGGCACAATCAGTCTAGAATGGCGCCCCTTTTTGGGGCTGCAAACCCTAAAAGCAAAACACAAAAATGCAAACTACAGGTGAAGGATAAAGGGTTTCTCAGCACCCCCTCTCAGGCCCAAAAAGGGAAACAAGAGAAGAGTGAGGTGAAGATGCAATGCTACATGCTGAAGAATGCTCATGCTGCAAGTGCCACTTGATAAATGTCCCTCATGGGGAAATTGTTCACTTGCCTAAGCACCCTAGCACAAAGATGATGAAAACATGCAATGCATAGGAGGAATGTCGGACTTTGTGTGGTACCGAGAACCATAAGGATATGCCCGTACTCGATCTCGGGAGTTGGCTTCATGCTAACCAAGTGACCAAGGCAAGAAGAAGAGGAGGAAGAAGATCTAGAGGATCCCTAAGATCCAAGATTCCACCGGAAAGGAAACCTGTAGTAAAAAACAATAGACGGAGTGAACTAGAGAACCCGAAACACAACCTCGGGAGAGAAGCCACTAGCTCCTTGTATCTGTTGGGATGTAAAGGTCCTTTATTCACCTCCGTGTATTTTACACGTGTATTGTTATGTTGTACATGTGAATGCACCCTTACGGGCCCTAAGTATAAATACATTTTAATCTTTGTGTACCAACACATTGTTGGTACACCCAAATCTGTTCGTCACTCTTACTCTCACTCTCACTCACATGTTCACTTCCTCTGCTGCAAATCTTCACGCTTCCGCTACCCGCGCGCTCCAACAACTGGTATCAGAGCTGAGGTTAAGGTGCTCGCGCTCCTCGAAGTCCGTGTGAAACAACACCAGCTCTTCGCTCGCGAGAAATCAATAAGTCGTCACTCATACAGGTCAGGTCGTCACTGTTTCCAGGCACGTGTATGTGCTGGACAATCAGGTGACAGTGTTGCAGGTCACGTTTTGTGCAAGCGACAGCCTGATAGACAGGCGACAGATCGTTTTTGACCTAGCAGACAGGACAGGTCGTTTTTGACCTGGCAGGCAGGGACAGGTCGTTTTTGACCTGGCAGGCGGGACAGGTCGTTTTTTGATCAAGCGACAATCAAACAGGTCATGAGCAGCCAGGACAGGTCGTTTTTTGATCAGGTGACAGTCAAACAGGTCACGAGCAGCCAAGACAGGTCGTTTTTTTATCAGGCGCAGGCTGGACAGACTGCGTGGCATCAAGCACAGGTCAACGACTGCAGGCAACAGCTCACGCAAGCTGAGTGGCATCTGACGGGCAGTGCGATAGTCAACGGCTGGTGACGGGGTGATTCGACACATTATTTCTTCCAAAAAAAAATTAAATTTCTCAAAATTTTATTGCAAGCAACCCTTTTGCCACTAACAGGAGTTCGCGCGCGCAAGCACAGTTCTCACATTTGGTCAAATTTGAACCTGGAAATTTGGGGCTTTTCCCAGATTTGATGCTGTTTATGCTTGACAGTGACATCTGTGTCAGAAATTGCAGACATTGTGCGCATTGACCTCAACAAATTTGGGGATTTTTAAAAATTTGTTGGAATTTTGCTCATCCGAGTAAAATTTCTTGGCATTGGACCAAGGAAAATTGGCGCTTTTCATGTATTGATGCAATTTTGCTCAGCTGAGTCAGTTTGGGTAACATTTGCGCACATTTGGACCTGGAAATTTGGGATTTTGTGCAGAATTTGATAAATTTCTGCATTATTTGCCTGTGCAGTGGCTGGTTTATGTCAAAACAGCAGAGGATTATTGCTGGTTATGCAAGAACAGCAGTGTATTTACTGATTTAGCTTGTGCTCTTGCAGTTCAGTGTTTTTTACACTTGTACTTGTGAAAAATGGCTGCAACTTCTTTCAGTTCTCACATTAAAAGTTTGATGGAAATCAAGCGATTTGATGGTCAGGGCTTTGATCTTTGGAAAGATCGTATGCAAGGCATACTGTTCTTAAAGGATTGTGAGGATGCCTTGCAAATGGATAAATCCGCACAAATGTCTGAGGCGGATTGGGCCAAAGTCAATAAAAGGGCTGTGGCTTATATAAAGATGGGTGTCACTGATGACATTTTGACAGACATTAAGGGTTTAGACACTGGTCATGCAATATGGGAGAAGTTGAAGACTACCTATGAGATCACCACACCTATTAATCAGGTGCATTTAATGCGCAAGTTGGTGAATATGCGGCTGGATGAGTCCAAGCCTACAGCTGAGCACTTGAGTGCATTTACTGGCATTTTAAATCAGCTCAAGGATGCAAGTTTGGATTTTGATGATAAGTTGAGGGCGATCTTTTTTATCATGACATTGCCTGACTCTTGGGAGACTTTGGTTGTTTCTCTCAGCAATAACCCCAATCTCACATATGATGGTGTGAGGGGTTCCATCTTGAATGAAGAAATTAGACATAAGTCTAGTGGAGAAGGTAGCAACTCAGCTTATAATGTTAGAGGCAGGGCTGAAAAGAAAAATGCAAATGCTGGACAGAGAAGCAGGAGCAAGAGCAAAGGAAAAGAAAAGAGTGATGTTACATGCTATCAGTGTGGTCGGAAGGGCCACAAGAAGCCTGATTGCAAGTATTACAAGAAGGAACAAGAGAGAAAGAAGAATGCAGGAGACAAAAAGAAGAAAGAGGAAAAGACAGATGCATCTGAGGCAGGTAAAGGCAAGGAAAAGGCTAATGTGGCCTCCAAGAGGCTGATGTATTATGTGCAGTGGATTATGATGCCCTTGTATGTCACATGCAGGATATGCAGATCACCAAGGCTGATGTGATTGATGCACTCTTGTCAGTTGATGATTGTGTCACTCAGACTTGGATTGTAGACTCTGGTGCCTCTTTCCATGTGACTCCATGCTTGGAGTGTTTGCTACTTTTGATGCAGGCTGTTATGGCAAGGTTTACCTTGGAAATAATCATACTTGCAGCATTGATGGGATTGGCACCATACACTTGTCTTTAGATAATGGGCAAAAACTTGTGTTGAAAGATGTCAGATATGTGCCTGGCATCAAGAAGAGTTTACTATCTGTTGGACAGCTTGACTTGCATGGTTACACCACACTGTTTGGTGGTGGTTTGTGGAAATTAAAAAGGGGTTCCATGCTGATTGCTAAAGGAACCAAGAAGGGCACTCTGTATTGTCTGCACTATAAAGCTTTGAATGGCAAGTTTCTTGCAGTTGCTGAAATTGGCTGTCATTTGGAGTTATGGCATAAGAGATTAGGCCATATGAGCCAGAAAGGTCTTGATGTCCTTACCTCTTTGAAGAGGGTTGATGGAAAAGGCTCTAAACTTAATTTTTGTAATGACTGTCAGTTTGGAAAGCAAATGAAAAATTCCTTTTACTCTGGTGTCTCCCGTAAGTCAAATGTATTGGACTTGGTGCATTCTGATGTATGTAGCATGCCTTTGAAATCATTGGGTGGTGCTGCATACTTTGCCTCTTTTATTGATGATTGTTCCAGGAAGATTTGGGTTTATTTGTTGAAAAAGAAAAGTGAAGTGTTTGCTGTTTTTAAAACTTTTCATGCATTTGTGACCACTCAGACAGGTAGAAAGTTGAAATGCTTGAGAACTGATAATGGGGGTGAGTTCACGTCTAATGAATTTAAGTCCTTTTGTGACTTGCATGGGATCAAGAGGGAGCTTACAGCCCCTTACAGCCCTTCTTCAAATGGTGTGGCTGAAAGATACAATAGGACTCTATGTGAGAGAGTGCGGTGCATGCTGTCCACTGCTAATCTCCCTCATGAATTTTGGGGAGAGGCACTTAAAACCGCGGTTCACATTTGCAACCGCTCTCCAAACAGGTCCCTAAATAATGGCATTCCTGAGGAGGTTTGGTCTGGCAAACCGGCCTCATATGACCATTTACGAATATTTGGCTGTGATACTTTTGTGCATGTTAGAAATGAACTGAGGAATAAACTTGACCCGAAATCCACCAAAGGCATTTTCATGGGCTATGGTGATTAGGGTGAATTTGGCTATAAAGTGTGGCTACCTCAGTCCAAGAAAATTGTTCGCAGCCGTAATGTTGTGTTTAATGAGGCAAAGTTGCTGAAAGGTACTTTAGCCTCTGATGAAGACATGAAAAATGTCAAATTTCAGAATTTGCAGCCACCTATTACTTCAAATGATGAGCCTCATGGTGTTGTACCACAGGCTGAAACTGATGATCAGCCGGTTATCTTTGAGCCAGATGATGATGGACAGCAAATAGAAGCACAGGGAGGTCATGGACAGCAAGATAGACTTGCTGATTATGAAAATGCAGGTGCTGGAAATGAAAATGAAGGTGCTGTACAGCATGAACAGCATGCTGAAAATGGCTTACAGCAGCCAATAAATGCTGAAAATAACATGCCTCCAGATGTAGATCCGATTCCTGAGAATGTAGATCATTGGGTACGCATGTCTACACGCCTAAGAAGGCAGCCACATAGGTATGACCCCCTTTTTGCATTATGTGATGCTTACTGATGAGGGTGAGCCTCTGACATATAAAGAGGCTAAGTCATGCAAATTCAGCAATAAGTGGGAGCTAGCTATGCAGGAAGAGATTAAATCTCTGTATGCTAATGATACTTGGGATCTTGTGTCGTTGCCCAAAGGAAGAAAGCCTCTTCCAAACAAATGGGTTTACAAAGTAAAGACAGTTGATGGGAAACCCAAGTACAAGGCAAGATTGGTTGCCAAAGGGTATGCACAGAAGGAAGGGATTGACTTCCAGGAGGTCTTCTCACCTGTCGTGAAGATGACCACACTACGTGTGCTTTTTGCTCTCACTGCTGTATTGGATTTAGAGCTGTACCAAATGGATGTGAAAACAACTTTTCTGCATGGTGACATTGATGAGGAGATCTACATGAAACAGCCCGAGGGTTTTGTAGTTCCTGGAAAAGAGCAGTTGGTGTGTTGGTGTGTAAACTAAAACGCAGCTTATATGGGCTGAAACAAGCACCACGACAGTGGTACAAAACGTTTGACACTTTTATGCTCTCTCATGGGTTTACGCGCAGCCATGCAGATCATTGTTTGTATATGAAAAAGGATACAGATGGCAGATATGTTGTTAGCTGGGAAGATAAAGACTAGCTTGGATGCTCTCAAAGATCAGCTGAAATCAGCTTTTTCCATGAAAGATTTGGGGAATACAGAGCATATATTGGGCATGAGGATTCGTAGGGATAGAACGCAGAAATTGCTGTTCTTATCTCAAGAAAAGTACATTGAAAAGGTACTGGACAGATTTAACATGGCTGAAGCTAAGCCTCTCGGAGTACCCTTACCTCCATACCTTAAGCTTAGTAAAGCCAACAGCCCAAAAGATGACATGGAAGCCAATGCTATGAAGGGAGTCCCTTATGCATCAGCTTGTGGCTCTCTTATGTATGCTATGGTTGCTACTCGTCCAGACATTGCTCATGCAGTGGGAGTTGTTAGCAGGTTTATGTCAAATCCTGGCAAACCACATTGGGAGGCTGTCAAGAGTATTCTTAGATTTCTGAAGGGTACACAAAGAAAGTGTATTTGCTATGGGCAGGGTGCACTTAATTTGCAGGGTTATTGTGATGCAGACATGGCAGGTGACTTAGACACTCGCAGGTCCACTAGCGGGTATGCCTTTACAGTTGCTGGAGGGGCCGTCTCTTGGTGCTCCAGGTTGCAGAACATCATCTCACTGAGTACTACTGAAGCTGAATACATATCAGCTATTGAAGCTTCTAAGGAAGCTATATGGTTGAGCAGACTCGCAGAGGATCTCGACATGTCTATGAGTACTCCAGTGTTGGGATGTAATAGCCAGAGTGCTGTGTATCTGGCTAAAAATGCCATGTATCATTCACACACAAAGCATATTGATGTGCGATATCACTTTATTAGACAGATTCTGGAGGATGGTCTAATCACATTGACCAAGATCAAAACACACGACAACCCTACAGATGTTCTCACTAAAAGTCTAGGCAAGGCTCAGCATGAGCATTGCATAGGACTAGTGGGAGTTGGTTAAAGGTTCACTCCGAACCTTTAAGTGGGAGGTTGTTGGGATATAAAGGTACTTTATTCACCTCTGTGTATTTTACACGTGTATTGTTATGTTGTACATGTGAATGCACCCTTACAGGCCCTAAGTATAAATACATTTTATTCTTTGTGTACCAACACATTGTTGGTACACCCAAATCTGTTCGTCACTCTTACTCTCACTCTCACTCACCTGTTCACTTCCTCTGCTGCAAATCTTCACGCTTCCGCTACCCGCGCGCTCCAACAGTATCCATGTTGGAAGGAATACAAAGGCCTCATCACCAAGTCACGGCTGAACCTCCGAGATCCCAATCTAGGTGGTACCTAAAAATCCTGGGTATCAATAGAAGAGATGATTGGTCGAAGACAGCCACCCCAAGAAAGTAGAGGATGGGTGAAGAACTTCATGTGGAGTAGGTTCCCCCTCTAAGGTGGGAGGTGGAGGGGCCCCCCGCTGAAGACGAAGAAGAAATAAATGCCCCCTCTAAGGGCAAAGAAATAACATTCCCCTCTGAAGTAGATAGGGAATCTAAAAACTCATGGATCACCGACTCTGAAATGTTTGATGACAAAGGAAGTGCCGCCGGTCATGTCGAAGAAGGTATTTGGGGTGCCGAAGAGCTCCCAAAGGTGGCTCTCGAACCTGAGTAGTCGAGGGTGGGAAAGGGTGGGGCTCAGAATGAGCAAGAGGTGGACAACAGTCATTGTCTCTCAATGGAGCAGACTGGGTAGCTGAAGAAGAGGAAGGAGTCGAGTAGACACTGTCTCTCAAAGGAGCAAACTGACGAGGAGACGATATCAAACAATCATTGTCTCTCGATGGAGCGGACTGCAGATCCGTAGGTCGTGGAAGCCATTGTACCTAAAAATAAGTGGAAGAAGACTGCCACTAGCATTGCCACGATCTCCAAGAGGTCATAGCGCCAATCGATCCTCCATGTGCTCGAAAGGACTTAGTGCGCATTGGATGCGTCTTATTGCCTTGAGCATAGTACTCTAATAGCAAATGTAGAACGATCTCTGTGGCCCAGAAAGGAGAGGTGGCACAAGGAGTGCCTAGTGAAAGACGCATATACTCCGAGGGGTGGGAAGCAAAGATCGAAGTCGGCAAGCATCGGTTGTGTTTTCGGTGATGCCACAGTAGGAGCACCCAGTAGTCTGGACATCTGTTGGTAAAGAAGCCATGGATACCAATGTGTCTTGCTGTAGAAGGAAAAGATCAACCACCATGAACCACGAACCGCAATGTCCGCCTCAAGGGGTGTGAGGGCAATGTGAAGCACAAACCGCAATGTCTGCCTCAAGGGGTGGGAAGGCAGTGAAAGGGTTGGAAGTGAGCTGCTACTGGGAGGAGGATGCGACCAACAGTAAGAGATTGCAACCAGTAGAAAAACGCAGGTGAGGAGAGAGAAAGACTAAAAACGCACGCAGCATAGCCTGCAGGAGAGAAAAAGACTATAAACATAGGCAACAGGTAAGAGAAATACTAAAAACGCAAGCAGGACAGCCTGCAGAAGAGAGAAATACTAAAAATGCAGCCAGCAGGACTGATGACGTGGCAAGCTGTACGGCAGCAGGTATGCACAGGAACAGTGGTCGCCTAGCTGAAATCAACTCCAAACTGCGTGAAAAGGGCTAGAAATCAGGCGCCAACTGATGGAGACAGCAATGGACAGCTTCAGCTTAGATGTCCTCCGTGACAGGGTGTGGGCAACAAGCTGAAACACCTGAAATCTGCAAAAACGAGATTTTGATGCAGCGGAAGAAGAAGAGAAGTGGATGTTGAACCTGCCATTGGTCTTTGTCTTCACTGGAGTGGAGGATCTTTGCCGCTCTTTGAGCAGATCCAGCTCCGATACCATGTCAAAAGATGACGTACCAGCGAGACAGTAGGGTTGGCGGGGAGGAACACGGAGTGAACTCGGCAAACATGGAGAAGAGAAGACAAGAGAGAAAAAACTTTGATGAATGGAATGATGAAGTTCCGAATCATGGAGTGAATGTGATACAAGGAACCAAGGGTGCCATAGTACAAGGAAGATGATGAAGACAGCCACGAACCACGAACCGCAATGTTCTCTTGAAGAGGTGTGAGAGTAGTGGAGAGAAGAGGTAACGGACTGAATGAATCAACCATGAGGAATGAATGAGAGAGTGGCCTATAAATAGGCACAATCAGTCTAGGATGGCGCCCCTTTTTGGGGCTGCAAACCCTAAACGCAAAACGCAAAAACGCAAAAACGCAAAAACGCAAACTGCAGGCGAATGGTGAAGGATCTCTCAACAGTACCTTCTTGCCACCCTCAACAACCTCAAATGGAGCTTTGCCCGTAGAACTATGCACTGTGTTGTTGTAAGCAAACTCAACCAAGGGCAAATACTGCTCTGCTGTGTCTTGTGGTCTAAAACATAGCACCTCGAAAGACCTAACACTGTGAAATTTGCTTCCTCAGACTGACCATCTATCTGCAAATGGAAGGATAATGAGAATTTCAACATGATACCCATATTATCAAAGAAGCCCTTTTAAAATAAACTCGTCATCCGGGGGTCTCAATCACTAATGATCCACTCTAGCATACCATGATACTTATAGATGTACTACAAAAACAATCGTGCCATATGATCAGCCTTTATTTTCTTCCTCACCAGAATGAAATGGCCTTGTTTGCTAAACTTGTAAATGATAGTCCATATCCCATCATTTCCTGTAGGTGTCTTAGGAAGCTCAAAAATAAAGTCCATTGCAATGCTCTGCCAAGGCCTATCTGGAATAGGCAAGGGCTGCAACAAACCCGGCATCTTTTGCCTATCATGTTGGAGCGCGCGGGTAGCGGAAGCGTGAAGATTTGCAGCAGAGGAAGTGAACAGGTGAGTGAGAGTGAGAGTAAGAGTGACGAAATGATTTTGGGTGTACCAACAATGTGTTGGTACACAAAGAATAAAATGTATTTATACTTAGGGCCCGTAAGGGTGCATTCACATGTACAACATAACAATACACGTGTAAAATACACAGAGGTGAATAAAGGACCTTTACATCCCAACAACCTCCCACTTAAAGGTCCGGAGTGAACCTTTAACCAACTCCCACTAGTCGTATGCAATGCTCATGCTGAGCCTTGCCTAGACTTTTAGTGAGAACATCTGCAGGGTTGTCCTGTGTTTTGATCTTGGTCAATGTGATTAGACCATCCTCCAGAATCTGTCTGATAAAGTGATATCGCACATCAATATGCTTTGTGCGTGAATGATACATGGCATTTTTAGCCAGATACACAGCACTCTGGCTATCACATCCCAACACTGGAGTACTCATAGACATGTCGAGATCCTCTGCGAGTCTGCTCAACCATATAGCTTCCTTAGAAGCTTCAGTAGTAGCTGATATGTATTCAGCTTCAGTAGTACTAAGTGCGACGATGTTCTGCAACCTGGAGCACCAAGAGACGGCCCCTCCAGCAACTGTAAAGACATACCCGCTAGTGGACCTGCGAGTGTCTAAGTCACCTGCCATGTCTGCATCACAATAACCCTGCAGATTAAGTGCACCCTGCCCATAGCAAATACACTTTCTTTGTGTACCCTTCAGAAATCTAAGAATACTCTTGACAGCCTCCCAATGTGGTTTGCCAGGATTTGACATAAACCTGCTAACAACTCCCACTGCATGAGCAATGTCTAGACGAGTAGCCACCATAGCATACATAAGAGAGCCACAAGCTGATGCATAAGGGACTCCCTTCATAGCATTGGCTTCCATGTCATCTTTTGGGCTGTTGGCTTTACTAAGCTTAAGGTATGGAGGTAAGGGTACTCCGAGAGGCTTAGCTTCAGCCATGTTAAATCTATCCAGTACCTTTTCAATGTACTTTTCTTGAGATAAGAACAACAATTTCTGCGTTCTATCACTAGGAATCCTCATGCCCAATATATGCTCTGCATTCCCCAAATCTTTCATGGAAAAGGCTGATTTCAGCTGATCTTTGAGAGCATCCACGCTAGTCTTTCTCTTCCCAGCTAACAACATATCATCCACATACAAAACAAGTATGATAGGGCTGCCATCTGTATCCTTTTTCATATACAAACAATGATCTGCATGGCTACGCGTAAACCCATGAGAGAGCATAAAAGTGTCAAACTTTTTGTACCACTGCCGTGGTGCTTCTTTCAGACCATATAAGTTGCGTTTTAGTTTACACACCAACTGCTCTTTTCCAGGAACTATAAAACCCTCGGGCTGTTTCATGTAGATCTCCTCATCAATGTCACCATGCAGAAAAGCTGTTTTCACATCCATTTGGTACAGCTCTAAATCCAATACAGCAGTGAGAGCAAAAAGCACACGTAGTGTGGTCATCTTCACGACAGGTGAGAAGACCTCCTGGAAGTCAATCCCTTCCTTCTGTGCATACCCTTTGGCAACCAATCTTGCCTTGTACTTGGGTTTCCCATCAACTATCTTTACTTTGTAAACCCATTTGTTTGGAAGAGGCTTTCTTCCTTTGGGCAACGACACAAGATCCCAAGTATCATTAGCATACAGAGATTTAATCTCTTCCTGCATAGCTAGCTCCCACTTATTGCTGAATTTGCATGACTTAGCCTCTTTATATGTCAGAGGCTCACCCTCATCAGTAAGCATCACATAATCCAAAGAGGGGTCATACCTATGTGGCTGCCTTCTTGGGCGTGTAGACCTGCGTACCCAATGATCTACATTCTCAGGAATCGGATCTACATCTGGAGGCATGTTATTTTCAGCATTTATTGGCTGCTGTAAGCCATTTTCAGCGTACTGTTCATGCTGTACAGCACCTTCATTTTCATTTCTAGCACCTGCATTTTCATAATCAGCAAGTCTATCTTGCTGTCCATGACCTCCCTGTGCTTCTATTTGCTGTCCATCATCATCTGGCTCAAAGATAACCGGCTGATCATCAGTTTCAGCCTGTGGTACAGCACCATGAAGCTCATCATTTGAAGTAATAGGTGGCTGCAAATTCTGAAATTTGACCTTTTTCATGTCTTCATCAGAGGCTAAAGTACTTTTCAGCAACTTTGCCTCATTAAACACAACATTACGGCTGCGAACAATTTTCTTGGACTGAGGTAGCCACACTCTATAGCCAAATTCACCCTAATCACCATAGCCCATGAAAATGCCTTTGGTGGATTTCGGGTCAAGTTTATTCCTCAGCTCATTTCTAACATGCACAAAAGTATCACAGCCAAATATTCGTAAATGGTCATATGAGGCCGGTTTGCTAGACCAAACCTCCTCAGGAATGCCATTATTTAGGGACCTGTTTGGAGAGCGGTTGCAAATGTGAACCGCGGTTTTAAGTGCCTCTCCCCAAAATTCATGAGGGAGATTAGCAGTGGACAGCATGCACCGCACTTTCTCACATAGAGTCCTATTGTATCTTTCAGCCACACCATTTGAAGAAGGGCTGTAAGGGGCTGTAAGCTCCCTCTTGTGTGAGAGTGCGCAGCGAAAGAAGAACACGAACACAGAGGAGAGGAGAGAGGAAGCAGAGAATGAAGGAAGGAAGTCTGCACTGACTGAAATGAATGCTGAATACACTGGAATGGACAGAACAGTCCCTGCACGCAACCCGGAGCGTCAGTGAGGGAACCAGGACAGACTGGAAGCAGAGGCAGCACCAATGCCGGAGACGGAGACGGAGGGAGCAGTGCTGTACCTGCAGAGCATGAATGCTGGACTGACTGGGGGGGCAGCTATAAATAGCCCCCAGCCAGCAAACTGGCCGACCAGCCAAACTGGCTGACCTGGCCAGATTTGGCCGACCAGCCAGATTTGGCCGACTATGGCCAGATCTGGTCCGACTGCCCAAAATAATGGGCAGTCAGCCCAGAAACAGCCCAGATTGGGCTGTAAAATGCCCAAGGCTGCATGCTGACTAAAGCAGCCTAAAAACACACTGACAGAGCTCCTCTGTCTCCTGTCAGACTCTGACAAGAGCTCACAACCAGGAGATGACAGACTGAGACTGAATAAGAGCAGGCTAACACCCCCTCTGAACTCCTGGGAGAGTCTGAAGACCCAAGAACCGCATGTGATGAAGCAAAGAAGCCTGAGGCAACGGCTTCGTAAAGAGATCAGCTGCATTGGCCGCCGTAGGACAATAGACCACCACTAGCTCCGAATCCACGATCCGCTCTCGAACATAGTGATACTGAACCTCAATGTGCTTCGTACGAGCATGAAACACCGGGTTCTTGGCCAGAGCAAGAGCACTCTGGTTATCCACGCGCAGCTCCGTAGGTCCGGTCTGGGAAAAGCCAATCTCCGCGAGTAAGCGACGGAGCCAAATTGCCTCCATAGCGGTCGAACATAGGGCCCGATACTCAGCCTCTGTAGAAGAAAGTGCCACAGTAGGCTGCTTCTTGCTGCTCCAAGAGACAGCACCAGATCCAAGGGTGAAAGCATAACCTGTAGTGGATCGTCGCGAATCCACATCACCTGCCCAATCAGAGTCACTCCATCCAGAAAGGGTAATCCCATCTCCATACATGATCCCAAAGGATCGAGTCCCCTGCAAATAGCGAAGAACCCGCAAGGCCGCCTGCCAGTGATCCTGGGTAGGAGTCTGCATAAAGGAAGACAATAAAGCCACCACAAAGGAGATATCCGGCCGAGTGTGAAGCAGCCAGATAAGAGAGCCGACAAGGCACCTGTAACGGGTGGGATCGGTAAGAGGAACTCCAGCTGTCAAAAGCTTGGACTCAGGGTCCATAGGGCATGAGATAGGCCGACACTCAGCCATATCAAACTCCAAAAGAAGCTCGGAGATGTACCTGTGCTGCGAGATAAAAATGCCCTGTGCCATCTGATAGATCTCCAGACCTAGAAAGAAGTGAAGGATCCCTAGATCCGTCATGTCAAACTCCTGCTGTAGAATGGACCGTGTATGCTCCACCTGCTGAGTGTCGCTCCCTGTAATGATAAGATCATCCACATACAAGATGAAAAACACCGAAAGAGAATCCACAACCCGTAAGTAGAGGTTGGGATCATAAGCGGAGCGCGCAAAGCCACTCTGTAGAAAGAAGCGGTCAATCCGCTGGTACCAAGCACGAGGAGCCTGCTTTAGGCCATAAAGAGCCTTCCGCAGCCTGTAGACATGATCCTCCTTCCCTTGCACAAGAAAACCAGGAGGCTGTGAAACATAAATCTCCTCCTCAAGAACGCCATTCAGAAAAGCAGACTTGACGTCCATCTGATAGACAGGCCAACGGTGGTGAGCAGCAAGAGCCAAAAGTACTCGGATGGTGGACATCCTAGCTGTAGGAGCAAAAGTCTCAAAGTAATCCAACCCTGCACGCTGGGCAAAACCCTTGGCAACAAGCCTAGCTTTGTGCTTGTCCAAGGAGCCATCTGCAAGATATTTGGTCTTAAAGACCCATTTCACACCAATCACCTTCCGTTTCGCGGGACGCGGTACAAGCTCCCACGTATGGTTTCGCTCGATGGAGTCAAGCTCGGCCTGCATAGCCTGTCTCCAAATATCCTGTGCAAGAGCCTCCTCCACAGTGGAAGGCTCGAAATCCTGAAGAATCTGTGACATAAGAGCATAGTTCATACAGAGTGAACTGTCCCACTGGGCCTGTAAACATGCTGATCGACGAGGACCTGTAGAAGAAGCAGGAAAGTGAGTAACACCTGAATCCTGCATGAGCCGGCGATACCATAAAGGAATCCTGAGAGACTCCTTTTGTGAGGGAGACCGGGGGGTCTCCGGAACCTGTAAAGCACCCAAATCGGAGAGGGACTCCCCCTCACCGAGTGAAGGTAAATCCTCCGCATCTGAAGAAGGCTGTATATCTCGTGAAGATCCCGAAGTGGCGGTAGAAGAGCTCGTAGAAGACGAAGGCACATCCACCAAAGGGGAAAGGGAAGCCGAAGGAGAAGGAATAGGGGGGGTGCTAAGGGTGATCCTGGAAGGAAGTGAAGGGAGAGAGGTGGGAGGGGGTCCGTCGATGATGAAGAAACATCTGTAATAGAACCATCAATCGGATCCTCAGAGGCCGAAGCCTCATCAAAGATCACATCCCTGCTCACCTCAACCTGCCGCGTCGTCGGATCGTAGAGCCGATATCCCTTCGTGGTTGTACTATTACCAACGAAGATAAGCTTTCTCGACTTAGAGTCGAACTTCATCTTCCTCTTCTTCTTGTCCACATGGACAAAAGCATCGCACCCAAAGATGCGAAAATGGGACACGGAAGGCTTCTTTCCAAAGAAAGCCTCATATGGAGTCATGTCCTATAACGCCGAAGTCGGAGAGCGGTTGCGTATATGCACCGCTATAGCAACCGCCTCACCCCAAAGGAAATAAGGAAGACTCCTATGCTCTAGCATAGATCGGGCCATCTCAATCATGGTCCGATTCGCACGCTCCACCACACCATTCTCTGATGGTGTGTTCGGATGGGAATACTCCACCCGAATACCATGATCCCTGCAAAACTGAGAGAAAAGGTGAGAAGTGAACTCTCCACCGTGATCAGCTCGAACACCACGGACCTTGGAAGTTGTTTGGGTCTCCACAAACACCTACCACTCACAGAAACGGGAGTACGCCTCGCTCTTGTACTCCAAGAAATAAGGCCACACATAACGACTAAAGTCGTCCACAATCAGCATCAAATACTTGGCCTTCCCAAGGGAGGCCGTGCCCATAGGTCCGCAAAGGTCGGTATGAACCAACTCAAGCAGAGAAGTAGCCCTCCTAGAAGCAACCTGCAGGTGAGGCTGCCGGTGCTGCTTGCCCCTCAAGCAGCTAGGGCACAAAGTGTGAAGAGGAGGGAAATCAGGAAGTCCCTCCACCATCTTCCTCCTAGAAGCCCGGCGAAGAGAATCAAGGTTCAAATGACCATACCGAGCATGCCAGAGCAGCCCAAGCTCATGGGAAGTCCGCGCAGCCAAGGCTGTGAGCGTATAAAGCCCACCCTCCTGTGTACCTGTCCAAAGAGCATCACCTGTAGAAGCATCCTCCACTGTGACTGCATCCTGAGTAAAAATGACTCGGGTACCTAACTGAGTAAGACCATGCACAGATAATAGGTTAAAACCCAAATCAGGCACATAGAGAACTTTAGCGGAGGAAGACTGCCTGTCAGAAAACATAGGTAAAGTCCCCACTCCATGAACAGGAACTGTAGAATTGTCACCAATGGTGACTGTACCCCCTCTGGAACGAAGATCCTGAAGCCAATCCTGACGGAAGGTCATATGTGAAGATGCTCCACTGTCGACGAGCCAAGGCTTCTCCTGTGTGGTAGAAGCTAGGGCAGTGTCTTCCTCAACAAAGAGATGCACAAACGCAGATTCTGTTGTGGCTGGGGCCGCCTTCGAGTCCTTCTCCTTAGGTTTCAAATGGGGATATTTCTGCCAACACTTCTCCTCGGGATGAGTGCCCTTCCCACAATGGGGACACTTGGGCTTCTTCTCCTTCGCATCCTTCTTGTCTTCCTCCTTCTTGTCCTTGGACTTCTCCTTCTTTTGTTTCTTCTTCTTGCCACCACCTGTGGCAGCCGTAAATGCCTTGGTGGAGCCACTGGCTCCCACCTCTTTGAGTCGCTCGTCATGCTCCAAGACAAGAAGGGAAAGCTCCTCCCATAGGAGAGTCTCACGGGTTCTCGTAGTGATGAGGCTGGTGTAGAAGACATCATAACGGGGTGATGGCAGCTGAGTCAACAGAATCATCGCCATATCCTCATACGATATCAGACGACCAAGAGAGGCTAGCTCGCCTCGCATATCCTCCATCTTCGTGATGTGCTCCTTCATGGAAGAAGAACCATCAAGACTGAGCATCCGCAACTTCTTCTCCAGGAAAATCTTGTGGGCAAATGTCTTGTGCTGATACAAAGACGCAAGCTTTGTCCATACTTCCGCCGCGGTCTTTAACCTGTGAACATGTACAAGAACAGAATCATGGAGACTCATAAAAAGAAAGGAACGGGCTCGAGAGTTGAGCCTATCCCATAAGGCTGCACGGTCCATAGAGGTGCCATCGGACGAATCCACGGGGGGTCGGTCGATGGGCGAAGAAACAAGCTCCCACAGATCAAAGGTATCAAGGATGCAAGCCACCTTGCATGACCATAGGGAATAGTTGGAACCATCCAACTTGTCTTCCTTCGGAAAGGAAGGGAGAATCGGCACCTGGATAGAGGGAATCAAGGAAGGCATCCGCACAGTTGATGCAGTCTTCACTGAAGAAACCTTCGCAGTAGATGGAACCCTCTGAGATGCATGGACTGAAGAAGGACGAGTGCGAGGAGGGTCTTCCCGGTGTCGAACTTCACGATAGTCCCGCCTCCGCTCAGAGAAATGATGAGAAAGAAGCTCATCCTCTGAGTCTTCAAAGCCTGAAAACTGGTAAGACATCTTCCAATCTGCAAAATACCAAAGAAAGTTGTGCCGTTGACGAAATAGGACCAGCAATGTGGTCACCAACCACCAAGACGCAGGCAGAGAGTGCCTACAAACACCTGGATCTGCAAAACGCAAATAGATCTGATGTCGAACACCAGAATCAAGACCACCAGCACCGGGAACTAGCCCAGACAGAGGTCGCTTGCAGGATAGGATCAGCCGGGGTAGAAGCGACCTGCAAAACAGCAAAACGCAGGCTGTAGGAAGGTCGCCCTGCAGCAGAAGAGGTCGCCTGGCAGCAAACGCAGGGTTGCTGCGTCACTGGATGACGTGGCAGCCCCTGTGTACAGCAAACGCAGGCTGTACAGCCTTCTGATGCAGTCGCCTGGCTGGGATGGACCTGTTGGCAGCCGCCTGAAGCAATCGCCTGGCTGTTGTGGAACTGTGGGCAGCAGCAGTAAGGTATTTCTCTCGTCCTCCGTGCTCTCAATCAGGCGATGATACCATGTGAGAGTGCTCAGCGAAAGAAGAACACGAACACAGAGGAGAGGAGAGAGGAAGCAGAGAATGAAGGAAGAAAGTCTGCACTGACTGAAATGAATGCTGAATACACTGGAATGGACAGAACAGTCCCTGCACGCAGCCCGGAGCGTCAGTGAGGGAACCAGGACAGACTGGAAGCAGAGGCAGCACCAATGCCGGAGACGGAGACGGAGGGAGCAGTGCTGTACCTGCAGAGCATGAATGCTGGACTGACTGGGGGGGCAGCTATAAATAGCCCCCAGCCAGCAAACTGGCCGACCAGCCAAACTGGCCGACCTGGCCAGATTTGGCCGACCAGCCAGATCTGGCCGACTATGGCCAGATCTGGTCCGACTGCCCAAAATAATGGGCAGTCAGCCCAGAAACAGCCCAGATTGGGCTGTAAAATGCCCAAGGCTGCATGCTGACTAAAGCAGCCTAAAAACACACTGACAGAGCTCCTCTGTCTCCTGTCAGACTCTGACAGGAGCTCACAACCAGGAGATGACAGACTGAGACTGAATAAGAGCAGGCTAACATCTTGATCCCATGCAAGTCACAAAAGGACTTAAATTCATTAGACGTGAACTCACCCCCATTATCAGTTCTCAAGCATTTCAACTTTCTACCTGTCTGAGTGGTCACGAATGCATGAAAAGTTTTAAAAACAGCAAACACTTCACTTTTCTTTTTCAACAAATAAACCCAAATCTTCCTGGAACAATCATCAATAAAAGAGGCAAAGTATGCAGCACCACCCAACGATTTCAAAGGCATGCTACATACATCAGAATGCACTAAGTCCAATACATTTGACTTACGGAAGACACCAGAGTAAAAGGAATTTTTCATTTGCTTTCCAAACTGACAGTCATTACAAAAATCAAGTTTAGAGCATTTTCCATCAACCCTCTTCAAAGAGGTAAGGACATCAAGACCTTTCTGGCTCATATGGCCTAATCTCTTATGCCATAACTCCAAATGACAGCCAATTTCAGCAACTGCAAGAAACTTGCCATTCAAAGCTTTACAGTGCAGACAATACAGAGTGCCCTTCTTGGTTCCTTTAGCAATCAGCATGGAACCCCTTTTTAATTTCCACAAACCACCACCAAACAGTGTGGTGTAACCATGCAAGTCAAGCTGTCCAACAGATAGTAAACTCTTCTTGATGCCAGGCACATATCTGACATCTTTCAACACAAGTTCTTGCCCATTATCCAAAGACAAGTGTATGGTGCCAATCCCATCAATGCTGCAAGCATGATTATTTCCAAGGTAAACCTTGCCATAACAGCCTGCATCAAAAGTAGCAAACACTCCAAGCATGGAGTCACATGGAAAGAGGCACCAGAGTCTACAATCCAAGTCTGAGTGACACAATCATCAACTGACAAAAGTGCATCAATCACATCAGCCTTGGTGATCTGCATATCCTGCATGTGACATACAAGGGCATCATAATCCACTGCACATAATACATCAGCCTCTGCATCTGAGAGCTCCTCTATGACAACACTAGAGGCTACATTGGCCTTTTCCTTGCCTTTACCTGCCTCAGATGCATTTGTCTTTTCCTCTTTCTTCTTTTTGTCTCCTGCATTCTTCTTTCTCTCTTGTTCCTTCTTGTAATACCTGAAATCAGGCTTCTTGTGGCCCTTCCGACCACACTGATAGCATGTAACATCACTCTTTTCTTTTCCTTTGCTCTTGCTCCTGCTTCTCTGTCCAGCATTTGCATTTTTCTTTTCAGCCCTGCCTCTAACATTATAAGCTGAGTTGCTGCCTTCTCCACTAGACTTACGTCTAATTTCTTCATTCAAGATCGAACCCCTCACACCATCATATGTGAGATTGGGGAATGTCATGATCAAAAAGATCGCCCTCAACTTATCATCAAAATCCAAACTTGCATCCTTGAGGCAATTTAAAATGCCAGTAAATGCACTCAAGTGCTCAGCTGCAGGCTTGGACTCATCCAGCCGCATATTCACCAACTTACGCATTAAATGCACCTGATTAACAAGTGTGGTGATCTCATAGGTAGTCTTCAACTTCTCCCATATTGCATGACCAGTGTCTAAACCCTTAACGTCTGTCAAAATGTCATCAGTGACACCCATCTTTATATAAGCCACAGCCCTTTTATTGACTTTGGCCCAATCCGCCTCAAACATTTGTGCGGGTTTATCCATTTGCAAAGCATCCTCACAATCCTTTAGGAATAGTATGCCCTGCATACGATCTTTCCAAATATCAAAGCCCTGACCATCAAATCGCTTGATTTCCATCAAACTTTTAATGTCAGAACTGGAAGAAGTTGCAGCCATTTTTTCACAAGTACAAGTGTAAAAGCACTGAACTGCAAGAGCACAAGCTAAATCAGCAAATACACTACTGTTCTTGCATAACCAGCAATAATCCTCTGCTGTTTTGACATAAACCAGCCACTGCACAGGCAAATAATGCAGAAATTTATCAAATTCTGCACAAAATTCCAAATTTTCAGGTCCAAATGTGCGCAAATGTCAGCCAAACTGACTCAGCTGAGCAAAATTACATCAATACATGAAAAGCCCCAATTTTTCTTGGTCCAATGCCAAGAAATTTTACTCGGATGAGCAAAATTCCAACAAATTTGAAAAATCCCCAAATTAATTGAGGTCAATGCGCACAATGTCTGCAATTTCTGACACAGATGTCACTGTCAAGCATAAACAGCATCAAATCTGGGAAAAGCCCCAAATTTCGAGGTTTAAATTTGCCCAAATCTGAGAATTGTGCTTGCGCGCGTGAACTCCCGTCAGTGGCAAAGGGGTTGCTTGCAGTAAACCTTAGAAAATTTTAAAAATTTTCTGGAAGAAAAATGTGTCGAATCTGCAGCCGTTGACCTGCGCTGCCTGTCAGATGGGTGCATTCACATGTACAACATAACAATACACGTGTAAAAAACACGGAGGTGAATAAAGGACCTTTACATCCCAATATCATGCTTTACCTTCTAGCATACGATGCATGTCTTAACAAACTATTCTACATCATGCCTCAAAGCTGGCCGATAAAAGAAATGTCCCACTACCTTGACCGTGGCATCAATACCTTTGTGTCTTACATACAAAGGAGCATGACTTTCAGTGATAACTCTAGGCCTTAACTGCTTTGTGACACACAGTCCTCCATGCATCATCAGAAATCCATGTCTTAGCACAAAGTGTCCATGCATTTGGCCATTGCAAAGCTGTTCATAAACATTAGCAAAGTCTGAATCAGTAACATATTGCTCTTTTATGGCATCCAACTCAGTGTAATAAACCATGCTAACGGCTGAAATTTGTGGCTTAACGTGATAGTGCATCAACCACAACATTCTTTTTACCATCAATATGTACAATCTGAAAATGAAACATAGAGAGAAAAATTGCCCATCTCATATGCTTCTCTAACAACTTTGTTTGCATCAAAAAGTATCTCAAAGTTTGATGGTCCGTCTGTACTGTAAAATCAGCCTCCAACAAATAATGTTTCCACATAGACAGTGCATGAATTACAGCCCAAAGCACTTTCTCATAGATCTGCAAATTCTTTTCTGCACCATGGAGAATTCGGCTCTTATAAGCCACAATTGGGCCGTCCTGCATAAGAACAGCCCCAATGTTGTTACCACATGTGTCACATTGAACTGTGAATGACTTCCTTAGATCAAGCAACACAAGTACAAGATCTGAAGTCATCTTTTCCTTCAACTTTTCAAATGCTGAAATTTCCAATGCTGTCCATCTAAATGGCGCATCCTTCTTCTGCAAGACATGCAATCGACATGCGATTTCAGCAAACCCACGTACATACCTCCTGTAGTAAGAACATAAACCCAAGAAGCTACGCATCTCATGACCATTCCTCAAAGGTGGCCATGATCGTATTGCCTCAACCTTTGCAAGGTCCATGCGAATACCATCAGCCAATACAATGTGCCCCAAAAAGTGGAGTTCATACAAGAAGAATTCACTTTTCTTGTCATTGATAACCAACCTATGCTCACGCAGTTCATTGAACACAATGTCCAAGTGTTTTCTATGCTCTACCTCGTTCTTTAAATAGGCAATCATATTCATAAGTCCAAAAGGCATAACAAGAAACTCATACAATCCAAAAGATATCCTAAAAGCTGTCTTAGGTACATCTTCCGATCTAATGCGTATCTGATGATACCCACTTTTCAAATCTATACGGCTAAATATGACTACCCCTTGCAATCTATCCATAACATCATCGATCCAAGGAATCGAAAGGTGATTCTTTATTGTGATCTTATTTAGAGCACGATAATCAATGCACATACGCTATGAACCATCCTTTTTCTACACCAAGGCACTGGAGAATAAAAAGGAGATGATCTAGGCTGAATCAACCCTTTTTCCAACAGCTCATTCACCTGACTTATAATATCCTCCTATTGGCTTGCACTGACTCTGTAGGGTGGCTTATTAGGTGGGCTACTTCCAGGAATAAGATCTATCCCATAATCTTCTGGCCTTTCCGGCAGTAGCTATCCTGGAAGTGACTGAGAGAAGCAATCAGCATACGTTTTCAGAAATGACATGCGATCCTTCTCTAGCTTAGACATCTTCCCAACATTCTCATTATCATCTTTATCCTTAGTAAAAACCAAGAATGCCGAAAGATGATTTTTCATTACTTTAGAAATGGTAGCTGCAGATACAACAAGGACAAATTCACCTTTCAACTTTACATCAAGTGTGAGTACCTTTCCCTTATACTGAATAGTGATCTTTTTTGCACGAGAATCGATCACTACATACATACGGTGATACCATGGCATACCAAGTAATACATCACAACCCTTAAGTGGAGCAATGAAGAACTCTTCGTTGTCCACATATCCTTGTATATGCAATCAAAGCTTTCTAATGAGCGGTGTGACGGGCTCTGCATGCCCTTTACATGCCATTCCAACTTCCCCTATAAGTCCCATCTCATTCTTTCTGATGCCTAGATGGGCGGCCATGTCAACAGAGACGAAGTTGGCTCGTGGACCATTATTAAAGAAAATCAATGCATGCTAATCCCTAATTTTGCCCCATGCTCTACACAACTCAGTAGTATTATCATTGGGTTGATCACTAACTACATCACGCACCAATCCCACTAATGTTTTGGGCTTCTTTCCTTTAGAATCTCCTTGATTTTTTGATTTTCCAACTTGCTACTTATTGGGACAGTCCCTCGCAATGTGACCCCCCTATTCACAAATAAAACATTTATTTGCAACCATCAATTCCCTACGTTATGCCAATGTTTTCGAGCCCTTTCTTTGTTGTTTTTGTCTCTTTTCAAGCTAATTTTCAGATCTGCCCCTTTTCTCGGTCTTTTTCTTCATCTCTTTTTGGGTCTGAGAGAGGGTATTAAAAGACCACTTCTTCAGTTTCTTCACTTCAATTAGGGTTTTGCACTAACAGCCCCAGAAAAAGCCGGTGTCTACATTCTAGTCATTTTGTCAACAAGCCCCCACACAGTGGTGCACCATCCTAAACACTCGCTTCATTCATTTTTCACTCCCTCGGTCATCCCATCCGTTTTCTTTCATCACTCCAACACTTCCCTCTTCACACCACTCCAACTCATACCCCTACTGGAGGACATTACAATTCGTGGCCACCCCTCTCTTCTCTTCTTGAGGTGCCTTGTTTCCTTCACCCTTAAAGTTATGTTTGGAGGCTGCATCCCAGATCTCATCATCATCAAACAACTGGTGACGTTCTCTCCCACCTAGTGGCCATTACATTGCTTGTGTTTGGGTCCTCTCCACTTGGGGTCGCTCCTACAAGCTGTTAGCATCATCTCTAATGTTGTCTACATTTGCATTTTCAGCCTAGATCCTCTCACTCCTACTTGCAACAGCTCCCACATTACAATAACCAGCTTTCAGAGCTTCTTACATTTGCATTTGTAGCTCATCACTCCCAAGCATCTACATTTGCAGCTTCCAAGCTTCAATATCATCTTTCATCTGACATTTTGCTGCTTGGATATTTCCCGGCATCTAAGGACTGCACTTCCCTCCCTTGATAGCAAGTGATCATCTCCTTCTTCCCTAACGGCATTTCAAGACTCCGGTTTGCTCCCTCAACAATTGCCCTTCACCTTCTAGTGATTACTTCAATAGCCCATTACCCCCGGAGGACTGCATTTCGCTCCCTTCACTATGCAGATTCTGCACAAGTGAGCTACCTGAATCAAATAGGGAAGAGGTGAGTGCGCAATGGAGTGCAAGATCAAGCAAGGCATTGGCTGAAGAGCTGAGCTGAGCTAAGAGTTAGAGAAAGTCAACGCAGAGATAGGTGTACCGTTTGTGATGGTACACAAAGAATAAAAGAATGTATTTATATGTTAGGGTACATTAAGGGTGTATTCACACCCGTAAGTCTATTTACACGGAGACGACGGGACTTTACACCCAATAACCTTCCACTTAAAGGCCCGAAGTGGTACCTTTAAGCTAACCAACTCCCACTAGACGAATGCAATGCACACGCTAAGCCTTTGCAAGACACTTAGTGAGAACATCTACAGAGTTATCTTGGGTTTTGACCTTAGTTAGTGTGACAAGACCATCATCCAAGACCTGTCGAATAAAGTAATACCGAACATCTATGTGTTTGGTACGTGCATGGAACATGGCATTCTTAGCCAGACATACTGCACTTTGGCTATCACAACCAAGCACTGGAGTACGTGAAGAAAGACCAAAATCCTTGACCACACGACCAAGCCAAATAGCTTTCTTAGAAGCTTCTGTGGCTGAAATATATTCAGCCTTTGTAGTACTCAGTGCCACAATTTTCTGCAATCTTGAACACCAAAAGATAGCCCCACCAGCCAAAGTAAAAACATACCCACTAGTAGATTTCCTAGTGTCAAGATCTTCTGCCATGTTTGAATCACAAAATCCCTGCAACTCTAGTGTACCCTTTCCATAGCATATACACTTTTTTTGTGTACCTTTCAAGTATCAGAAGATACATTTCACTACTTCCCAATGTGGCTTGCCAGGGTTAGACATGAATCTACTAACTCCCACTGCATGAGCAATGTCAGGGCGAGTTGCAACCATGGCATACATCAAAGATCCACAAGCTTATGCATAAGTTATACCCTTCATGGTACTAGCAGATGCATCATCCTTAGGGCAATCAGATTTGCTAAGCTTTATATGCGCACACCAAGAGGCTTAGCATCAACCATATTAAACCTATCAAGTACTTTGCTGATGTACTTCTCCTGTGAGAGAAACAACAAACGCTACCCTCTGTCTCTTTTAATGCACATGCCCAAAATGTGTTCAGCTGCCCCCAAAACTTTCATAGAGAAGGCTGAACTCAGCTGCCTTTTAAGAGCATTCAAAGTATTGTTATGTTGTCCTACAATCAGCATGTCATCCACATAAAAAACCAGCACAATAAGGCTGCCATCATCAGCCGTTTTAGTGTATAAGCAGTGATCTACATGACTACGTTTAAATCCATGGCTGAGCATAAAGATATCAAATTTTTTTGTACCATTGTCTAGGGGCTTGTTTCAGCCCATATAAGCTGCGTTTCAGCTTACAAACCAAATGCTCTTTTCCTGGAATAGCAAATCCTTCTGGCTGCTTCATGTACAGCTCTTAATCCAAGTCACCATGAAGAAACGCAATCTTCACATCCATTTGACCCAACTCTAAATCCAAGGATGCAATGAAAGCAAACACGGATTGTAGTCATCTTCACCATTGGTGAAAAGACCTCCTGGAAGTCTATGCCTTCTTTCTATGTATAGCCCTTAGCAACCAGTCATGCCTTGTACTTGGGCTTCCCATCAATACATTTCACTTTGTAAACCCATTTATTAGGGATAGCTTTCCTATCCTTGGGCAAACGTACAAGCTCCCATGTCTTATTTGCATATAGAGACTTCATCTCTTCCTGCATAGCAAGCTCCCACTTTCTCTTGTTTTCACATGACTGTGCCTCTTTAAATGTCAAAGGCTCACCCTCATCGGTCAACAAAATGCAATCCAAAGATGGCCGAAACCTCTGAGCCTGCCTTCTGACAGGTGTAGACCTTCTTACCCAATGATCTGTATTATCAGGCAGTGGGCCTACATCCTGAGGAATGTGCACACCATCACCAAGTGGCTGATTTTCAGCATTTTCTTGCTGCTGTAATCTATTTTCAGCATGTTCTTCTTACTGTCCTATTTCATTCAGTGCATCTATTTGCTGTCCATGATCTTCTGGCTCTAGCACGATAGGTGGTTGTTCATTTTCAACATCAAAAGGGACAAAATTTTCAGCTAATGGCTGCTGATTGGCTGGCTGTTCATGCTGAAATTTGACCTTATTTTGTCAAGATCACCATGTGTAGCATTTTTCAGCAACTTTGCCTCATTAAATACTATGTCTCGGCTGCGTACTATCATCTTGCCTTGAGGAAGCCAAACTCTATAACCCATCTCTCCCTCATCTCCATATCCCATGAAGATGCCCTTCACGGATTTCATGTCTAGTTTGGTCCTCTGTCCTACATGTACATGCACAAAGGCATCACAGCTAAAGACACGCAAATGGTCATATGAAGCAGGTTTGCCAAATCAAACCTCTTCAAGAATACCATTTTCCAATGCATGATTGGGAGAGCGATTGCATACATGAACTGCAGTTTTAAGAGCCTCTCCCCAAAACCTGCGGAAGATTAGCTGTGGACAACATGCATTTGACTCTCTCACAAAGCATGCGGTTAAATCTTTCAACCACGCTATTTGATGCAAGATTATAAGGGGCTGTCAACTCCCTCTTAATGCCATGCATCTCACAAAACTTGTTAAATTTTTTTGAGACATACTCACCCCCATTATCTGTTCTAATGGCTTTCAACTTAAGCCCTTTTTGCGTGGTAACAAAAGCATGAAACTTTTTAAAAGAATCCAACACTTCCTTTTTGCTCTTAAGTACATACACCCATGACTTTCTACTGAAATCATCAATGAAAGTAACAAAGTACCGTGCGTCCCCATACGAATTAACAAGCATAGTGCACACATCAGAGTGTACTAAGTCAAGAGCATTAGACTTCTTAACGACACCAGAGTAATAAGGAGACTTCACTTGTTTTCCATATAAGCAATCATTACAAAATTCAAGACCAGAGCCTTTTACATCAAATCTCCCTAAAGAGGAGTGAACCTGAAGGTCTTTCTGGCTCATATGACCAAGTCTTTTGTGCCAAAGCTCCATCTGTGAATGGACTTCAGCCACAGCCAAGAACTTGCCAGGTAATGCTTTACAATGCAAGTAATATAAAGTCCCCCTTTTACTGCCTTTAACAATCAGCATAGAGCCCTTATGGACCTTCCAAGATCCACCAGCAAAGGTAGTAAAATACCCTTTAGCATCAAGCTACCCAACTGATAGTAGACTTTTCTTTATGCAAGGTATAAATCTGACATCCGGCAAAATCAGCTCTTGGCCATTTTCAAGAGCCAAGTGAATGATGCCAACACCCTCTATCTCATATGCATAGTTATTACCCAAGTAAACCTTGCCTAGGTAATCTGCAATGTACTCAGAAAATGACTCCAAAGAGGGAGTAACATGAAAAGAGGCACCGCTATCCACTATCCATGATTGAAACAGCCCATCATGAGCTGAAAGTAAGGCATCAATTACCTCCTTTCTAGTGATGTGCATATCACCTGTTGCTGCCATAATATCTGCATCATTACATGAGGCTACAACAAGTATCTCTTCAGTGTCAGGAAGCTCTTCAATGACCACACTAGATGCAACATTTGCCTTTGCAACTTCTTTTGAGGAAGAGTTGTCATCATCTTTCTTATCATCCTTCTTTTTCTTACCCTGTTGTTTCTTTCTTTCTTGCTCTTTCTTGAAGTACCAGCAATCGGGCTTTTTATGCCCTTTACGCCCACACTGATAGTATGTGATATCCTATTGTTTGCCCTTGCTTTTGCTTCTGCTTTTACCTTTACTGGCTGCATTACCCCTCTTTTTAGACCTGCCTCTCACATGGTAAGCTAAGCCACTGCTTTCACCACTAGACTTTCTTCTGATTTCTTCATTAAGGATTGAACCTCTTACACCATCAAAAGTCAAAGCAGGATTGTTACTAAGTGACACAACCAAAGATTCCCAGCTATCAGGCAAAGTCATCAATAAGAAAATAGCTTTCAGTTTATCATCGAAAGCCACCAAACCAAAGTCCTGCAATTGACTCAAAACCCTATGAAAGCACTCAAATGCTCATATACTAGCTTAGACTCATCCAACTCCATGTTCACAAGCTTACGCATAAGATGCACTTGATTCACAGGAGTTGTATTTTCATAAGTATCCTTAAGCTTTTTCCATATAGCATAACCTGTATCAAGACACTTTATGTCTGTAAGTATATCATCAAACACTGCCATCTTAATGTATCCAATGGCCTTCTTATTAAGTCTAGCCCAATCCACATCTGTCATAATTGTAAGCTTAGTCTCCAAGAGAGCATCTTCGCAGTACTTGAGAAACAAAATGCCTTGCATCCTATCCTTCCACAAGTCAAAGCCAGTGCCATCCAACCTCTTGATTTCAAAGAGGGATTTAGCGTCATTGCTACTAGAAGCATTTGCAGCCATTTTCAACAATAAAACAGAAATTTAATGCTGCAATTTATGACAGCAAAAATGAGCTGAATATTCAGCTGATTTCAGCCCAATTTTTCAACAAATAATAGCAAGATTCAGTCCAAGTACATGTACAGCAGTAGAACGAACGACTTTCAGCAGTATGACTGCAATTTCAGCATACATTAAATGCATACATCACTGCCAGGTAACTCCCACTTCAGCAAGATCACCAAAAATACATCTGCACCAATCCCAAATTTGCAAATGATCACTAAGACTGCTGCAACATGAATAATCAGCAATACATCAACTCAATGGGAGCTGTCCAACATGTGTACTGCATACGTATGTGCTCGTATCATCTTTTGATACCCAAAACACCAAGAAATCTCTGAAATTTCTCCAAAATAGCACAAGCGGGAGATAAAAATGCTCAAATCACTCTGCTTATAACCACGAAATTTCTTAAGCAATATTCCCAAAGTGCAATTCACGCATTAACTTTGCCAAAAGCCCCAAGATTTCACGGACCGAACTACACTAATTACATTAATACATGTTCCCGAAAGCATAAAACGGGCAAATTTAGTAAAATTTCACAAAATTTTGCAAAAGCCCCAAATTTCTCGGGTCCAATTGTGCACCAATGTCAGCCAATCTGACTTAGCTAAACAAAATTTCACCAATACAGCAAAAGCCCCAAATTTTATGGATCCGATGTTGAGAAATTTCACTCAAATGAGCAAAATTTCAATACATTTGGCAAAATCCCCAATTCAAACGCACACAATGTCTGCAATTTCTGACACAGATGCCTCAATTTTGCATGAGCAACACTCAACCTGGAAAAGCCCCAATTTTTTGGGCATAAATATGCACAAATTTGTGCACTGTGCTTGCGCAACACCTAGAAGAGAGGAGAGAAAATAACCCAAAAGTTTCTGATTTTTAAAAAAAAGAAGGGTCTGTTGACCCGTTGTTCATGTCCATGACTTGTCAGACGTCACGTCATCTGCCCGATCGCCACCCATGATGGTCACGCTGTCGTGTCACATCTGGTAGTGCGCGCCTTCTAGTGCCTGGTCGCTGTCACCAGGCTATAGCACTGGACACGAAGTCCATTGCTGCTGCTGCTACTGCCCGCTTGCTGCTGCCCGCTGGTCCACGCTGGACCTGCTGCCTAGTCCTGCCCGACTGTCGTTTTGGTCCACGCTAGTCTTACCGTGATCCTGCCCGACTGTCGTTGTCGCCTGTGACCGTTTCCCCTCGCCTGCGATTGCTTCCTCTCTCCTATAGCTGTTTGCTTACACTTGTCTCTTCTGCGAGCTTGGACCGTCGCAATCTAATACTAGTTTGCAGGGGTGAGTGCGCAATGGAGTGCGAGATTAAGGTGTTGGCTGAAGAGTTGAGTTAAGCTAAGAGTTAGAGGAAGTGAACGCAGAGATAGATGTACCGTTTGTGATGGTACACAAAGAATAAAAGAATGTGTTTATATGTTAGGATACATTAAGGGTGTGTTCATACCCGTAAGTCTATTTACACGGAGATGAAGGGACTTTACACCCAACAATAGGACAGTGCAATCATCTTTTGAGCTTCGGCTCCGCTATATCAACTTTTCATAGCATGATTCAGCGCTTCATCATCTTGTTCTCTTGTGTTTCTAAGTTTCTCTTCTCCCTCAATGTTTGTCATACACACTGTGTTTCTCCCCGCAAACCCTATTGTCTCTTTGTATTGTCGCATATCTTGATGTGGTATAAGAGCATACCTATTATCTTGACAAACAGTGTGGCTGAAAGAAAGAATCGCACTTGGAAATGGCATATTGTATACTTACACACAATAAGGTGCCCCATAGTTTTGGCTTAATGCTATTATGTGTGCAGCGTCCATAGCCCCACTAAAGCATTGGCTGAATGTGCACCTTATAAGGCTTGGAATGGCCAAAAACTAGTGGTCACACATTCATGTCTTTGGTTGTTTGGCATATGCTTTGGTACCATAGCCACAAAGACATAAATTGCAAGACAAGGCTATCAAATGTATTTTCATTGGTTATAGCACAAAAAGTAAAGGATACCACTTGTACCAGCCCTTTAGGGACAAGATTTTGGTTAGTAGAGATGTGGTATTCACTGAACATGCTGGTTAGCCCTTCGTGGACTGCAAAAATCAGCCAAATGTAGGGCCTATGGATATGTTTGACAACTTGTTGCCATTGTTTCAACAGAGTGCATCTGATTTTGGTCAATTTCAGCAACCTGTTAAGGGTTTACTATGGCAGCAAACACATGCTGAGCAGCAGCCTGATTTTCAGCCCATTGATCAAGGCATTACTGATGATGAAGTGGTCAATGAGAAGGCTGCTATTCGAGAAGCTTAAACAATCCCTAGATGGCTGTTAGATACATTATTAGGGACAACAAATAGTTCGTTCCACTTCCCAATAGAACTAGAGCAGCCACTCACCATGCACAGGTTTCTTGGTTGTGCACGTACTTGTAGCAACTGCATACAATGAGGAACCTATTTCTTTACAGCAAATGAGCATTGGATGGCAACTATACAATTAGAAATGGACTCTATTCATAAAAAAGGCACATGGGAGCTATGTGACTTGCCTTATGTTAAGCATGCTATAGGCACAATGTGGGTTTACAAATTAAAATGCAGATTTGTTGGTAGCATTGATTACTGCAAGGCACATCTTGTTGCCAAAGAGTATACCCAATAGCATGGGATTGGCTCTGATGAGAAGTTTGCACCCACTTAACGTATGACCACCATTTACAGTGTTATTTCCTTGGCTGCCCATTTTGATAGGCATGTGCATCAGTTGGATGTGAAGACTACTTTTCTAGATGGTGATCTTCATAAGGAGGTTTACATCACACAACCTCTTGGCTTTGTTCGGAAAGACTCACGAGAGCAAAGTGTACCAATTGCATGAGACCCTCTATGGTTTGAAGCAAGAACATCAAACATGGTATAAAAACATACATGCATATTTGATTGCTCTTGGCTTCAGTAATTCACACACTCAAAGGACACTTTATATCTACAAAGATGAGGATAACCTCTTGATTTTCATTCTTTATGTGGATGATATGTTGTTGATTGGACCTCATGAAACACAGATTGCAGCCTTACAGGCTGAATTGCAGCATGCTTTTGAGGTGATAGATCTTAGCCACTTGCACTACTATCTTGGAATACAATTTAGTGCAATTGAGGTGGGCATTATTTGCACCTGTCTAAGTACATTAAGCAGCTCCTTCAGCGTTTTTAGATGCAAGATTGCAAAGCCTATCTCTACTCCTGTTGAGACAGGCCATAGGTATACACTTGAGGATCCAAGAGATCCATTTGATGCTTCTGTTTATCAGCAGGCTGTTGGTTGTCTGTTGTATTTATGCAATACAAGGCTAGATATTCAATTTGGGGTTTCTTAGTTGGCATGCTTTATCCACAACCCTAGTACAGGCAAGCAATTAAACGTGTCTTTCATTATCTTAAAGGCACTCAGACATTGGGCTTTTTCTATCCTAAAGCACTTCTCTTTGCTTGCATGCATTCATAAATAATGATTGAGCTGGTTGTTTTGACACACGGGTGTCCACTAGTGGTAATTGTTTCATGCTTGATGACTCATGTATTTGTACTTCTTGGCAAAGCAAAAAGCAATCTACAGTGGCCACATCTAGCTGTGAAGCTCAATACAATGCAGTATTTGCAACTACCTTGGAATGTGTATGGTTCAAACACCTTTTGGTTGCGACCTTAGAGTGGGACAACAATCGCCCACTCTTATCTATACTTACAGTTAGAGTGCCATGGCAATTGCAAGCAATCTTGTTTTTCATGCTCGCACTAAGCACATTGAGGTTCATTATCATTGTGTCGAAGAGAAGCTCCATGCAAGGAAGATTGACTTGGTTTATGTTCCTACACATGACAACTTTGCAAATATATTTACAAAAGCTCTCTCTATAGAGAACTTTAAAGCCTTTCACAAGGCTCTAGGGTTGATACGATTAGGGAATTGATCTGTCTATTCTCTGTACATGTTCACATCATTCATTCAAGGGGGGTTTAACACACTCAATGTGTTTCTCCATAGTTCCGATGTAAACGTTCCCTTATCCACTGGCACTTTTTACCTTCTAGCTAGAGAAGGGTTTTTTAACCCATGTGAACACCCATCAATGGGTGTGGTACTCAGTACCTTAGGGATTGTATCTTCATTATCATTCTCACATAGCGGATGTGACATTCTAGCACTCTCCTCTTGCTATTCACTTGTTTACTGTGAGAGAGAGAGAGAGAGAGAGAGAGAGAGTGTGTGTGTGTGTGTGTGTACGCGTGTGCGCGTGCATATGCGCACACATGTTGTTGAATCCTAACCTAACAGCTTCCATACCACTTGAGTTGGTGCATACTGACTTCTATGGACCTATGAGAATGGCCTTCTTAGAAAAGACCAAATACCTAATGCTTCTTGTGTTAGCAGTCATGTTTGTCGTGCCTTGTCATCTCTTACCTGTGAGCTTCAGTTTGAGTCAGACGAGGACTATAGGAGCTTTGACCTATCTATCACTTATTTTGACGGAGGAGATAGCTCATTCTAGAGCACTCAGTTTACTACATTTTAGCGCATTTTCTCCTCCAGTCGGGATTTTATGTGCATTTCCCAAGGCAATTTCTGCATTCTTCAGCCTGCCTCACCTATCAAACATTGTCCACCAATTTCGGGATGTTTTGAGCATTTCTGGCATTTTTACCAGCATTAAATGGGGTCAGACATATTTTTTGCCCCAAATTTCAGGTCAATCAGTTTTTGGGATTTTTGGCTATTTATAGCCATTTCCCACTTGGCAGTCAGTCAGATTATCATCTTTCCTCCTTCCTTGGCAAGTGCACACTTTGACTCCATCATCTTCCTCCGTCTTTGGTGCTGCCATCATCATCAGCCTAATCTGGTGCCCTCACAGACATTGTGGGCTGCGTACAGGGACTGATTAGCCGTCTTCTGTATTCAACATTTGTTCCTTGTTCAGTGCAGGTTTCTTTTCTTCTTCTCTTGTAGATTATCTTTCTCTTCCTTTGTGTTCAAGTTCCTTCTTTTGTTGCGCACTATCACATAGCATCAGAGCATGGTATCTAAGAGCAACACAGAGTTCGTGAAGCCATCCACATCTGCATTTGCTGAAAATGCAAGCTCCTAGTAGCTAGCGACTGCATCTGGTGCTCAGGTGTCATCATCTGGAGCTTACTGAGTGGAGGCGACTATCTGTTGGCCAAGCGACTACCTTCTACAGTCAAACACAACCTTTCAAGAGCAAGCAACATCATTCCCATCAACGTTTTGGTGCTTCTATATCCTTCGTGAGCAATCAACAATATTTTCTCCCTCAAGCAAACCTTCTACATCGAGATCTCTGTATCTTGTAGCTGATTCCTCCTATCTTGGGGTTGTCCATAGACACGCAACTTTTTGTGGGTGTTTTGCAGATATATATGAAGATGTCTTACCACCAGTTCTTTGTTGACTCATGGGATGAGGCCTTTGTTCCTTCCTCCAAGAGATGGAGAGATTTTCGTGCTAGTTCACGCGACAACTGGAGGTCGCCTAGTCTGTTTGTACGAGATCCCTCTCCTCCCCGTTCTCTCCATGTTTCACAGAAGGCTCGTTCTGCTAACCTTCATATGCCTTCCATGGCACCCTCTATACAGGTGCCTGTACTCCCTTCTTTGCCCAAAGAAGACCGGCCCGATGGTTCCAACTACTCACTTTAGTCATGTAAGGTGGAGTGTATCCTTGATACATTCGATCTTTGGGAGTTTGTTATCCACCCTATTCCCCGTCCAATGGAGGACCCCACCATTGGATCATTGATGAATCATGCAGCTTTAAATATCGGCTCAACTCAAGATCTTTCCTCTTTGTGAGCTTACAAGATTATGTCCTAGTTCATGTGCACAAGTTGTGAAAAGCAATGGAAGTGTGGACAAAGCTTGCTTCTTTGAACCATTAAAAGACACTTGCCCATCGGATTACTCTCAAGAAGAAATTAGAAATGCTCGCTGTTGACGATTCTTCTTCCATGAAGGATCGTATCAACAGGTTGAAGGACATGAGGGATAAGCTTGCGTCCCTTGGCAGGCTCATCTCTTCAAAGGATATGGCCATGATTCTTTTGACTCAGCTGCCATCTCCCCGGTTTGATGTCTTTTACACCACCCTTCTTACATCAAGGACCCGTGAGAAGCTTCTATGGGAGGATCTTGCCCCGCTTATTTCAGAGCATGACGAGCACGCCAAAGAGGTAGCTAGTGGATCCACCTCCACCAAAGCTTTTGTTGCAAGTTTGGGAGGGGACACACAGAAGAAAGGAAAGTCACAAGCTAAAAGACAAGAGAGTTCTGCGGGTTTTGACTCCGACTCAGAGAAGCCTAAATGCCCGTATTGTGGGAAGGGGACATATCTAGAGGAGAAATGTTGAAAGAAGTACCCTCACCTTCGTCCAAGAGCGAAGGATGGAGCTAAAACATCCGAGCCTTCTACCTCTACTCCAGTGGTTACCCACGAGTCAGTTTCCTTTATATTGTTGACTTGGAGGAGCCTTCTTCCATGGTGTTGTGCTAAGAAATGCACTTAGCCACTTAAACAGCCCCAAAACATGCTTATTTTAGGCTTATTTTAGCCAAAATCCTAAAACAGGGAGCAGATCGAGAAAGTTAAGTGGGAGAGGATCTAGAACCCTAGTTTTCTATAGATTGGCAGCCAACCCTCCACTCTTTTATAATCTCGTTTTTGCAGGTTTCAGGTGTTACCAGCTTGCTACCCACACCCCGGTCACGGAAGACATCTCAGCCCTTACTGTCCATCACTGTTCCCTACAGTCTGGCGCATGTTTCCAATCCTCCACACGCTGATTGCTGTTGTTTCTGCCAGGCAACTGATTGTTGTTCATCTGCACTATTGTCGTACAGCCTGCCACGCCAACAAGCTGCTGCATTTGCAGGCACCAGCTGCCGCCTTGACAGTTTTCTCTCTCCTGTCTGCAGTCGCTGCAGTCTTTCTCTCTCCTACAAGCTGTCCTACCTGCGTTTTCAGTCTCTCTCCTGCAGGCTCCATTTTTAGTCTTTCTCTCTCTTGCAGGCTCCATTTTTAGTCTTTCTCTCTCCTCACTGCTGTCTGGAGAGGAGAAGCGAAGTCGTCAGGCAGCAAATCGCCTAAACGAGCGCCAGCAACAAACAATTTTTTTTTAAATTAATTTCCAGTGCTCGAGTGGCCGTTCCAAACAGGGAACGACCCTGGAACGGACAGGGAACGGCCTGGAACGGGACCTAGAATGGGCTGAAATGTTCCGTCGGTGTTTCCTGGCCTCGGACCTCCCAGAACGCGTTAATCCGTTCCTATGCACAGGAACGGCCGTTCCCTGTTTCTATGGACGGACTAAATGAATCAACCGTGAGGAATGAGTGAGAGAGTGGCCTATAAATAGGCACAGTCAGTCTAGGATGGCACCTCTTTTTGGGGCTGCAAACCCTAAACGCAAACCCTAAATGCAAAACGCAGAAATGCAAAAACGCAAACTGCAAGTGAAGGGTGAAGGGTTTCTCAACACTCCGTATCATGCATTCTTTGGCAAGAAGCCATTTGTCTCCCATGTTCGCATCTTTGGATGTGATGCCTAAATTCATGTCACAGGAAACACAAGGGCAAACTTGATGCAAAATCCAAGAAGCGCATCTTTGTTGATTATAGTCAAGTAATCAAAGGCTACAAACTTTATGATCCTCAAACCCGTAAGATTGTGGTGACCCCGAATGTTGTGTTTGATGCAGCTATGGCCTCTTCATCCCCCTCCAATGCTACTTCTTCATCAAGTGGATCTTCATGGACTTCACCTCCTCCTCCATTGTCGATGCTACCATTATCTTCCAACATTCTGTGTGGCAACTCGACTTCATATTGGACTTCTCTCCCTCTTCCTTCTTTGCCTTCCCCATATTTGCCACCGCCTCCTTCTTCTACAAGTATTTCTACTCCATCCCCATCCCCATCCCCATCCCCTCACATTTCTTTAGGGGGATATTGAGCCATCAAGGAGAGACCCTTTTTTCTCCGATGAAGGGGAGCCTTCTTTACCTAGTGAGGGAGAGATTCCCTTTCTTATACCAGTGTATCACAGGTTCCGGATGCCCCTAGGCCTCCCTCATAGCGATAGCAACCCATTGTTACTCCACGCTCGTTCAAGCAACTTATGCAAGAGTCATGAGTTACTTCTTTTCCCAAGACATAAGCTCACCTACAACAATCAACTAGGAGTGGGCACAATTGGATAGAGAGCCTACTACCATTGAGAAGGCTCTAGCACATCATGTTTGGCATCGTTTTATGCAAGAGGAGCTCAATTCCATCAAGGGAAATGAGACATGGGAGTTGGTTCCACATCCAAACAAGTGGAGAGTGATTAGTGTGAAATGGGTTTGTAAGACCAAATACCCGGCTGATGGCACCTTGGACAAGCATAAAGCTAGGCTTGTTGCCAAGGGTTTTGCTCAAAGGGCAAGGGATCTTGGCTCTCACAACCCACCATCATTGGCCCATGTACCAAATGGGCATGAAGCCCATCTTCTTGAATGGCATCTTAAAGGAGGGGATTTATGTCTCTAGGCTTCCATGTGCCTAGAAAGGAGGACCTTGTCTATCGCTTGCATAAGGCTCTTGGAGTCTTACAGCTTGAAGCAAGTCCCCCAAGACTTGGTACCAACATATTGATCAATTATTTCTTCAAAGTGGCTTTAGACGATCAAATCATGACCCTAACCTTTACTATCAGTGTCAGAGTCAGTAATGTCTGTATGTTGGTCATCCTTTATGCGGATGATTTGATCATTCCAGGTAGCCACACACAAGAGTCTTATAAAGATAACACAAACCAGGAAGAAGTAATTAGTAAGAAAACAATGGATTCAAGCATGTAGCAGCAATCAAATAAAAGGAAGCAACAAGAAGGTACCATACATTAGTAGTGTAACAGCCCCAAGATCACAAGCAATTGCCATAGTTGCAGTTTTTAGTGGTCAGCCTTAACAGCAGCAATGGTAAGATAGACCTGAGAAACCATTTGAAGATTGACAGAAGGGTATCAGATCGCTTATTATGAAAAGATATGGTTTTAACAGCTCAAATCAGAAAATTACTAATAAATTGCGGTCCATTTTATAAGTACTAGGATAATTGTGGTCCCTTCACAAGTACTGGTTAGCAGACATAGTCATTTCATCATCATAAGTTTTAAGTATTTTTATAGCTACGGATAAAATTCTGACCCTTCCTTCTATACAGGTCTTCTATGCATGCAAATTATGCTTTATTTGAAGATAACACAGCAGCAGGAAGCAATCCATACCTGGTATGAGGAAGAAGACAACATGATAATTCCACTGCTAATAGACAAGTAATATGACCGGAAGCAGCAGCCTTGTAATAACAATAAAAGTGTACACGTCTGGTGACCGAGATTGTCACTGAAATTCCTCCATGAATCATGCACACTGCTTGCCAGAAGGATTAAATCCAGGTTAAATTTTCTGAATATCAAGGTTAGATATCAAGTTGCGTTCCTTGCTAAAGATGAACAGTATACAGTATCAGCATACCTGTGACCATCAAGTCAAATGTAATGTCTGATTTTCTTTTTGTGTGATCAAAATAGAGCATTGACATTATTAAACAGCCTCAACACTCCTAGCCACAATGTTGCCCTTATCTCCCTTGAAAATTGAAATCTGAATATGTTCCATCAAACACTGTTTCTTCATTCTCAGTAACACATGAATGGCTTGAGACGAAATCTAAACTTGGCACATAACCTTCATCCTTCAAGTAGGGAGCAAAAATTTGTAACCTCTCTATTATGTCATTACTTTGACTACCACCCACAGCAAATTCATGCAACTTCTTGTTTATCTCAAGTAAGGCACCACCACGCTTTTTCTTTGCCCCTGCATATTTCCGTATTTCCTCTACTCTGTTTGCATCATTCCACTTGGCAGTACTCGAATAGATATCGGCCATCAGCAAGTATGCAGAAGCATCTTCTAGATTTAGCTCCACAAGGTGCTGAAAGCACCTCTCTCCGAATTGGACTTCACCATAAATTTTGCAGGCACTAAGCAGAGCCATTAGAATTGTTCTAGATGGAGGAAATTGCATACCTGCAATAAGTCTTTGCGCCTCATCAACATGTCCAGATCTTGCCAAAAGATCAATCATGCAGGCATAGTGATCCAATGTCAATTGAACTTTGTATTGTTCTTTCATCATTTTGAAATACTCCTCGCCCTTGAGAACCATGCTTGCTTGACTGCATGCAGCAAGAAGACACATGAATGTGATAGAATCTGGCTTCACACCCTCCTCTAGCATTTGCTCAAAACACTGTACAGCTTTGTTACCCTCTTGATTCTCACCATATGCCTTTATCATGGAAGTCCATGATACAACATCTCGTACAGGCAGCTTATCAAACACTTCTTGTCCTTCTGAAACAGAGCCACATTGCCCGTACATATCAATGAGTACACTGCTCACAGAAACCACTGTTTCTAGCCCTGCTTTCCTGATTTCATCATGTATTGCTCGCCCTAACTCTAAGGCCCCTAAAGCACTACAAGCTTTCAAGCAAAGAACAAGTGTGGCAACATCTGCAGACACTCCCTGCTGCTGCATATTTATAAAACAGTTCAGCACTTCCTCTTCAAGTCCGTGACCTGCATAGCCTGCAATTAGTGTGGCCCATGTTACTACATCTCGAGCAGGAAGCCGCTTAAACACCCAGCTTGCTTCTGCAAGCAAGCTGCATTTGGTGTACATATCCACCAATGTGCCACCAACATAAAGGAAGCTTTCCAATCCCTGTTTGATGGCTTGGCCATGGACTTGCTGGCCCATTTTTGAATCCTGCATGGTTCCACAAGCCTTCAAGATGCACACAAAAGTTACAGAGTCAGGTAACAAGTTATCCAGCTGCATTTGTTGAAAATGGTTCATCGCTTCCTGGCCACATCCAAGTTCAGCATATCCAGAAATCAGTGCATTCCAGGTAACTGCATCTCGGACTGGCTGCATGTCAAACACTCCTTGTGCTTCAGTATTTGCACCACATTTCATGTACATATCCACCAACAAATTACCAACACAAATGTCTCTATCCAAACCCCTTTTTGCTATCTGGGCATGAATATTTCTACCCATTTCTATAGATCCTGTGGCTCGACAAGCTTTCAAGCTACAAAGAAAAGTGATCACAGTAGGGCTTATCCCGTGATGCTGCATAGCTGTGAAACAGAATGCTGCTTCAGGACTAATTCCCTGTTCAGCATATCCTGCAATTAGTGCATTCCAGGATACTGCATTGTAAGCTGGCAGAATATCAAACACTTTCCGAGCTTCCACAAGCAAGCCGCATTTGCCATACATATCCACCAAGGTGTTCCCAACCACAGCACTTCCACTGAAAAGATACCTGTCCAGTCCCTTCTTCATAACTTCAGCATGAACCTCTCGACCTCGCTCCGCATCTTTGACCTGAGCACAGGCATTGAGCAGTGAAAGATAAGTGCACAGGTTGGGTTGTGTCATGTATTGATCTTGCATTTTACCATAAAGGCGAAAGGCATGCTGCGAATCCCCGATTTCCACATAGGCGGAGATGAGGCAAGTCCAGGAATGAACATTGCAGCAGGAGAGCGATCCGTCAAATGTCCACTGGGCATCGATTAGGCTGCCACATTGGACAAGTGCGGGAATCAGGTGATTGCAGAGCACATGGTCTGATTCGAGCCCATGCTCACACATGTAGGCATACAAGAGCTTGGTGTTCAAAAGATTCTTGTGCCGTCGGCAGCCACGAAGCAGGCTGATCAAGGTCTCGGAATCTACAGGCGAGGGCATTTACGTCTTCTCTTGCAGACCCTGAGGAGAGACCCATGCAGAGCATGAGCTTTGCTTCAAACCGTTCCACCAGCGCCCTGTGGATGATACCTCTCTCTGAGTTGTGCCCACACGCATGCCGCCGGCTCTATTCTTCCGAGGTTGAATGGACCTCTCTCTCTCTCTCTCTCTCTCTCTCTCTCTCTCGCTTTTTGCACAGTTCCATGAGTCTAAACATGGCTTACCCCACCATCGTTGCAGGTGAGATTGTCAATATCCCACCCCTATTCGGACTCTGATATACATTCTTTTGCCACGGGTGTGGAGTCGATATCCCACCCTAATCGGACTCTCTGATATATTCTTTTGCAGTCTGTACTATAAGGGAGCATCCTCTTGCTTCCTTACAAAACGGTGTTGAGACGATAATAGGCTGCGTGGTGCGCCATCTTCGAATTACCCGTTCCTTTGTAAATCCTTCTCAATCTAATACATCCTCTCACTTTCATTCTCAAAACTCTCTCACTCTCTTTTCTTGCAATCGTGTTATGTCGTGATGTGCCGTGTCGTGCCGTGCCGTGCCGTGTCGTGACGCGCTGTGACGCGTCGTGTCGTGCTGTGACGTGACGTGTTGTGTTGTGCCAAAACCAACTTGGGGATATTTACCTTACGCACTCTTAGTGTGTAACACTTGGTATCAGAGCCTCTCCTCACGCGAAGGCAAGTCCTTCAACGGGCGTGGGAGTGATCATAGTGAAAGCTATTTGTGTCATCAAAAATGGGTGGACGCAACAAAAGCAAAAGTGCGGCTAGAGAGGAACGAGATGAAATCTCGGTAGCTCTTGGAATTGGGGCCAGTAAACCTCAAATGGAGGTCGGGGATGAGTACCCGACGGATCATGAGGATGATTTGGATGCAGCAGTGAAGGAAAGGGTGGCGCTTCGTAGGGAGCCCAACTCTATTGAGGCCATGCGGGGTATGATGCAAGATCTTTTGGCTACAATGTTACCCAAAGCTATGGGAAAAATTCAGGCTGAAACAGATAATGAAGTGGAACCACATAGAAGACGCAGAAAGAAAGACAGAAGGGATCGGGATGATTCGTCTTCAGACGAAATGGGAAAATTTAAACCACAACCTCCGAACAAGTACAGAGGAGAAAGAGACTCTGTCAGCTTAAATAGATGGATCCGTGAGGTGGATGGGTACCTCAAATTGATGAAAATTTCAAGCCGTCGCAAAGGTCTCGCAGCAGCTCAACTACTGGATGGAGAAGCGGCTAAGTGGCTCATGTTTGAAGAAGAACAGCACGGAGGCAAGCTTTCTTGGGAAGATCTACAGAAAGCAATGATCGACTATTTTGTTCCCAAGAATGAACCCTTCAAAGTCAGAGATGAATGGCGGTTTCTCAGGCAATACAATGGAAAAATGAGGGAATACATTCAAAAATACCGATCTCTTATGCTTCAGCTACACGACATGGACCCGACGACAAAACTACATGGTTTTTTATATGGTCTGCAAAGATGGGCTCGTCAAGAAATAGAAAAACAGGAGCTGGCTACCGTTGCAGATGCCATGAATATGGCTGAAAGGCTATGGGATTTTGAAGGTAGGCAAGTTGGGTCCATGCGCAATCAGTCTTCAGGTGGTACATCATGGGCTCCCAGAACAACACAAGGGTTCAATCAACCTAATGCTAGTACAGAAACGGCGTGGTCAAGTCAACAACCCCTTCGAATTGAATATACTGAAGGCACACGGACCGATTCCAGCCCTGCCAGTACGTCTACATCTTTTAGATCTACAGGTGGAGCTTTCGGTCGAAGCAATTTCTCATCACGGGGGGGTTATTCTAGTGGATATAGAGGAAGAGGGGGCCCCCTAGCATGTAATTTATGTGGAGGGCCTCACTTCGCTCGAGATTGTCCCAAAGGGGCAACGGCATCAACAAGTGGCTCTAGAGCAGCATATGTCCAACCTAATACCCCGTTGCCCCCATCCACAGTTCACATTACAGAAATTGAAGAAGACACTAAGAATTGGGATCAAAAACCGAGAGTGGGTGCTGTTGAGGCTAATACCTCTCCTACCATGCCTGTTTGTATTCCTCGCATCAACAATATCTATGTTCAGGCAGCAGTGGAAGATATTTCCCAAAATTTAATGGTGGACACAGGTGCCACACACAATTTTCTTTCACCGCAGGTAGCAGCACGCCTTGGCGTCAGGCTCTCGAAGGCAGCAGGCCTTGAAGTGTCATTCGTGCAGGGTAAATACAAAGCTTGTGAAATGGTAAAGGATGTTCGAGTGCAAATAGGGCAGTGGCGCGCAAAGTTAAACTTCATTGTTGTTCCCATGGATGGGTTTGAGGGCATTTTAGGAATGGATTGGGTAGATCAGCACGTCGTGCAAATTTTAGGTATGCAAAGGAATAAGATTTATCTTCAAACCCCAGCCACTGTGGTGTGGGTTCCATATTTTCGTACAAGGTTGCAGGAGCTTGCGACCTTAGCATCGCCAATTCCGGTGACTACTCATCTCGACAATAAGCCGGTGAGTCCCTCAACTTCTACTCTTCATACTAGTCACACACAGAAATGGAGTCCCAAAGAGTCAGCTTCAAGGCATACACCAGCAAAGCAACCTTCAGTAACAAGTTGTCACGCAGCAGTGCACCACCCTCATAAGTCTTTTTCGCTCCAACGGCAAGATACACCTACAGAGCCCGAAGTTCCTCAACAACATCAGGAATCGACGTCTTTACCCCAACCCAGTCCCACTCCAAGCTTCACAGGGCAGACAGAGGATCACCATCACGAACAACAGGATCAGAATCAAGTCTCACCGATGTCAGAAATTACAGCTAAGCAGCTTGAAAAAGAATTGAAACATGGGGAACACTTACGTCTTTGCATTACACGCCTAATTGAGGAAGAGCCAGTCATTCAGCAGATTATCTGGACCATAGGGAATGACAAGGTGCAACAGCTCCTCAATCAGTTTCAAGATGTCATGCCTGATCATTTGCCTGATGGGCTGCCTCCTCGCAGAAGTGTCGATCATAAGATTAATCTTTTGCCAGGGGCTCAACCCCCAGCTGGGCCGATTTACAGGATGACAGGCACGGAATTGGTGGAGCTCAAGAAGCAGATTGGTCAAATGGAAGCCTCTGGGCACATGCGGCCAAGTAGATCCCCCTATGGAGCTCCGGTACTATTTGTTAAGAAAAAGGATGGCTCGCTCAGACTATGTACCGATTACCGCGCCCTCAACAAATTCACGGTCAGAAATAGATATCCCGTGCCTGTCGTTGATGATTTATTGGATCGGCTTCAAGGTGCTAAGTTCTTCACGCGTCTCGACTTGAGGTCGGGATACCATCAGATTCGCATAGCAGAAGGCGACGAAGAAAAGACAGCTTTCCGAAGCCGTTATGGCAGTTATGAATGGCTGGTGATGCCGGAGGGACTCACCAATGCTCCAGCAACCTTTTGTGAACTAATGGATAAAGTTTTTATTGATTTCCTAGATGACTTTGTAATCATCTACATTGATGATGTTTTAATTTACAGCAAAACTCTGGAGGAGCATTTGGAGCACTTGCACAAAATCTTCTCGCGGCTCCATCAACATCAACTCTATGTTAAGCCGGAGAAGTGCCAGTTTGCAGTTGAGCAGATAGATTTTCTGGGCTTTCTGATTAAGCCGGATGGTATTGCAATTGATCCTAACAAGGTGCAGGCGGTTACAAACTGGCAACCCCCTACTAAGCTTCCGCAACTCAGAGAATTTTTGGGGTTTACAGTGTTCTGTCGCCGGTTTATTCAAGACTACAGCAAGATTACAGCACCATTAACAGATTTGACATCCCCCACAACTACTTTTCAGTGGACAGATAAGCAACAACAGGCTTTTGACCAACTCAAGCAGATGATGATACAAGCACCAGTACTCAAGATGGCAGATTTCGCCCGCACATTCGAAGTCCATACTGATGCCTCAGCATACGCCATTGGGGGTGTCCTTATGCAGGATGGACACCCAGTTTGTTATGAATCTAAGAAATTGGATGCTACAGAAAGGAGGTGGGCAACACATGAACAAGAGATGTTCGCAGTGGTATATTGCTTAAGGAAGTGGAGACACTATGTTCAAGACAAACCCACCAAGGTCTATACAGACAATATCTCTCTCAAATATTTCCAGACCCAACCCAAGCTTTCTCCCAAACAAGCCAGGTGGCAGGATTTCCTAGCAGAGTTTGATATAGAAATTTTACACAAGCCTGGATCTTCTAACAAAATGCCAGATGCTCTCAGTCGAAGAGTTGAGTTACAAGCTATCACAGTTGCTGAAGGTAGATTTGCTGATCAAGTTAGAGAGCACATGCAGGGAAATGAAGAAGCAGAGCAGCTAATCAGAGACATAGAATTGGGTAACACACCATGGGGCATGTATGAATTCAAAGATGGACTTATTCATTATCAGTCAGCATTATATGTTCCGAAGGTGGCAGCTCTCCGCAACCAAATACTCTGGGAGTGTCACGATAGTCCTATTGGGGGCCATTCCGGTCAGATCCGAACCTTCGATCGGCTTAAACGATTTTTCTACTGGCCGAAGATGCGGGAGGATGTTACACAATATGTTCACACCTGTCCTACCTGTCAAATGGTCAAAGCACAGCGCATGAAGCGACCAGGAGAGCTGCAAGAGATGCCCGTACCGTCCCGTCCTTGGGACGTGGTCAGTATGGACTTCATTACAGAGCTTCCAAAGTCTCATGGTTGTACAGCGATTTTTGTGGTAGTTGATTATTTTTCAAAACAAGCTCATTTCATTCCAACAGAACCGCCCATTACAGCTCCCAAGGTGGCCAAACTGTTCTTTTCAAGAGTTTTCAAATATCATGGTCTACCTTTGGCCATCATCTCAGATCGGGATCCCCGATTTCTAAGCAACATGTGGAGGGAATTATTCAAGGTATTGGATACGCAACTCCGGTTTTCTTCAGCATACCATCCGCAAACCGATGGGCAGACAGAAAGACTCAATCAGGGTATTCAGGATTACATTCGAAGTTATGTTCGAGCAGATCAGAAGGATTGGGCACAATTTCTGGATATCCTTGAATTTCATTACAATGCCACTCTCCATAGTTCTACTGGGTTTACTCCTTTTGAGATGGCAACTGGTAAAGAAGTCATAACTCCCATGGCCTTAGCAGCAGGTAAGCAATTTATCACAGATCCAGATGCTGAAGAGTTTCTGCTCAATTGGAAACAGCGCATGCAAGTCGCTCAAGACACCCTCCGTCAAAACAAGATTCTAGTAGCCAAGAGATACAACATCAATCGCCGCAGACATGTACAATTTTTCCCTGGTGATTTGGTGTTAGTCAGTTCCAAAAATATAGATCTGCCCAAAAACCTAACTCCGAAGTTCAACAACAGATTTTATGGCCCCTACAAGGTGGTAACCAGCATTAATGATGTCACCTACAAACTCCAGTTGCCACCCAACGTTTTAATTCATGATGCCTTTCATGTACAACTACTTCGGAGGTTCCATGCCGACACTAGATTCGGGCGCCAACGTCCTTTGCCAGATCAGCTTAAACAACTACCCTTTGAACCTGAAATCATTCTGGCAACTCGCTTCACCGGCAAACATCCCGAATTCCAGATCAAATGGAAGAATCGCCCAATCAAAGAGGCTGCATGGGTGATTGAACCTTTAGTCATCGAACACGCCCGTGATTTACTGCTGCAGTTCTACAACGAAAGAGAAAATCCAGATCTCTATCATCCACTTTTACCTCATGAGTGATTTTCTGTCTCACGATTTGTACAGTGAGGAGTGGACAGAATCAATCTACTTCATCTTTTTGGCAAAGTCCTTTGTTCCACAAGTGTAATTGAGTCAGTGGGCAAGGCATAAGACTTCTACTTCTCTAACTATCCGTCTTATCTCACACTTGTAAAAATTCCGTGGATAAGACGTGGCTTGTACATACTTCCCTTGTAAATAGCGGGCTAAGACACTGATCTGCTCTCTAGGAGTGGATTAAGACCCCCGATTTCTTTTCAGTCAAATATCCTGTCCCTCTCTCGCCCAATGAGGACATTGAGCTTTCTCGTGGGGGGGGAGTGTATAAGGGAGCATCCTCTTGCTTCCTTACAAAACGGTGTTGAGACGATAATAGGCTGCGTGGTGCGCCATCTTCGAATTACCCGTTCCTTTGTAAATCCTTCTCAATCTAATACATCCTCTCACTTTCATTCTCAAAACTCTCTCACTCTCTTTTCTTGCAATCGTGTTATGTCGTGATGTGCCGTGTCGTGCCGTGCCGTGCCGTGTCGTGACGCGCTGTGACGCGTCGTGTCGTGCTGTGACGTGTTGTGACGTGACGTGTTGTGTTGTGCCAAAACCAACTTGGGGATATTTACCTTACGCACTCTTAGTGTGTAACAGTACACTAGAAAAACCGTTCTTTTGCAGTGTGTATACATTGCATATCTTGCTACATCGTCTCCTCCTCCTCCCACAGTGCCAGTAGTTCCTTGCAATTCTTACGGTCTTATGGAGATGTCCCTTCTTACCATTGTCGTCGTCTTTCTCTCACCCCTCTCTCAAGCTACTAAAGCCTTATGTTAGCCACCATATCAAGATGGAAGCCTCCCCTACAATCATAAAGACACCTAATGCTCAAGCTGCATGGAGGACATCTCCATAAAACTCATCGAGGTTGACCATGTATGAGTGCATAAAGCATTGGCCACTCCATCAAACTCTAAAGGAAGCTTATAGAGCATAGTATCCACAATATGAGCCTCTTGTCTAGAACTAATTATGAAAGGTCACATCTCACATGGTTGATGGAGCCTCATATAGCATTTTGTAACTTCTAGACATTTGAAGCTATCTTGTAAGAGATAACCATTGAAACAACCTCTTTAAAGATGCATCTGAGAAGGGAGAAATAAGCATGGGTATCATCTATCTCCCCCAAGTGAGAACTATCTCCTCATAGTTGTCATAGGCCAAATCTCGTGAAATATGATGTGGCATTTGGGGATGCATGATAGCTCCTAAAACAATATACATACAAAAACAGACGCAACAATCCATAGTAGGTTTGATCAACAACATAAGAAGGCAAAGATAGACTTGTAGTAAACGAAGACAATACCAACAACTTGAATATAAACCTCTAATACTTCCATGAAAGGTAGCTTTATGGAAAATGTCAAGGAAGGCTTTATAGCCTCGGAGACATCAAAATCTTTATCTACTTCAGCATCTTGATAATCATAACATGCCTAATTTGTGCCAAAATTATAGCGAAAGGGTGCATAGAAAAATTTCGAGGTCTAAAGCATTAAAATAACTTATTGCATGCAACACACACACACACACACACACACACACACACACACACACACACACACACACACACACACACACACACACACACACACACACACACACACACACACACACACACACACACACACACACACACACACACACACACACACACACACACACACACACACACACACACGACACGCGCGCACACACGCACACACACAACACGCGCGCGCGTGTCGTGTGTGTGTGTGTGTGTGTGTGTGCGCGCGCGTGTCGTGTGTGTGTGTGTGTGTGTGTGTGTGTGTGTGTGTGTGTGTGTGTGTGTGTGTGTGTGTGTGTGTGTGTGTGTGTGTGTGTGTGTGTGTGTGTGTGTGTGTGTGTGTGTGTGTGTGTGTGTGTGTGTGTGTGTGTGTGTGTGTGTGTGTGTGTGTGTGTGTGTGTGTGTGTGTGTGTGTGTGTGTGTGTGTGTGTGTGTGTGTGTGTGTGTGTGTGTGTGTGTGTGTGTGTGTGTGTGTGTGTGTGTGTGTTGTTAGCAGATTAGTTAATTCATGAGCAAGTATGTGCATGTATCGTGAGTTGTGTCTATTTTTCTAGTCATGCTATGGGGATTATTTGTGCCAATTTGTGGCCAACTTGCATTTATTGTGATGGTTGACTTTATTTTACTGATGCTAGATTGCCGACCAACTAGTTTGTGATTTGGGCCTACAAATAGACTAAGTGGTCCCTCCTCCAGTCACTCGAGCACACACCATTACTATAGATTCCATTGAAGAAAGGGAGCCGATGCCCATAGCTAACATCTCAATGTTGAGTTTGTAGTGTCTCTTGTCTCAATATATGGAATTTGTTTCTCAAGCATCTACCTTCTGAGTTCATTTGTAGTGTTCTTCTTTCTTTGTAGTGTTTCTCTTCTCTCTTGTATTTGTGCGGTCTATTACAATAGATTCTTATGGGATGTGTATATGTGCATGGCTTGTGTGCATGTGTGTGTGCATGTGCGCACGTGCACACACTTTTATCTTATTGTGCATAGTTATAGAACGTTATTTTTTCTTGATTTTAGGATTGCAATAATTGATGTATGTAAGCGTGTGGGTGTTGAGCACAATCACCCTACCAATTCTTATACGATGACATTAGAATCTTGATGCATGGAATGAGCTAGTTATGGTTAAGCAAGTGCTCACACAAACAAATGTGTGCAGACACTTTAGATACAAGCTAGAACAGAAGCCTCATAAAATGATCAAATTGAGGATGATAAAAGAATTTGATACCATATTGAAACGAATAAAAGAGACCAATGGTACGATGAATTTCACATGGTATAGAGAGTGAATAACATGTAACAAACTCACCCATAAGCTCAAAATGAGACTATAACATTAAAATGAAACTCAATAGACTTCTAAAAGATTTACATAAGAATCTTTCCTTGTATATAAATTAAATTATACTAAGAAAGCTCTAACAAATGATCCTATCAATAATCAAGAGTAACAGAGATTATCATGACTTCGAGCTCAGTCCCTTCGCATTTAAGGTAAATTTGCTACCCTTTGGGCTACAATGGTTTAATGTCTCTTTAATGTATTATGGGGTCCCCATTTTTGTGTGGTCAAGAAGTGATCTTTTGTATATGCATAGGCCCTGAGTGTTGTTATCTTTCTTTATAAAGAGATGTATAGAGGTATAAATGTTAAAGTGTGCAACTCTCAAAAATCAACATCTTGCAAGTATTATCAATGATGTAAAGTTGGAATGTATATGCATTCAAAGTCTATACAACATGATTTCTTTAATTAGCCATAGCCATAGCTTTCTAAGTGAAGGGTTGAAGGGGTTTCCCTTCAAGATACCACGATTTGATGTATATAAGAGGCCTTGGTTGCTTTGTATAGTTTGATGTATTGTATTGCAGGTAAGAAGAGTGTGACTCACATTATTTTTGGGCCTCATTGCCTTTGTCTAGCCCATCATGGGTCTCTGAGCAAAGCCTTGTTTTTTGCATTCTAAAAGGATCAAAAACTTATACCTTCACTTTTGATGTCATTGTTGGAGAAGGAAATAGTAGATGTCTTGGGATGCTTCAATGTGCAAGCACAACATTAAAAATTTCATATTGCTTTAGCCTTGAAAATTTTTACTTTCAGATCAAACATGTAGCCCAACCGAATATGATAAAAGAGGGCGAAGAATGGCTCGAAGATCTCACTTAAGAAATTGGAAAGAAACTCTGTGGTGGGTGCACAAATATTTATGCCCAATTGGAAGCTTTGGGTTTAACTTCTTAATCCGACCATGCACAAAATTATTTGTTGGTCGTGGAACATTAGGGGGATGTGTTCCACAAAGAATAAAAGATGCAAAATATAGGGTCTTGTCCTTTGCCTGCAAGAGTTGAGGTGTGGGTTGTCTCTTAAATTAGCCCTCATGGGGTATGACTACTTCATCAATGTCCTCATTAGAGGGAGTGGGGATGCCCTCATTTATTATACATCATTTCTTAAACCAATGATGATATTCATGAGTGGATTTGGGGATTTTATCAAGATAACTATTTCCCTTGATGGACTGGAAGTGGCTATAGTAAGGGTTTGTCCTTAATATAGTAGGGAGAGAGTAGAGTTATTAATCGAAGGTGATGGTGCAATTATCAATGAAAGCGAGATAGAACTTGCAGTTTCCACTCAATGACATGTTTTGGCATGGACCCCATATGTCTGAATGTGCCATTTCCAAAGGATATATATTGATTATTTCCTCTTTGAAAATGAAAGTCTAGACTCTTTTCCAAATTGACATGTCTCACATGCATGCTCATATGCCATAGTTTCACATCCTTGCCTTGTCCATGTCCTACATCTACATTCATAGAGCTTTGTACAATAGGAGTACTAGCATCCAATGAAAACAATCTACTTTTCTTTTTTCTTATTGCGATTAATTTGCCAAGTTTACTATTTCTAAACTTTTTGATGAAGTAGCCATACTTGTTAAACCTAAATTGGAAGCATTGATTAGCCATGTGTTCACTAGAAGCATATTTTTTGTTATAGTAGACATATACAATACATCTCATAGTTTATTCTCAATCCCATCTTTAGTGACCAATGGAACACTATCAATATGTGTAATATTTGTTATAGTAGGCACATACAATACGTCTCCATAGTTTATTCTCAATCCCATCTCTAGTGAATAATGGAACATTGCCAATATGCATAAATTTATGTAATGTATAATCCTCAATGGCAACATGCTCCAATATGCATTTCTTGCTTCCTATCAGACCACCATTCTTCATGATGTGTCATGTGATCATAGCCCCTGAGTCCAAAAACCAATCCTCATCACTATGTGGATAAGTCATACTACCAAGTACATGCTCCATGGCAAACAAATTTCCTCTAGCTAATCCACCTCTAGAGATATAACATGTGCTTTCATAACCACTTGCATAATGATCATACTGAGTCCTTCTATGACCTCTAGACATAGAATTTCACTAATAATAGCATTACTTCTCATAATGACCAAATTGTTTACAATAATGACATGCACCATCTCTATGTGAACTAGATTGTCCCCTCTACCTCTGGAGAAGGCTCTCCCCCTACCTCTAGGCATGAAATCTCCATGTCCAAAAGATCCAAGGCCACAAGTAGAAGCATCTTCTCAACTATAAGAATATCCTCTACCTCTAGAAGGACCACCACATCCTCTGTGATGGCAAAACACACTATCACCACTACTGTTTTATCCACTGTTAGATGCATTAAGGCTAAGATTCACTTATTTCATGAGTAATAAAGCAATAAACTCTCCCCAAAATAATGGATAGACTATTTATCATAGAGATAGAAGTGTCCATGGACTTGTATGGAGGGCCAAGTCCATTTAGAGTGATTAAAACTAAGTAAGTATCATCAACAGGTACATTAATTGAAGTAAAATCCTTTGCAATTTGCTTAATATTAGCAACATAGTCACTAATGCTCTGATTTCCATGCCATGCGGCGCCATGTAGCTTTTACTTCAATTGTATCTTTCTTACCTTAGCACAAGTCCCATACAACTTTTCAATTATCTTCCATTCATCCTTACATGTACTTGCCCTTTTTATATGCAGAATCCAAGTCTCCAAAATGCATATGGAGATCTAATGTAGTATATTCCTATTTTTACTTGTCCAATCCTTATAGGCCTTATTCTCTTCCTCCATTGGCTCCTTAGGAAGCTCAAGACATGCATCCTTACTAGTCATGAGGTTGCAAAGACCTCTCCCCATAAGAAAAGTTTTCATAGAATAGGACCAAACAATATAGTTTTCCTTTGTCAACTTGTTCCCAATAATCTATGTTATCTGCACAAATTTTGACATTATGACTATTTCAACTTCAAAAAACCAATAATATACAATGTGGCAAATGACTACTCAAGAAGCATGCATCAAATGACCATCATCTGTATAAGTTCCAAGACTAAAACCCAAGCAACCCAATAAATATATGCAAATTAAAACCCAATGATGTAAGTATCATACTGTTAGAAGATGGGCATAGAAACCCACTGTAAGCAAGGGAGTATAAGGGTAGATGGGTGTGAATAGCCCTAAGGGCAGGGGAAACCCTAACCCTAGCTGGCAAAGGGCTATATAAACAGCCTATGGGTCACTATCACTTGTGAGAGAGTGTACCCAAGTTGTACTCTAAGCAACTTAGTAAGCAAGATTTCATTCTTGTACTTTGAGCTCTTCTCTCCCTCTTGTGCACACATTCTACTGCTGCAAACTCTGATTTTCAACATGGTATCAGAGCCATCTCTGATCTCCTCAGCTTCCCTCAGCATCAGTCATCACTAAGTGCACACTAGCTGTCATTTTCTTCACTCTACCCTTCTTTCCTCCATAGCTGCCTGCAACCTACCTCCATTGGAGGACTTGAGGAGGACAAAGGAGGCCATATTAGCCTGAGATTTCTTCTGGAGACTTCTTCCCCACATCAGGGCGCAGCTCCCTGTCAGCTCAAGCACCGACATTGTCCACGCGTGAAGCCAGCATTGCCAACATTGAAAAAACGGCGCAGTCTGGACAGGCGTGAATCTCGGGCTGAATCGTGGGCAGAAGACGGCACAATCCCAGCAACTATCATGGGGGTTTGATAGCCCCCTAAGTGGGCTATCCTCAACCAAGAGGGCTCTGGGAAATTCCTCTTCTGCTGGCTGCTACAAGCCAAACCCTAACTGTGTTTTTTTTTGGGTAGCCATAGCCAACAAGCTCCAAGCTTGACATTTTGGGATTTTTACACTCTGAGCTTCATTAACAGTGATTCTAATCACTGAAGCAGAGTCTCTGAATCCTATTCCAGAGTCTAAAGCTCTTGGGCATGATTAACGGACATCACCAAGCATCGGGAAGCCGACTTCAAACCGGGTTCCATTCAAGCACTTCACTAAGCTTGACAATAGTGTTCTCTTAACACTAATCATAAATCATCAGTTGAATAGCTTGCTGGACATTCACTAAAACCAGTGAGTTTTTTATTCCTCTTCATACATTGTTGTAAGGTTATGTGTAAAATAAACACATAAACCATTATGCACAATAAGTGTATTGCATACTGTAAGTGACATTGTCTCAAGTACTTTGGTCAGTAAAATCAATAGCATGAGTGTTATCATACTCTCCTCAGAGTCATCAACAACAAGCATTGAGATCATAGACAAACCGTGTCCAACACAAGCCTCATCCACTAAGCCGTACCACAAGGAGGAGCCTAAAGTCCAGTCTAGGTTTACTTCATTAAAACCTAAAAAGACTATTAAACCACGGAAGAAGTTTGCACATAAGAAAGGACCACCAAAGTCACACCTGGAAATATTACACTTATATGATTTTCAGCCTTTCTCTTCATTACAACTTTGACTTCACTTTGTCTAATTTGCTTCCACATTCAGTGAAAGGTTTGTAAGGGACTAGACACTGCCCTTGTCCCAACAAGTGGTAAGACCTTCCCAATGACTACAACATATGCTGATGTCCGTCCTCAAATTCGAAAGTTCGATGGTAAGGATTTCCATCCATGGCAAGTACTTATAAAATACAAAATGATGGAGAGAGGGTATTGGCCTCATGTTCAAGGCAATAGAGTTGTAAACTCTGCAAATATGATTGATATAGAGGATGACCAACGGGCTCAAGCAATCATAATGCTACACTTAGATGAATCTCTGATTCATCATGTTGATCAACTAAACACTGCTAAAGAAAAATGGGATGAGCTTGAAAAGCTCTATGGAGCCACTGGGAAGAATACTAAAATCTTCCTTAAAATTGAATTCTTCAGCTTGGAATACCGTTCAGGAGAAGATTTGGGAAAATTCATTTCTCATATGAAGGGACTTATGGCACAACTTGCTTCTGTACAAGCTCCAATACTTGAAGAAGATGCTATTGCTATTCTCCTAAAAGCTGTAAAACAGGTGTTCCCTACTCTTGTAACCACTCTCACAAACATTCCAGATCCTACTTTGGCAAGTACCATTCAATCCTGTTTGGATGAAGAAAAGAGGAACCACAAAGAAAGCAGCAACAGTCAAGCAACTTCAAATTCCCGTGAACAAGTATTGGTTCATACAGTTCTCACTAAATGTTCTTTCTGCAAGAAAAAAGAACATCTTGTAAACAACTGCTGGAAGAAGTATCCCGAGAAGATGAAATGTAACAAATGCAAGAAGATAGGGCATATAACAAGTAAATGCCCCAACACTCCTGAAATACCCAAAGAATTGGTGGCCAACTATGTCTCCAATTCATCTGAAGATCGACTGTTTTGACTATTTAAATCATCTACCTAGAACAACCTTGTAAGCCTGATTTATAAAGGCATCCAAAAAGGGGGGGATCTTTTACATGTCTTGTAATCCAATGCCACCCTGGCATTGAGGGGGGGTGTTAGAAGATGGGCATAGAAACCCACTATAAGCAAGGGAGTATAAGGGTAGATGTGTGTGAATAGCCCTAAGGGCAGGGGAAACCCTAACCCTAGCTGGCAAAGGGCTATATAAACAGCCTATGGGTCACTATCACTTGTGAGAGAGTGTACCCAAGTTGTACTCTAAGCAACTTAGTAAGCAAGATTTCATTCTTGTACTTTGAGCTCTTCTCTCCCTCTTGTGCACACATTCTACTACTGCAAACTCTGATTTTCAACACATACTATGCCCAATTGCAACAAAAAACTTCAATACAATATGTCCACATGGTGTACATTTGTTGTCCAACAATAAATGTTGCATATGGAGCTCAAATAGTATCCATATGACCCAAAAAGCATCAAAATATGCGTCCAAAAATCACAAATTTTCCTACTCTATTTCTACAAATTTTAATATTAAAAAATAAAGCCACACAAATCTCAACACATACTATATTTTTAAGTTTTTTTTTTGCAAAAATTTTGCCTTCAAAATGTCACCTGAAAGTTGCATAACAACCATCTTTTTTCTCTTCAAAACAACTTCTCTTTTCTTGTAGCCTAAACACCCAAATTTGGAACTAGTTCATATTTATCCAATTCATAGCAAGCTCAATGTGAAATAAATTTCCCAAATAACTAGTTCAAAGGAAGCTCTAGTGTGAATACAATTGTTAAAGCATCTAGTTTAGTTTGCCCAAATGTAAATAGGGTTAATTCTTTGGGCCCCAAGGGGGAGGGAGGCTAAAACCTTAGATTAAGGTTTTTATCAAAGAAAGCTTATCTATTTTAGATTAGTAACCATTGCACACATCCTCAAGTCCTAATTGATGAAGTTTGGAACTTAAGACTCTCTTTACTAAGCACAAGCAAGCTTTAAAATTCTTCATTTTTCTTAGTCTCTGTTGGGATAAACCCCCTACTTAGAAGTAGTCCTTATGCTTCACAATTACAAGATGCCCTTGTGCTTTTGGGCTCAAGTAATTCACCCAACTCAAGGATTCCCTCAACTTAAGCAACCCCCTTACTTCTAGCATCCATACATAACTTGATTCGAAACCAAAAACCAATCGAAACCTTGCTATCATATATGATTTACAGCCTTAAATGGCTTCTCGAATGCATCCAAAGCACGTAATGGAGCCCCCAAATCTAAGATACAATGGGTCTTCCAATTCGTACACCTATTTTGAGCTGAGTAGATGAAGATTTGTACATGATTTAGTTGTAGATAGCAGGCTTGCATTTGATGTAGACCTCGCTTCTTGATACATTCCTCAATTAGATTCTTCACTCTTACTCTAATACCCACTAAAAAGACTTGACATAGATGTGCAATGGAAGGGAGATAGACACAAGATATGGAGGCTCAATCCATTTTCTTTTTCTTCGTTCTTCAAGCTCGTCTTCTTCCATTCTTCATACTCTTTGAATGAGTATCTCCCAAAGTAGATAGATACTCTTTTGACTTTAAGGTCAATTTACACAGCCTCACTTTATTTTATGCATACATAGGACATGGAACATAACCTAAGACATATTTCTCAACAAATGGAGGTAGAGGAGTTTCTATTCATGGCTGACATGAACATGGTCCTTCATACGAAGGACAAATCACATCAAGGTAATCATTTGGTGATAGTAGCTGAGATGAATGCACAAAACTTGTCACAAAGTAACCACCATGAAATGGCCGACACAGCTTCTATTTCAAAATCACTAGCCCTTCAATCCACTTAGCATAACAAACACTAAGATGAATCCTAAAGGGTAGCTCACCTTATGTCTCTATGGGTGGATGGTGGTTAAGTTAAGGTGTAGAAGTTAAAATCCTCTTGCAGTTTTACCTTTTATCATTTTCCACTATTTGTGAGATTTTCATGTTTTACTGAAGATAGACTAAATAAGACCCCTCCCCCAACCCCCTTAAAAGTTTAATTGTTATTATTCATTTGAAACAATATGGATTCATTCATGGCTATTGAATTCACGACACTACTTTAAAATTATTATTACCAAATCATCATGCCTTGATCCTTATTGAGAAATTTGTGTCAATTAACATCGATCTTGATAAATCATACGATTAGTTAAGGTGGGATCTCATCCTTTTGGTCTTGGCTAAGGCTACTTTGGTATTTGTTTAGATGTCAAGTGCCACATGAGCTAGCATTCCCTATACATCTTGGTGATGTCGCAAGACTTTACTCACTAGATTACACCCACATAGAATACTCTTGGTTATGGCATATTCATTATGCTACCTCATCTATCCTTAGTGGGTTCACACTTAGCAACCACATGTATATATGTTTTGGTACTTTCATATCAGTCTTTCATCATGTTGTACATTTAAGTTTTTTTGTGTGGAAAAAAAAGCTAGAAGAAGAATAAGATTTCAGCCCTACTTCTCTATGTGCTCAAGACTCTAGTGTTTGTATATGCTCTTGATTACTCCATCTTTCTATCCTCTTGTCTATTTACATAGAATTAGAGCCATCCCAAGGTTGTGTATACTCAAATCTCCAATGTTTGTGTGTGCTCTTTGTTACTTCAGCTCTCTCTCCTCTTGACTATTTACATAGTATCATAGTCATCCCATGGCTATGTCAAGATTGTGGGAGAGAAGGAAGGAGTCTCACTTGTAGCTTTCTTGCTTGCACAATGGGGGAATACACACAGAGGTGGAGGCTGAAAACAGTTTTCCTCTTCTTAGTTGTGTAAGCCAAAAGAACTCTCTTACAAAGAAATAGAAGAACCCTATATATGGGTCTCAAACCAAACTCAAATAACTAAGGTGGCATACTAACTGAGCCACGAACTAGAGTAGATAAGGATAGCTGTCATCTAGCTATTATTCATGGGCGGTGTACCAACCGCATCTGCAACTGACAAGTCGGTGACATAAATGCACAACGGTCACCCTGGCATATCACGAGTGGAGCTCGATATCTCAACACTCCCCCTTGAGCTCAATCCCAATTCCTACACACCAAGCAGGTCTCTGAACTTGCGCAGCTTCTCTGCGCCCAATGCCTTCGTGAATATGTCAGCTACCTGATCCTCTGTGCTGACATAAACTAGATCAATAAGACCTAGTAAAACCCTCTCTCGCACATAGTGATAATGCACCTCAATGTGCTTTGTTCTAGCATGATAGACTGGGTTATTTGCCAAGTGTATACTACTCATGTTGTCACAATAAATGACAACTGGCCCATCTGTAGACTGATGCATATCATAAAGTAGCTTATGCAACCAAGCTACCTCACATGCAGCCATTGCTGCACCCCTGTACTCAGCCTCTGTGCTCGACAAGGCAACTGTAGGCTGTTTCTTGCTGCTCCAAGTGACTGCAACACTCCCAAAAGAGAACACATATCCACTGGTAGATCGTCTATCAGAAATACTACCAGCCCAATCAGCATCAGTGTATCCATGCAACTGTATCTGAACCCCAGTCTCATAAAATAGTCCATACTGCAATGTGGACTTCACATACCTGAGTATGCATCTAGCTGCATCCAAATGTGGTTTCCTTGGAGCCTGCATAAACTGACTTACCAATCCAATAGCATAGCTCAAATCTGGCCTGGTAATAGCCATATAAATCAAACTTCCTACTATGCGTCTGTACATAGTAGGGTCTTCTAGAAGCTCACATGTATCTGTGCTCAGCTTCACATTCTGCTCCAAAGGAACTGAAATAGGCTTACAGCCTGTCATCCCATATTTGGACAGCATGTCCAATCCATACTGCCTCTGCAAGAGCTGTATCCCACTTGGTGATCTAATCACCTCAATGCCCAAGAAATAACGTAGCTCTCTCAAATCCTTCATCTCAAACTTCTGCTTCAATAGCATTTTCACATGAAGGATATCTTCATCACTGTCGCCTGTCATAATCAAATCATCAACATAAATGACAAGTAGCATAATACCTTTCTCTGTTTTTCTCACATAAAGTGAGAAATCTGCCTTGGAAATCTGAAAGCTAATAGTGACAAGATACTATCCTATCTTGTCAGACCATGCTCTAGGTGCTTGCTTCAAGCCATACAAGGCTTTCTTCAACCTGCAAACAAACTCAGGATGAACAGCATGCACATAACCTGGTGGCTGCTCCATATATACTTCTTCTTGCAAATCACCATGCAAGAAGGCATTCTTTACATCCATCTGACGTAAAGACCATTCCTTTGATGCAGCCATAGCAATGACTGCTCTTACGGTTGCCATCCTTGCAACCGGACTGAATGTTTCTTCATAGTCAATGCCATATGTTTGTGCATACTCCTTGACTACTAATCTTGCCTTGTATCTATTCACAGAACCATCTGCATTGTGCTTCACCTTATAAACCCACTTACAACCAATTGCATTCTTACCTTTAGGCAAAGGTACCAACTCCCATATAGAATTTGCTTCCAAGGCATCCATTTCTTCATCCATGGCTTTCTCCCATTTCTCTTTTCCCATGGCTTGCTCAAAAGAAGTGGGTTTTGGTTCATGTATCACTTTGACCATATATGCATAGTGAATGGCTGTAAATCCATCATATTTCAGCCTATCCACAGGATACCTAGCTCTGGTAGACCTGCGCAACGTAGGTTCACTCCCAGGTGCTCTCAAAACATCCCTGGTCTTCCTTACTCCAGGTGTAACAATAGAAGGAATACCCAACTCATCATCAATGCTCTGTTCTGAGCCACTGGATTCACCATCCACATAAGAGTGACCTGCATTCACATAAAAAAACGTAGGTACTGCGACAGTTGCCCGGTGCAAGAGATGGCAGCAACCTGTCGCCTGGCACCAGATGTTGAAAACGCAAGCTGATCAAGTGCTATGATGACCCAACAGATCAAGATCTCCAAAAAACAGAGCGATGGCTAAAAACAAGCTGCCTAGGGCTCCATAGTGATGGGCTGCAGTTGGTAACGGCTAACAACCGATGGTAGGTGGATGATGGCTCAAATCTGTACGATGGAGTAAAGAACCTGCACAAAAAAGAATGAGGCTGAATAGTGGGTAGCCCGGCTATTTATAGATATTGAAGGGTGCCCAAAAAATTAGGGTTTTGGGAGACCATTCAAACTTTCTCAAACTGTGCACCAAATTTGCGTTTTTCATTAATTAAGCATGTTTTGGCGCTGTCTAAAAATGTTAATCAGCTGTAAAGCGTGTTTTAGCTCAACACCCCCTCTCAGGCAAAAACTAAGCCTAAAAGGGAAGGCCAGCAATCTTTACCCCTTCTCTTTTCCTTTTCGTGATACCTGAATACCACTATCTGCATTGCTTTGAGAAGATTCTCCTGATCTCAATCTGCCTGTCCATGGCGATGAATGTGAACCACTACTAGAGGAAGCTCCAGGTCCACTAATATTTTGTGACTGCTGCTGTGAATTCTGTGCAGCATTACCATTTTGTGCATCTACATCATCAATCACATTTACTGGTTTATACCAGCTACTCATCTCATAAAAAACAACATCTCTGCTCACTGTAAACTTACGAGTAGAAGGGTTATAGCATCTATACCCTTTTTGCTGCAGAGAGTAACCAATAAAGATGCACTTCTGAGCTTTTGGATCCAACTTGGATCTCAACTCATCTGGCACATGTACATAGGCAATGCAACAAAAAATTTTCAAATGAGAAATATCTGGTTTCCTACCAGTATACCTCTCCTCTGGAG